>NC_139512.1:155550777-155965777 GCF_947247035.1 Vipera ursinii | reverse complement strand
AGGATTAGGATTAGGATTAGGATTAGGATTAGGATTAGTGTTAGGGTTTGTGTTAGGGTTAGGGTTTGGGTTAGGGTTTGAGTTAAGGTTAGGGTTTTGGTTAGGGTTAGGGTTTAGGGTTTAGGGTTTAGGATTAGGGTAAGGGTTAGGGTTAGGGTTGGGGTTAGGGTTAGGGTTAGGGTTATGGTTTGGCTTAGGGTTATGGGTTATGGGTTATGGGTTATGGGTTATGGGTTATGGGTTATGGGTTATGGGTTAAGGTTAATGTTAAGGACTAGGGTTAGGGTTAGGGTTAGCCTTTGGTTTAGGGTTACAGTTAGGGTTAGGGTTAGTGTTTAGGGTTTAGGATTATGGTTAGGCTTAGGGTTAAGGTTAGAGTTAGGGTGAGGGTTAGGGTTAGGGTATGGTTTAGGGGTTAGGATTAGGGTTAGGGTTAGGGTTATGGGTAGGTTTAGGTTTAGGTTTTGGGTTAGGTTTAGGGTTAGGGTTTGGGTTAGGGTTAGGGTTAGGGTTAGGGTTTAGGGTTTAGGGTTTAGGGTTAGGGTTAGGGTTAGGTTTAGTGTTAGGGTTAGGGTTTGGTTAGGGTTTGGGTTAGGGTTTAGGGTTTCGGTTAGTGTTAGGGTTCAGGGTTTAGGATTAGGGTTAGTCTTAGGGTTAAGGTTAGGGTTAGGGTTTGAGTTAGGGTTAGGGTTAGGGTTTAGGATTAGGGTTAGGATTAGGATTCAGATTAGGATTAGGATTAGGGTTAAGGTTAGGCTTAGGCTTAGGGGTTTGGGTAGGGGTAGGGGTAGGGGTAGGGGTAGGGTTAAGGTTAGGGTTTAGGGTTTAGGGTTAGGATTAGGGTTTAGGGTTTAGGGTTTAGGGTTTAGGGTTAGGGTTAGGGTTAGGGTTTGGGTTTGGGTTAGGGTTTAGGGATTAGGAGTAGGATTAATTTAATTTAATTTAATTTAATAACATTTATATACCGCCCTTCTCCCTGAGGACTCAGGGCGGTTCACAGGGCAGAATAAAATAGCGAATACAAACATTAAAAAAAGATTAAACAAATTGCCCTAGTTAAAAACAATATAAATACAACACTAAAAACCCCCAGAAAAGTTAAAAAACGAAAAATAAAATAACCCCAACACTCCCCCTCAGGCTAGGCCGGCTTGTACAAACAGAAATGTCTTGAGATCGCAACGAAAGGAGCGAAGATCGGGCGCCATCCGGAGCTCAACCGGTAGCTGATTCCACAGCTCCGGAGCGCCCACAGAGAAGGATCTCCCCCTGGGGGCCACCAATCGACATTCTCTGATCGGTGGCACCCTGAGGAGGCCCTCTCTGTGGGAACGCACAGGGCGCAGGGAGCTTGATGCCGGCAGCAGATGTTCCCTGAGGTACTCCGGCCCCATGCCATGGAGTGCTTTAAATACCGTTACCAGTACCTTGAATCTCACCCGGAAGACAACTGGCAACCAATGCAGCTCACGGAGCAGAGGCGTAACGTGGGAGTATCGGGAGACTCCCAACACCACTCTCGCGGCTGCATTCTGTACCAGTTGGAGCTTCCAAGTAGTCCTCAAGGGCAGCCCCATGTAGAGAGCGTTGCAGTAGTCCAGACGAGAGGACACGAGCGCATGAGTGACCGTGCATAAATCGTCCCGGCTAAGATAGGGCCGCAACTGATTAGTGTTAGGGTTAGTGTTAGGGTTAGGGTTTGGGTTAGGGTTTGGGTAAAGGTTAGGGTTTTGGGTAGGGGTAGGGGTAGGGGTAGGTGTAGTGATAAGGTTAGGGTTAAGGTTAGGGTTTAGGGTTAGGGTTAGGGTTAGGGTTAGGGTTATGGGTTATGGGTTATGGGTTATGGGTAGGGTTAGGGTTACGGTTAGGGTTTAGGGTTTAGGGTTAGGGTTAGGGTTTAGGGTTTTGGGTTAGGGTTAGGGTTAGGGTTAGGGTTAGGGTTAGGGTTAGGGTTTGTGTTTGGGTTAGGGTTTAGGGATTAGGAGTAGGATTAGGGTTAGGGTTAGTGTTAGGGTTAGGGTTTGGGTTAGGGTTTGGGTAAAGGTTAGGGTTTTGGTTAGGGGTAGGGGTAGGGGTAGGGGTAGGGATAAGGTTAGGGTTAAGGTTAGGGTTTAGGGTTAGGGTTAGGGTTAGTGTTAGGGTTAGGGTTAGGGTTATGGTTAGGCTTAGGGTTAGGGTTAGGGTTATGGGTTATGGGTTATGGGTTATGGGTAGGGTTAGGGTTACGGTTAGGGTTTAGGGTTAGGGTTAGGGTTTAGGGTTTTGGGTTAGGGTTAGGGTTAGAGTTAGGGTTAGGGTTAGGGTTAGGGTTAGGCTTTGGGTTAGGGTTAGGGTTAGGGTTAGGGTTAAAGTTATGGTTTGGGCTAGGGCTAGGGTTAGGGTTAGGGTTAGGGTTAGGGATAATTTTAGGGTTAGGGTTAGGGGTTATGATTAGGGTTAGGATTGGGGTTAGGGGTAGGGGTAGGGGTATGGTTTAGGGGTAGGATTAGGGTTAGGGTTAGGGTTAGGGTTCAGAATCGGGTTAGGATTAGCGTTAAGGTTAGGGTTAGGGTAAGAGGTTAGGGTTATAGTTAGGGTTAGGATTGGGGTTAGGGTTATGGGTTAGGGGTTGGGGTTGGGGTTGGGGTTGGGGTTAGGGTTAGGGTTGAGCGTTGAATGTTGAGGGTTTATGGTTTATGGTAAGGGATTAGGGATTAGGGGTTAGGGTTTAGGGTTAGGGTTAGGGTTAGGGTTAGGGTTGAGGGTTGAGGGTTGAGGGTTGAGGGATAGGGATTAGGGATTAGGGGTTAGGGGTTAGGGGTTAAGGTTAACGTTAAGGGCTAGGGTTAGGGTTAGGGTTAGCCATTGGGTTAGGGTTACGGTTAGGGTTAGGGTTTAAGGTTTAGGATTAGGGTTATGGTTTAGGATTAGGGTAAGGGTTAGGGTTAGGGTTAGGGTTTGGGTTAGGGTTTAGGGATTAGGGTTAGGGTTAGGGTTAGGGTTTTGGTTAGTCTTAGGCTTAGGCTTAGCCTTAGGGTTTATGGTTTAGGGTTTTGGATTAGGGTTAGGGTTAGGGTTAGGTTTTAGGTTTAGGTTTTATTTAATTTATATACCGCCCTTCTCCTTGGTAGGGACTCAGGGCGGTTCACAGGGCATATATAAATAACAATACAAAAATTAAAAAAGATTAAACCAATTCCCAGTTAAAAACAATAATACAATTCTAAAACAACAATTTAAAACCCATAATCCCCCGTCAGGCCAGACCAGCTAATTCAAATAGGTGGGTCTTCAGGCCACGACGGAAAGTTCAGAGGTCTGATGCCATCCGGAGCTCCACCGGCAGTTGGTTCCATAATGCCTGAGCGCCCACAGAGAAGGCTCTCCCCCTGGGGGCCACCAGTCGGCATTCCCTGACTGGAGGCACCCTGAGGAGGCCCTCTCTGTGGGAACGCACAGGGCGGAGGGGAGTTGATGCCGGCAGCAGGTTAGGGTTAGGTCACAATGAACTCACACAGGAAAATGGACATCGTCAAAAAATTCGGATTTTTTGGGTTCGGTTTAGGGTTCGGTTAGGGGTTAGAGGTTGGGGTTAAGTGTTTAGGGTTTAGGGTTACATTTAGGGTTAGGGTTAGGGTTAGGTTTAGGCTTTGGGTTAGGGTTAGGGTTAAAGTTAGGGTTAGGGCTAGGGCTAGGGCTAGGGTTAGGGTTAGGGTTAGGGATAAGGTTAGGGTTAGGGTTAGTTTTAGGGTTGAAGGATAGGGTTAGGGTTAGGGTTTGGGTTGAGGGTTGTGGGTTGAGGGTTGAGGGTTGAGGGTTGAGGGTTGAGGGTTTAGGGTTAGGGATTAGGGATTAGGGATTATGGATTACGGGTTAGGGTTTAAGGTTAACATTAGGGGCTAGGGTTAGGGTTAGGGTTAGTATTAGGGTTAGGGTTTGGGTTAGGGTTTTGGGATTAGGATTATGGTTAGAGTTAGGGTTAGGGTTTTATTGTTAGGGTTAGGGGTAGGGGTAGGGGTAAGTGTAGGGTTAAGTTTAGGGTTTAGGGTTAGCGTTAGGGTTTAGGGTTTAGGGTTTAGGGTTTAGGATTAGGGTAAGGGTAAGGGTTAGGGTTAGGGTTAGGGTTGGGGTTAGGGTTAGGGTTAGGGTTATGGTTTATGGGAAGGGTTAGGGTTAGGGTTTAGGGTTTGGGTTTAGGGTTAGGGTTAGGGTTAGTGTTAGGGTTAGGATTAGGGTTAGGGTTAGGGTTAGGGTTAGGGTTAGGGCTAGGGTTAGGGTTAGGGTTAGGGTTAGGCTTTGAGTTAGGGTTAGGGTTAGGGTTAAAGTTAGGGTTAGGGCTAGGGCTAGGGTTAAGGTTAGGGTTAGGGATAAGGTTAGGGTTAGGGTTAGGGTTAGGGTTAGGGTTGAGGGTTAGGGTTAGGTTTGAGGGTTGAGGGTTGAGGGTTTAGGGTTTAGGGTTAGGGATTAGGGGTTAGGGGTTAGGCGTTAGGCGTTAGGGATTAAGGTTAATGTTAAGGGCTAGAGTTAGGGTTAGCCTTTGGGTTAGGGTTACAGTTAGGGTTAGGGCTAGTGTTTAGGGTTTAGGATTATGGTTAGGCTTAGGGTTAAGGTTAGGGTTAGGGTTAGGGTTAGGGTTAGGGTTAGGGTTTGGGTTAGGGTTTGGGTTAGGGTTTGGGTTAGGGTTAGGGTTTAGGGTTTAGGTTTTAGGGTTAGGGTTAGGTTAGGGTTAGGGTTAGGGTTAGGGTTAGGGTTTGGTTAGGGTTTGGGTTAGGGTTTAGGGTTTGGGTTAGTGTTAGGGTTTAGGGTTTAGGATTAGGGTTAGTCTTAGGGTTAAGGTTAGGGTTAGGGTTAGGGTTACGGTTAGGGTTAGGGTTAGGGTTAGGGTTTAGGATTAGGGTTAGGGTTAGGATTAGGGTTAGGATTAGGATTCAGATTAGGATTAGGATTAGGGTTAAGGTTAGGCTTAGGCTCAGGGTTAGGGGTAGGGGTAGGGTTAAGGTTAGGATTTAGGGTTTAGGGTTAAGATTAGGGTTTAGGGTTTAGGGTTTAGGATTAGGGTTAGGGTTAGTGTTAGGGTTTAGGGATTAGGATTAGGGTTAGGGTTAGTGTTTGGGTTAGGGTTTGGGTTAAGGTTAGGGTTTTGGTTAGGGTTAGGGGTAGGGGTAGGGATAGGGGTAGGGGTAAAGTTAAGGGTAAAGGTTAGGGTTTAGGGTTAGGGTTAGGGTTTAGGGTTTAGGATTAGGGTAAGGGTTAGGGTTAGGGTTATTGTTAGGCTTAGGGTTAGGGTTATGGGTTATGGGTTATGGGTAGGGTTAGGGTTAGGGTTAGGGTTTATGGTTTAGGGTTAGGGTTAGGGTTAGGATTAGGGTAAGCGTTAGGGTTAGGGTTAGGGTTAGGGTTAGGGTAGGGGTTAGGGGTTAGGATTAGGGTTAGGGTTTAGGGTTTGGGTTAGGGTTTAGGGTTTAGGATTATGGTTAGGCTTAGGGTTAAGGTTAGGGTTAGGGTTTGGGTTAGGGTTAGGGTTTAAGGTTTAGGGTTTAGGATTAGGGTAAGGGTTAGGGTTAGGGTTAGGGTTAGGGGTTGGGGTTAGGGTTAGGGTTAGCGGTTAGGGTTAGGGTTAGGGTTAGGATTAGGTTTAGGGTTAGGGTTAGGCTTAGGGTTAGGGTTATGGGTTATGGGTTATGGGTTATGGGTTATGGGTAGGGTTAGGGTTAGGGTTAGGGTTAGGGTTAGGGTTAGGATTAGGGTTAAGGTTAGGATTAGGGTTAGGGTTAGGGTTAGGGTTAGGGTTAGGATTAGGGGTAGGTGTAGGGTTAGGGGTAGCATTAGGGTTAGGTCCCCATGAACTCATATAAGAAAATGGACATCGGCAACAAACTCCAAGTGCTTTGGTATGGTTAGGGGGGCACTTACCTTTCTAGGCTGCCCAATCTATTCTTCCTTGTAAAATTCATCGCAAAATCCCATTGGAGGAAAATTCCACTTAGGGTTAGGGTTAGGTCACCGTGAACTCATACAAGAAAATGGACATCACCAACAAACCTGGAGTTCTTGGGTATGGTTAGGAGGGCACTTCCCTTTCTAGGCTGCCCTATCTATGCTTTCTGGTAAAATTCACCAGAAAATTGGAGTAAAATTCCACTTAGAGTTAGGGTTATGTCACCATGAACTCATACAGGAAAATGGACATCGCCAACAAACCCGGAGTTCTTGGGTATGGTTAGGAGGGCACTTCCCTTTCTAGGCTGGCCTATCTATGTTTCGTGGTAAAATTCATCGGAAAATCCCATTGGAGGAAAATTCCCCTTAGGGTTAGGGTTAGGTCACCATGAACTCATACAGGAAAATTGACATTGCCAACAAACTCAGAGTGCTTTGGTATGGTTAGGGGGTCACTTACCTTTCTAGGCTCCCCTATGTATGTTTCCTTGTAAAATTCATCGGAAAATCCCACTGGAGGAAAATTCCACTTAGGGTTAGGGTTAGGTCACCATGAACTCACACAGGAAAATTGACATTGCCAACAAACCTGGAGTGCTTGGTTTGGTTAGGAGGGCACTTTCCTTTCTAGGCTGCCCTATCTATGCTTCCTGGGAAAATTCATCAGAAAATCCCATTGAAGTAAAATTCCACTTAGAGTTAGGGTTATGTCACCATGAACTCATACAGGAAAATGGACATTGCCAACAAACTCCAAGTGCTTTGGTATGGTTAGGGGGGCACTTACCTTTCTAGGCTGCCCTATCTATGTTTCCTTGTAAAATTCATTGGAAAAGCCCACTGGATAGGGTTAGGGTTAGGTCAACATGAACTGTTCTAGGAAAATGGACATCGCCAACAAATTCCGAGTGCTTTGGTATGGTTAGGAGGGCACTTCCCTTTCTAGGCTTGCCTATTTATGTTTCGTGGTAAAATACATGGGAAAATCCCATTGGAGTAAAATTCCACTTAGAGTTAGGGTTATGTCACCATGAACTCATACAGGAAAATGGACATTGCCAACAAACTCCAAGTGCTTTGGTATGGTTAGTGGGGCACTTACCTTTCTAGGCTACCCTATCTATGTTTCCTTGTAAAATTCATCGGAAAAGCCCACTGGATAGGGTTAGGGTTAGGTCACCATGAACTGTTCTAGGAAAATGGACATCGTCAACAAATTCCGAGTGCTTTGGTATGGTTAGGAGGGCACTTCCCTTTCTAGGCTTGCCTATTTATGTTTCGTGGTAAAATACATGGGAAAATCCCATTGGAGTAAAATTCCACTTAGGGTTAGGGTTATGTCACCATGAACTCATACAGGAAAATGGACATTGCCAACAAACTCCAAGTGCTTTGGTATGGTTAGGGGGGCACTTACCTTTCTAGGCTGCCTTATCTATGTTTCCTTGTAAAATTCATTGGAAAAGCCCACTGGATAGGGTTAGGGTTAGGTCACCATGAACTGTTCTAGGAAAATGGACATCGCCAACAAATTCCGAGTGCTTTGGTATGGTTAGGAGGGCACTTCCCTTTCTAGGCTTGCCTATTTATGTTTCGTGGTAAAATACATGGGAAAATCCCATTGGAGTAAAATTCCACTTAGAGTTAGGGTTATGTCACCATGAACTCATACAGGAAAATGGACATTGCCAACAAACTCCAAGTGCTTTGGTATGGTTAGTGGGGCACTTACCTTTCTAGGCTACCCTATCTATGTTTCCTTGTAAAATTCATCGGAAAAGCCCACTGGATAGGGTTAGGGTTAGGTCACCATGAACTGTTCTAGGAAAATGGACATCGTCAACAAATTCCGAGTGCTTTGGTATGGTTAGGAGGGCACTTCCCTTTCTAGGCTTGCCTATTTATGTTTCGTGGTAAAATACATGGGAAAATCCCATTGGAGTAAAATTCCACTTAGGGTTAGGGTTATGTCACCATGAACTCGTACAAGAAAATGGACATCGCCAACAAACTCAGAGTGCTTGGGTATGGTTAAGGGGGCACTTACGACTTGTTATTTGGCTGGCATGCATATTTGTTGTATGATAAGAAGGTAGATAATGTGTTTAAAGTGCATATTTTAAGACAGGCATTGTTGAGAGTTTGGAAGAAGTACAGACATAAGTTAGATTGTAAGATACCATTGTGGGCAATCCCAAAACACGCAATAGAAAATATAAATGTTGGTTTTAAACATGATGTGACTACGTATAAGGAGATTTTAAGTCTGGAAAGAAATGTCTGGTGTCTGAAACCGTACAGCCTCTTGCGAGATGAGAAGATTGTTCAAACTTGGTTTCAATATATTCAGCTACGGGCCAGGTGGAAAGAAGATCAGAAAACTGGTTTTACAATGATTGATGAAAATCTGATAAGCAAATTAGAAATCAGGGTCCAGCACATATCAAACGGATATATCTTGCATTGATAGAAATTGACTCAGAAACAGAACTTGTTAAAGATTGTATGATAAAATGGGCCCAAAACATTCAAGAAGTTATTACAATGGACACGTGGGAAAAGATCTGGGTGAGGAACGTAAAATTTACACAAGCTCAAAATTTAAGAGAGAACTTTTATAAAATGTTTTATAGATGGCATTTAGATCCTAAAAAGCTTGCAAGTATGTATCCGAATTATCAGCCCAAATGTTAGAGGTGTGGTGACGAAGATGCAACATATTTTCACATATGGTGGACTTGTAAAAAGGTTAAGGCCTTTTGGATAAAAATTTGGTGGAATATGCAGAAGATTTTCAAGCAAAGGATAAAGTTTTGTCCGCAACTTTTTTTGTTGGGTATAATTATAGATGCTACGGTTGTGGACACTAAGTTGATGTTGAACCTAATTACAGCAGCAAGACTCTTAATAGGTCAATATTGGAAGAAGGAGGAACTGCCGACCATAGAAGAATGGACTTTAAAGGTTTCTGACCTGGCAGAGATGGCAAAGATCTCGGCTTATTTGAAAGATCACTCGCAAGAACGTTATATTATGGAGTGGAGAAAATGGATTGAGTATATCCAGAACAAATATGGGACTAAAAAGTTTCATGTAGCATTTGAATAAGTCTTCCTTTCTTTTTTTCTTTTTTCTCCTTTTTTATATTTAATATTAATAGTGTTTGTAGTTATCTTATATGAGCTAGAGAGCGATAGATTTTAGAGTTTATGGTTGTTAGCATATGGATGTTCATGATTGGGTTTTTTTTGTTTTTATACCTTGTACTTAGCTCTGGGAAGTGGGGGGGGACGGGGGGGGAAGGGGGGGAGGGGTAGGGAGGGATGGGTAGGGGAGGGGGAGGGGGGATTGTTAAAGATAAAATGTATGTTAAAACTTTTCAATAAAAAAGGGGGGGCACTTACCTTTTTAGTCTGCCCAATCTATTTCTCCTGGTAAAATACATGGGACAATCCCATTGGATGAAAATTCCACTTAGGATTAGGGTTAGGTCACCATGAACTCATACAGCACAATGGACATCGTCATTTTTATTTTTTTTGTACAGTGGCAGAAGTCTAAAGCGAAAAGGTTTTCTAAAACCCAGCTGAAGGCCTAGGATTGGGGCAACGACGTCTGTGCCAACAGAGAGCTCTGTGTCCCACCTGTGGCACGCATGCCATAGGTTCATCACCACTGCTCTAGTGCATTGCACACCAACGTCTGTGCCAACAGAGAGCTCTGTCTCCCACCTGTGGCACGCATGCCATAGGTTCATCACCACTGCTCTAGTGCATTGCACACCAAAACAGCTGGACCCAAGGACAGGTTTTTCCCCCATGCCATCCGTCTGCTAAACAACTAATTCCTACAATACTGTCTTATGTCCCTGGGATGTCAAACCACCAAGTAGGGCTGTATTCTATTCTTCTATTCTTCTCACTTTTTCTATTACCTACAGTATTTCCTTTCTTCTTATGACTATAACTGTTGTTTGTATATTATGATTTATGTCGATTGCTTTTATTGGTATCCTAGTATGATTTCTGTTGATTGCTTATTTAGTATTCTATGACTATCACTGAATGTTGCATCTTAAGATTTATGATGATTTTATTTTATGATTATGGTCATGATTTATCACTTGTTGCTTCTATGTACACTGACTAAGACAAATTCCTTGTGTGTTCCATCAAACCTGGCCAATAAAGAATTCTATTCTATTCTGTTTTGAAATCTGTCACTGGTGGGCAAAGTACAAGAAAAATGTTCTGACGCTTTGCTGGTGTGATGCAAGCCAACATTAAGGACATTTCATAGTTTAAATGATGCTGAAGACTTCCCCTTTTACAAACTGGTCCTCTCTTTCTTTACAGGTTTCCATTTCACTGGGTTGTCTTCTTTGAACTGATTAGTAGCTACCGACCCTCTACAATTACAACTTATGTTACCAGAGCTAAACCATTTATTGCTATTTATCCACATTGATTCTGAAGCTGCCGTTTTGCCAAATCAGATGTGCCTTTATTTTATTTTTTGGAAATTGCTTCTATTTCAGATTTGTTGTTACAGTCACAACAATGTACGCAGGACATAATGGTTCCTGCCACAAACCCAGACTTTTTAAAAAATATTATTTTATTTTAATTATTGTCCAGCTTAAGATAACTCAAAACTCAATTCTGAAGGAACTTTGTTTCATATTCTTGAATTAATGGCCTCCAATTTCTAGTGATTTTATAAAACAGGCACATTTAATTCCATTATATCTTCCTTTCCTTGAACATATTTTTTCAAACTTGCAGTATTCCAGACTTATATACTGTACTCCTTCTCCCATGAATAAGCCCAAATCATTTCATTGGATTTAGGGCTGAGTAAGAAATAAGTACATCAATTTATATATTATTTTTACACCTGTATACGGTATGTGTATATTGTATACACACACACGTACACAAACTGGTATAAACATGCACATTTATAATGTTAATTTGTAGGTAACAAACCACAAAAGCAATAAGCAATTAAATTATGGCCATTTGTAATGGGGAAGATGAACTTGCTTACTTACTCCATAGTTCTTGAAATCTGGGTTTTCACGTGACAGCCACTGTAATTTCTTCCATCTTTATTTCTGGTTGAAATTTGGGCATTACAGAAACACCTGCGGGAAATCCTAATCCAACAGAGTTGCAAAGGGAATCAGAATGCTTATAATCTTATTTAATTTTTTGTACTGGTTTTGCTCATTGATCCAACATTTTATTTTCAAAGAAATGACATCAATGAATCATTCCCCTTCAGTTGTACTGGATTTACCTATTGTCAGTTTAGTACTGAAAGGGTTCCCTAACTTCTCTACAAACATACGTGTCTACAGATACCACAGAGGGAATACCTATCCTACTTAAGGTACATTGGATATCTGAAGAGGGAGAGGTCATGGGCAATTGGAAAGAATGACAAATGAAGGATACACTCACTGTTTAACATTCTTGGCATCTGCAACAAACATTGCAGTGAAAAAATGCCAAAAAAAAATGCTTAGGCCTACATGTGTATGAAATTATTTTTTCCAGCATCACAAAGACTGTTTTTTTCAACGACAGTATTTTTCAACAAATCTTTATTTTCGTGAACACATGCAAGTGCTAATATAGAAACTATGATGATATACTTTTCAAATTTCACCATAGAAATATATGATGAATCGTGCAATCTACAGACTTGAGTGTTCTTAGATTGAAGGGGCTGGACTGAAGCCAGTGGTGGGATTCAAATAGGTGAACAACCGGTTCTCTGGGTGGATGCCGCTTCCGGAAGTCCATTCTGGGCCTGGGCAACAAAAAATTAGCTACCGGTTCTGCTGAAGTGGTGTAAACTGGCTGAATCCCACCACTGATTGAAGCCGTTTGCTAGAATCAGGAAACAAACAAACAAGTAAGTAAGTAAATCTAGGTTGACAAGACTGTTGAAGGACAAGGGAAAGAAAGCAACATTTACAAAGCCATAGTCCCAAATTAACCAAAAAACCCCCAAGATCCTCAAAAAGCCAGAAGACATTTTAAGGTTATTCCTGACAAATGGAAGACATCTGCTCATTCTAATCCTACTTCATACCACATTGGCAGAGTCATACTGGAGACACACAAATATTCCCAAGAGAAATATCTTGCATAGTGCATTAGGATCAATGTGTCATTTATTATACTCTGCTGAAATAAGAGGTTGGTCGATTTCAACTGCATTAAAAGTCTCAGTCCCCAAAATTCATTCTGCTTTAAGCAAAGCAATTTACAAAACTTCTAAACTTTTAATACATATCAACAAATTTTAATGAATACATTAAACTGTTTTTGAAAACAAGTATGCAGATATAAATGAAGAGCCTTTCAAAATAATAATATGAGGGGGGAAATGCAACTCTTGTGCCTCTCCTGAGAAAAGGGAGACAGATATGTGTGCTTACTAAAATTAATCTGGGCATGACCGAAGTTCTCTAAAATTTGCCACACCTTGTCCTAGAGCTGCAATCCACAAATGGACAAGTAAACCCCCCACACACACACACAAATCCCAGATATCTCTGCTTCTGCCTCATTCCAGTTGCAAATGAACTTGTGAAGGGATGTAAATGGAGCAATTGTAAGCGAGTCAAAGTCATACATTTAATGAAATGGCTGGAGATGTGAACCTGAGATTTGATTGTTTCCAGTACCTGCCCAGTAAAGTGATGATCAACATTCAAGAACATTTGGTGCAGCCCTTTCTGATATTGCTGTGTGGCTTCCATTTGCACTTGCCTTTCCAATAACTATTCTCCAAAGAGTTTTAAAAACTGCTTGAATGGATTTAGTGAGTCTCCCAGTTGAGGAGCACACATGCCTCTCTCTGTGTGTGTGTGGTGGGCATATTTATCCTCAGTGTTATTTCCCAGACTCTTCACACATCTGGAGTCAGTTCAGAGGAGGGCAATAAAGGTGATTAATGATACTGAAAACACATTCCACAAGGAACCAGGCAAATATAGTTTGGGAGAAGCTGGCTGAAAAAGCACTTGATATCAATCTTCAAATACTGTCAGGAAATGTAACACAAAGGTCAGTGTTAGTTTTGATTCCATGACAGTGAAACTTGTCATTTAAAGGAGGGGTTCCCAAACTCTTCAGCTCATCAACACCTTCATGAGGTTTCAGACAATTCATCACCCCTAAAACTTTTATTATATGAAAATAATGTAATAAATACTACATTAATGGTACTATGAATAATAACAATAAAAGAGACAATTCAAGTACACACCATCCAATCCAGGACCTTGCCACTAGGCACCTTACCCTCAAGACTAGGACTAGGGTGGAGCTCTACAGGAGCCCTGGTGGTGCAGTGGTTAAAGAGCAGTATTGCAGGCAATCTCTGCCCATAGCCAAGAGTTCGATCCTGACTGGTTGACTCAGCCTTCCATCCTTCCGAGGTCAGTAAAATGAGGACCCAAATTGTTGGGAGCAATATGCCAACATAGTAAAAGATATTACACTGGATATACAGATGAGACTGGGTAATGTTTTAATGATTAAAAGGGATATAGAAATGGTAAACCAAAAGAATAACTTGGATAACTTTCTTATATTGGGTTTACAAAAGATATATTAATTCTGTAGGATTTTGTGAGAAAGGACAAAGAAAAAAAATGGAAAGAAAAGAAGTTATAGATTTTTATTTGAAGTAGTTAAATTTCAAGATTGTTAAAAGTAAAAGGAAGGAATATAAAGTTATTTTATTTGACCAAGGTAAAAATAGATATGTTGTTATATATGGTAACTCTTAATGGACTTTTGCTGTGATCAGGATTGAATAACGAGGTACTTAGGATCTGTTTATAGATAAGACATGAGATATGAACTGAAGAGGTTGTTGTATGTAGAAGATGATAAGTTGTTAACATTGTTTATACTTATGACAAAGGGGAAAGTCACTTCTTTCTATATTTCTTTCCTCTCTTTTTTGCTAAATTCTTATTTTTTTCTTTTTTCTCTATTTTTCTTTATTATTCTTTTTTTCCTGCACTTCCTATTTTTTTGTTCTTTTGTAGTTTATATTAGTCTGTATCTATTTAAGTATAATGTTTAACATCTGCAAGAAAACCACCAAGCTTAGAGAGCACCAAGGAACCCACAAAACCATTATATATACACCTCTGTGCTCCAACACCACAGTAAAAACTGACAAATACAAAGAAGTTAGAATGGAGAGGCTTGAAGTAACTAAATTGTTTTAGAAGAGCTGGTGAAGAGAAAGAGACTGATAATTAACTCCCATTTAATTAGAGGACATGGAGTATTAGACAATGATCTTATTAGTCAATTAAGAAGATGTAGGACAGACATGTCAAACACAAGGCCCGCGGGCCACAAACGGCCCGCCATATGATTGAATCCGGCCCGCACAACTCTCCCAGAAATTACAAAGGTCCGGCCCCCACCACCTTGGCGCCGGCCCGGCTGAGCACCTGCTCAGTAGGAGGCAAGTGCTGGTGGAGCCCAGCAATATTTGCAGCTCATTAGCCCCTCAACAGCTCATTGGCCAGAGCCCAGGCAGCCTCCTCCCAGTTCCAAAAAAAAAGTGGGACTAAAAAAATTCAATCGATCAATTCAAACTGCTCACAAAAAAAAAACAACTCTCAAAGTTCGAATTGATTGAATGAACTTCTTTGGTTTGTGGGACTGCCTACAAACTTCTTTGCTTCTTTGGACTGCACATGGAGTCAACGAAGGAAGAAACAGGAGGAGTGGAAAGGTGAGTGGGACCTTTTTCTACTTGCTGTGCGGGTGGGGGCAGACTTGAGGAGGCCAGAGAAAGAGCCGCTCTGTTACCTCTGCTGGCATGCTTTGGCGTTTCATCTCCTCGTTCGGGCGCTGCGGAGGGTGAGCCGAGGCGCCCGGCCAGATCCTGCAGTGCCCCAGCCCAGACGCGCCTGCGGGAGCTGAGCCGCTTGTCTCCTCGTTCGGGCGCTGCGGAGGGCGAGCCGAGGCGCCCGGCCCGATCCTGCAGCGCCCCAGCCCAGAGGCGCCCGCGGGAGCTGAGCTATTAATCTCCTCATTCGGGCGCTGCAGAGGGCGAGCCGAGGCGCCCGGCCCGATCCTGCAGCGCCCCAGCCCAGAGGCGCCCGCGGGAGCTGAGCCATTAATCTCCTCGTTCGGGCGCTGCGGAGGGCGAGCCGAGGCGCCCGGCCCGATCCTGCAGCGCCCCAGCCCAGACGCGCCTGCGGGAGCTGAGCCGCTTGTCTCCTCGTTCGGGCGCTGCGGAGGGTGAGCCGAGGCGCCCGGCCTGATCCTGCAGTGCCCCAGCCCAAAAGCGCCTGCGGGAGCTGAGCCGTTAATCTCCTCGTTCGGGCGCTGCAGAGGGTGAGCCAAGGCGCCCGGCCCGATCCTGCAGCGCCCTAGCCCAGACGCGCCCGCGGGAGCTGAGCCGTTAATCTCGTTCGGGCGCTGCGGAGGGTGAGGAGCGGCTCCGCTGCTGGGGGCGCATCTCGGCCAGGCCTTGCAGGATCCAGGCCGGGCACCTCGGCTCGCCCTCCGCAGCGCCCAAACGAGGAGATTAACGGCTCAGCTCCCGCGGGCGCGTCTGGGCTGGGGCGCTGCAGAATCAGGCCGGGCGCCTCGGCTCGCCCTCCGCAGCACCCGAACGAGATTAACGGCTCAGCTCCCACGGGCGCGTCTGGGCTGGGGCGCTGCAGGATCGGGCCGTGCGCCTCGGCTCGCCCTCCGCAGCGCCCAAACGAGATTAATGGCTCAGCTCCCGCGGGCGTGTCTGGGCTGGGGCGCTGCAGGATCGGGCCGGGCGCCTCGGCTCGCCCTCCGCAGCGCCCGAACGAGGAGACAAGTGGCTCAGCTCCCACGGGCGCGTCTGGGTTGGGGCGCTGCAGGATCAGGCCGGGTGCCTTGGCTCGCCCTCCGCAGCGCCCGAACGAGGAGATTAACGGCTCAGCTCTCGCGGGGGTGTCTGGGCTGGGGCGCTGCAGGATCAGGCCGGGCGCCTCGGCTCGCCCTCCGCAGCGCCCGAACGAGGAGACAAGCGGCTCAGCTCCCGCGGGCGCATCTGTGCTGAAGCTCCTCTGCCGGGCTTCTTTCGCATGCAATTCTGGGCCAGGTGCTTCTGAGGGCAAGCAGAGGTGCCTGGCCCGGATCCTGCAAGGCCCCGGCCGAGACGTGCCCCCAGCAGCCTCAGGCAAAGTAGCTCGCATGCAAAACAAGCCCGGCAGAGGAACTGGAGCAGCTCCGCTGCTGGGGACGCGTCTCGGCCGGGCCTTGCAGGATCCAGGCCGGGCTTCTTTGCTCGCTGCTCCGGCTCCTCTGCCGGGCTTGTTTCGCGTGCGAGCTACTTTGCCAGCCGCTGCTGAGGGAAGATCTCTGGAGAGGAGCATAAGGTGGCAGGGAAGCTGCATGAGGGAAGGCTGCTCCAACCAACCAGCATCCTTTCCACGCATGAGTGGAAATGGGGTTTCCCTTTCAAGAAGGGCCAGCCTCCCTCATGCAGGACTGGGAAGTGCTGCTCCCTGCCTCCTCTTGCTCTCCAGAGATCTGTCAAGGCAGAAGAAGGAACACACACACACACACACACACACTCTCTCTCTCCAAGCTTGGAGACTAGGAGGCTATCTACATTTGAGCTAACAAACTACCAATCATGCCTGGGCTTGGGAAGAAGGCCCTTTCCATCCTCTGCACATGCTTGGCTGCAGATGTTTGGGGAGGTGAAGAGCTTGTGGAGCAATGAGATGTCCCCACATCAAATTAGCTGGTGCAACTTGTTCTCTCCTGACCTAGGCATTTCGAGTAAGCTGCGCTGAGTGAGCAGCATTGAGCTGGCCACGCCCACCCGGCCCCCTGAAGGCAACCATAATGCTGATGTGGCCCTCAGTGAAATTGAGTTTGACACCCCTGATGTAGGAGAAAGTGGACTTTCACATAACTTTGTCCCAAGTAACTTTTGTTAAATTCAAAGTCAGTATGTACAAATAGCAAAGATATGTCCTCAATACATCTGGTTACACGGGAGGGAGGGAGGGAGGGAGGAAGGAAGGATGCTACTGCTATACTGGAGTCAGCTGCTGCCACTAACATTTTCGTCTCAGTTTGATGCCTGGAAGCAGGCAAGCTGAAGCCATCCCATGTGGCAGAAGTGTAGTTTTTGAATGACTCCACCAAGTTCTCCATCCAGATTCCAACTGTTTCCCCAAATTTAAATTAATTGTATCCTGCAGAGTTGTGCAGATCTACTCAGTAGAAGAGTTGCCTGCAAATGATAGCGTTGTCTGGCTGATAAGTTTGCAATGATGATTAAAGGCCTGGAGACTAAAACATGAAGAACGGTTGCAGGATTTGGGAATGGCCATTCTAGAGAAAAGAGGGAGGAGGGAGGAAGACACGATAGCAGTATTCCAGTATTTAAGGAGCTGCCACAAGGAGGACGGGGTCGATTTATTTTCAGAGCACCAGAAGGCAAGACAAGAAACAATGGACAGAAACTAATCAAGGAGAGAAGCAACCTGGAATTAAGAAGAAACTAACAATGCGGACAATTAATCAGGGGAACAGCTTGCCTTCAGACATTGTGGGTTCTTTATCAATAGACTTTTTTAAAGAAAAGACTGGAAAGCCACTTGTCTGAAATGATAGAGGGTCTCCTGCTTGAGCAGTGGGCTGGACTTGAAGACCTCCCAGGTCCCTTCCAGCTCTATTCTGATTGATTGATTGTGTTCCAATTGTCTGACGTTTCTCATTGGTGGAGCAGTGGGCTAATGCCTCCTTAGGTAACACCAGCTGCCTGCAATTAGTGCAGGTTCGCATCCCATCAGGCTCAAGGTTGACTCAGCCTTCCATCCTTCCGAGGTAGGTAAAATGAGGACCCAGATTGTTGGGGGCAATTAAGCTGACTTTGTAATAATGCCGCTTGGGGTGTGTGTGAAAGCCCTAATAAGCAGGCATATACATAGAATGAAGGCTACTGCTAAGCTTGTAAGCCGCCCTGAGTCTTCGGAGAAGGGCGGGATATAAATGGAATTAAAATAAAAAATAAATAAAATAAAAAATATGGGGCCACTCCTAATGCAAGAAAGAGAAGTGGGATTTCTGGGAATGTCCCAGTTCTCCTTGGTTGTTCCTGCTGTTCCTGTTTGTGAGAGCTTGTAGCCAAAGCGCTTTTTTTCCCCCATAGTGTGACTGTGATGGAATTGTCTATGAAAGGGGAGGTGATGTGATAGATTAATGCTGCAGGTTCCAAGCAAGGAGGGAGCACATTCCAAGGAGAGGACAGAGACAAAAGACAGCACAGTCCAGAGCCGGATTGTAAGAAGAGGAAGAGATTTAGGATAGCCACTTCCTAGAATTTCCCAGATCCGTTAGGTTAAAGGTAAAGGTAAAGGTTCCCCAGCACATGCGTGCTAGTCGTTTCTGACTCTAGGGCCCTGTGCTCATCTCCGTTTCAAAGCCGAAGAGCCAGCGCTTGTCCGAGGACGTCTCCGTGGTCATGTGGCTGGCATGACTGGATGCCAGAGGCACATGGAACGCTGTTACCTTCCCACCGTAGTGGTCCCTATTTTTCTACTTGCATTTTTACATGCTTTTGAACTGCTAGGTTGGCAGAAGCTGGGATGAGTAACAGGCACTCACTCTGCTACACGGCACTCGGGATTCGACCCGCCAAACTGCTGACCTTCTGATCGACAAGCTCAGCGTCCCAACCCACTGAGCCACCACGTCCCTTTTTCCCGTTAGGTTAGGATAGTATAAATTTAGTCTGGCAAAGTTCTGTCTATACAGCATGTGTAAAAAAAAAAAGACTGAACTTTAGCTGAATTGTTCTGTGTCGTTCTTGGGCTAGGCCTGATAGTGACCTTTAAAAAAAAACTTTTATTTGTTTAATATATAAAACAGGAGAGAGGGGAAGAAAGAGGAGAGAGAAAGAAGCCAACAGGGGAAAAGGAAAAAAAAAAGCATATTACATTACCTGTAGGAAATTCTGCAGCCCGATATGGAAAGCCTTGACTATATGAGATAATGTCGATCAATCTTTCTATTACACTACTAGGGAGCCAGCTCATAAAAAAAAAAGAATGCAAACAGGTATGGCTGAGATAAGATAGTAAATCTGAGTCTGCATAGTCATTCCAGTACTGAGGAGTAACATCTTGGCAGGCATCCCACAATTGCATCGTCCTGGAAAGGGTTATAATAAAGCCTTGGCCCATCTCTCTCTATTGATCATTGAGTCAGCAGCTGTTTGGTCAGCCTGTCCAAACAGTCTTGCTCAGACACGGGCCTGAGTTGGAAGTTGGGATATGCAAGAAGGAAGATGGGGCTGTTCCTGTCGACTCTGCCCCCTCAGTCTTCCTCAGTTTCCAGCTTGAGTTTTGTTTCCTGGAGGGAGAGTTATTATCTGTGTGCAGGTAAACGTAAGTGGACACCAGCTGAGAGGATGGAAGTGGCAGGAATGGGGTATCTGATATCTTGCCTTCCACACGAAGGAGAGGTCATTTGAACAGCATAAGACTCTGGATGCATTTACCACGATTATCTCTGTGGAGGAAAGTAGGATGCTGGGCTTTTGTCATCACATTGGCAGCTTGAGTAATACCCTCCAATGGTACCTCCCAAATACGGCAAAGTCTTCAAAAAGAAAAGCTCAGTGTCATGTCAGCCTAGTAGGAAGCCATGACTCAGTTTTCACCAGAATGCCGTCACTGCAAGGAAGGTCGACACGACCTTGCACAATACATCAAATTACAAGCAGGCGGTTAATCAGAAAGAAAGAAATTGCCTTGAGAAATGTCTTCCTTTGAATTGGTTCTGTAAATTGTTCTTCTTCGTTGGTTTTCTCTTTTTTTCTTTCTTTTTTTTTTTAAATCAACTCATCATACATATAGTTGTAATTCATTGTGGTCAGATTATTGGAATGTTAAACTTAGGCCCAGGAATTCAGAACCTCTGACACACACATCATGTTAAGTGTGCTTTGCTTATTGAGTTCATGTAACATTCTGAGGCGAAAATCAAACAGGCCACTATCATGTTTGTCCATGAACAAACAAGCCAGCCAGCTGACTGCAACATACAAGGGTTTGTAAAGAGGGTTTAGTGAGAGACTCTCTAATCCTTTCTTCTACAACAACAGTATAGAAAGTCCTCAATTCATGACTGTAACAGAGCCATACAGTTGAAAGTCATGGTGGCCATTATGTAGGACCCCTCCCAATCCTTGGTCTCCCCGATATGGTTGTTAAACAAAAGTATGAGTCATTCAGTGGAACAAAGGGTGCCTCAGGGGGCCCTGGGGAGGCTCTGGAGGCTTAGCACAGGCCTTGCCCCAGTCTCCCCAGGTCTCCCCCCATCCCCTGAGGCACCCACCCGTCCCCACAGGCTTCCCACCTCACACCTCACATCCCTCCTGCTCATCCTGCATCTGCCATCACACACTTAGCTTTTGAAGATTTCAAGAGCTCCAGACGTCACATTAGGGAAGCGAAGCAACCTGCTCCATTGCTGAGCCACATGGCACAATCCCTGCCATTTTCAAGACAGCTGAATGGAATTGTGGATATCTCACTAGTCCCCTAAGACACCCACCCACACATACACACACACAAGGCCTAATGGCAAAACCTGGTCCTGAGTGACTTTCAGAAAATAAAGAGGGATGGAGCTGACCTGACATCAGGGAGAGGGGGAAATGTTTCATAAAGTGGGCACCATGACAGAGAAGGCCCACTTCTTCACAATCACCAGTTTGCTAACAGACGAGGCTCGCAGCATGCCTCTTCTGCCGGATTTTTAAAAAACAAAATTACAAATGAATATACAGGTTTGTTCACTTGGTTCTTGCAGCACCTGCGGCAGATTTATGATAGGGATATCAAAAATGGTATGACAGGCATTTTCAGTATGTGCAAGCTTATAGCAGTAGTTCAGAAGGGTTGAAACGTTTGAGCAGCAAGTGGCCATTCTTCAGCTGATAAGAACAAATAAAAATATGTCAGACTACATAAAAGAGGTGCTACAACTGGGGTTGACCTTGGAAATACTGTAATACTCTACAAGATAGACAAGAGACAAGTCAAATGAGTGGGAGTGACAGTCAAAAACAAAAGACACGAACAATACTATGAAAGCTATTTCAGAAATAGCTTTTAAACCATTGGAAAAGGCGAATTTTGCTTTCAGGGGATGAAACTGTGGAACGGTAACCAGGTTGGGATGTCCTTCTGTCCAGCATGGTAACAGAAAGAGTCTAGGTGCCTGGCAACTCAATACAAAAATAAATAAATACAAATGCATACATGGTAGTCCTCAATTTATGATCACAATTGGGATCATAATTTCAGTCACTAAGTGATATGGTCATTAAGCAAGTCATCATGTGACCAGAGCCAAATTTACGACCATTTTTATCCTAATCAAGAAGCAAATCAGATGGTTCTTAAGTAAACCATGTGGTCATTCAGCAAATCTGACTTCCCCAATTGACTTTGACAGAAGCAAACTGGGAAGATTGCAAATTGTGTTCATGTGTCTACAGTGCAAGCCAGTTGTCAAGTGCTTGAATTGTAATTACTTGACTGTGGGGAGATATGACAGTCATAGCTCCAAGGACAAATCATGTCACTTTTTCCAAAGTTATTGTAACTTTGAACTATCATTAAACAAATGTTTGTAAGTTGAAGATTACCTATATCGGCCGGACTCTAGGGGACATGGAGTCTGCTGTTGGAAAGGCACGCAAGACAAGGATATGATACAACTTCATCCACTGACAATACACTCTTTCATCTAATCAATGTAGAGATAATGGATGTTGCAAAGAACTGCTACAATTGCACCACCATTGGACTTTGAGGCTCTAGTCTAGGAAGAAAGCTCAAGAACCTGGAGTTTTATATGATTTTCCCATCCATTGTTTTCAGTCCATGAAAACGAACTGAAAAATCAAAGAATACTGGAAATCGGTAGTTGGCTACAGGAACAATGCCTCTGTGCTCAGTCTCTGTAGGTGAGGAGGCTAACATAACTCCAATTTTTTTTAGAAATGTTCACAGGGAGATCCAGAAAATTATAAGTCTGTCAACTTAACATCTTGTCAGAATCCATTTATATCACATTCATAAATGTATGTTTAAAACATTATTTTTTCCCCCATATGGATTCTGCCATCTCCCGAGGAAGGAGGAGCATATGTGGATTCAGCCTGCCTTAGGTTATTTCAAAGACCAAGGAAACCTTTTGAACTGGGGGGATCAAAAGGGAGGAAGGTATTTGGCTTGTGTTTTCTTTTAATTCTGGAGAGGAAGAAGGCAATAACCATAAAGATTCGAGGTTCCTTTTTTTTCTTTCCCACGCAAGGGATGACACGAAGTAGAAGGATGGGGGCTGACCAAATGGGGTTGAGGGAAGGTGGGTTGAACCGGGTACCCTTTATAAAATTTCAATTTGTAAAACAATACTAAGTCCTGTCTTGTATTCCCACAACCAAGCATGTCCTAGTAAAGATTCCTTTTGGACTAGAACTGACTCCAAGAGTTTTTGTCTTCCCAAGACGTGGTTTGGGGTGGGTCCTGACACATCTGTTCCAAGGAAGATAGAAGAAATGGCTATTAAAGGTAGAATTACTGGAGATTTGAAGACATTTGGAAGACTTGCTCAAGGATACCCAACAAGCTCCTGCCTATTTCAGCTTCTGGAGTTTTTGAGGGTATTAATAAACATGTGGAAAAGGGTGAGCCAGTAGGCATCATCCACTTAGATTTTAGAAAAGCCCTCGATAAAGTCGCTGATGCTTTAGTTAAGAAGCAGGCGAGACAGCAAGTTGAACGATTTAACTTTTTATTCCGAACCAGGCAAACAACAGAAGAACATGACTCTTATTTATACTGGCAGCTGTCAACAGGTTAGCCAATCAGGGCTGAGCTGGTTCCCGCGCCGTTCGTCTCCCCCAATCAGAGCCGGCTGGTTTTGACAGCTCGGAGCTGTCAGTGGTGGCGCGTGCAGAACTGTCAGTCGGTTGCGCCTGCGTAGTTCTGTACGGCAGCTTTTGACAGCTGTCAAAAGCTGCCGTGGCTTTTACCTCATCCCTGTTAATCTCTATTACAATAATATGTGAATACATAACAATGTGAATAATGAATACATAACAATGTGAATAATATGTGAATACATAACACCCCTTACCCCTCCCTCTGATTGTGTTGATTTTTCCCCAACTGTTTCTTTTTTGGGTTTCCCCATTCGAAGTCTTGTAAGTAGGCGGGGGGTCTTTTTATCCTTTCGGAGCGCCGGGGTGTTGTCTCAGCTGGTTGTTCCTTTTCCCCAGGCATCTCGAGGACTGGTTCAGGGGTCATGGGGCATGGTTCCGTCGTTCCAGCATCGTTTGGAGTGGGGTTTTGAAGTGGTACATTCTGATCGGGAGGGTTTTGGCGTGAAAGTGTTTGCGGTGGGGTTTCTGCCTGCATTTCGTCGTTCCCCCTTTCCCCTATATTTTGTGGGCTGCGCTGCCGGAGTTGGTCGATGTGTCTGCGGATGTGCTGAGAGTTCTATGCTGGAGGGGCAGTTCTGGGTCTGGAGGGGATCTGTCAGGATGTAGACGGTCCAGTCTGGTAGTTAGTCTTTTGCCCCAGCGAAGCTCTGCTGGAGACTTTCCAGTAGTTGTGCATGGGGTGGTGTGTTGCGATAAAAGGAATTGGGCCAGTCTGCGGTGCCAGTTGCCGGAGATGATTTTCCGCAGTGCCTCTTTGGTTGATTTCACCATCACCTCTGCCAAGCCGTTCGTGGATGGGTGAAATGGAGCCGTGGTGGTGTGCCTAATAGAGTTCGCCGTTGTGAAACTCTGGAATTCGTAGGAAGTAAATTGGGGGCCGTTATCGGAGACTATTACATCTGGAAGCCCATGTGTTGCGAACAACCCCCTTAGAACTTGTATTGTGGCTGCAGAAGTTGTGCTAGTCACTGGTGCCACCTCTAGCCATCTCGAATAGCTATCTACGACTATTAGGAATGATTGTCCCTGGAATGGACCTGCATAGTCTATGTGGATACGAGACCAGGGTGTCTTTGTAGTTTCCCATCTGTGTATGGGAGCCTGTGGCTGGGCGGCTCTAACAAGTTGGCAGGAATAGCAGCCGGCTACATGTGTTTCAATTTGCTTGTCTAATCCTGGCCACCAGACATAGCTTCTGGCCAGAGCGTTCATTTTGACGGTCCCAGGGTGACCTTCGTGGAGGCTCTCTAACACCTTGAGTCTGTGTTTGTCAGGTATGATTACCCTGCTGCCCCATAATAGACACCCCTGATGGGTGGATAATTCCTTTTGTTTTAAAATATAAGGTTGGAATTCTGGGTCTGGGGGTGTGCAATGCCAGCCAGACGTGACATAGCCTAAGACTCTGCCTAATATTTTGTCTGCCTAAGACTCTGCCTAATATTTTGTCTGCAGCAGTGGCTGCAGAGATGTCTTTAACAGATAATGGGCATTCAGGCAGGTCAGAGATAGCCAGTATCTTTCCAGCTGGTGCTGGGTCTGGGTCGACTATCGGTTGGGGCAGTCTGCTAAGCCCATCAGCATGGCCCATGGATTTCCCTGGCTTGTATTCTAAGTTGTACGAATAGGCTGACAGAAAGGTAGACCATCTCAGGATGCGGGGAGATAATATTTGTGGGGTTAGTTTGTTTACTGTAAAGAGTCCTAATAGGGGCTTGTGGTCCGTAAAAATGGTAAAGGGTCGGCCGTATAGGTAGTCATGAAACTTTTTTACGCTAGCCACTATAGCTAAAGCCTCTTTATCAATCTGAGCGTAATTACGCTCAGGTTTTGACAGCGTTCTGGAATAGAACGCTACAGGGGTCTGCGTTCCTTCCTTAGTTAAGTGGCTTAGGACCGCTCCGATGCCGTAGGGGGAGGCATCACAAGCCAGACATAAGGGCAGCTGTTCGTTAAACAGGGCTACTGTTGCATTGCTGGTGAGTAAGTTTTTTAGTAGATTAAAACTTTTATCATGCTCAGATGACCAGTTCCAGGGTTTGCCTTTATCTAATAGCCTGTGTAGAGGTTCAGCGATGGAGGCTTTATGCGGCAGGAAGGTATGATAAAAATTAACTAACCCTAGGAAGGCTTGAAGTTCTTGTTTATTTTTAGGGGTTGGTGCTGTTTTAATGGCTTTAATTTTTGTTTCAGTGGGGTGAATTCCCTTAGCATCAATTTTAAATCCTAAAAACTCTGTTGAAGGCACCCCGATGGAGCATTTGTCTCGTTTTAATTTGAGGCCAGCCTCCCTGAATCTAAGGAGCACCTTAGTTAATTTGTCAGCTAGGTCTTTTTCTGATTCCCCTGCAATTAGGATGTCGAAATATGGACAGACCCCGGGGATCCCTTTAAGTGTTTTTCCCATGATTTCTTGGAAGATCCCCGGGGCTGCAGAGATGCCGAATTGAAGGTGGTTAATTTTAAATGCTCCTTTGTGGGTGACGATTGTCTGAGCTAAGGCGGTGTCAGGGGTGACAGGCAGCTGTAAATACGCCTGCGCCAAGTCTAACTTGGCAAAAATGGCGCCTGACTTAATGGCCGCGAGGATGTCTTTGACAGCCGGGACCGGGTAGGCATGGGCATTTAATGCGCGGTTGAGGGTCGCTTTATAATCGGCACATAATCTTATTTGGCCATTTGGCTTAATTGGGGTCACTATGGGTGTCTCCCACTCTGCCCCTTCTACTGGTTCTAGGACTCCTAAGTTAGTTAATCGGTCTAGCTCAGTTTCTATTTTTTCTCTCAAGGCGAAGGGAACTCTTCTTGCCTTGATTCTGACAGGCATTACATTAGGGTTTAGTTTAAGCGATACAGGCGGTCCTGTGTACTTCCCTAGCGAGCTGTCAAAGACGTCCACGAATTGAAGGCAGACGGTTTCTAAGTTTGACAGCTGAATGGCGTTGACGCCTGTCAACGCTATCCCTAGCGCCTCAAACCAGTCTAATCCTAGCAGGCTGATTCTGTTTTCCTGGGTCACTAGTATAGGGAGGGATCCTTTAAATTGTTTGAACTCCACGGGGATGGAGGCTTTTCCCCGGAGTTTAATGGGCGTTTTCTGAAAGTCAGCTAGGCGGAGTTTGGTGGGTCGAAGGGCGGGCCGTTTTCTACTTTGGTTACAAATGTCCCTGTAGGTTTGCCACGAAATGAGTGAGACGGAGGACCCAGAGTCCACTTCCATCTCACAGGGAATTCCATAAATCAGAACGTCCACCTTGACTTTGGGCTTAAGAGTGCTGTGGACTGTGTGTCCCCCCCCCTTCCCCTCACATTAAGCACTAGGGGTTTGGAACTGTGCCTGGCCCTGGGTGTGTGTTGGCTCATACCTGCGGGCGTCACCTCCAGTTCATGCAGATTTTCTCGGCTCCGGCTGCGGCACACGGCTTTGAGGTGACCTGTCTTTCCGCACCCGTGGCATTTGGCACTGCGGAACCGGCACGTTGCTCTCGGGTGGCTTCCGCCGCAGCTGGCACACTTAGCCCTGTTTGGCTGGAAGTTAGCGCCCCTCTGATTGTTGGCAGGCCCCCCTCTGTAGTTGCGTTGCAGCCTGAGCTTTTCGAACCGCCGCTGTACCGCATCGATGTCCATGGAGACGTCGTCATCTTCGGGACCGCTGAACCCGCCGTCCTCCTGGTGCACGGACCCACTGGGCCCGCTGTCAGGTGAACGTCGGTTGTCACTGTGGCTGTCCTCATATGCAATGACTTCCCTCGCCACATCAGTCATTGTCAGTTCTGGCTTGGTGATCAGCTTCTTCCTCAGCCGCTCATCTTTGAGCCCTATGACGATTTGGTCCCGGATTCGGTCTTCTAAGTCCGGGAACCGACACCGCCGTGCGGCGTGTCTGACCCGGGTTATGAAGTCATTTGCTGGCTCGTCAGGAAGCTGTAGTCTTTGGGCGAAATTTACCCTCCAGAAGAGTTCTGACTTGATGGGCATGAAGTATTTACTCAGCCCCTCGGTGAGATTGGCGTAGGAGATAGTGGCGATTGGTTCAGGAGTGAAGATTCCCACAGCGGCATCATAGACAGCGGGCCCGCTGAGCCAGAGGAGGGCGGCTGCCTTGGCCCGGTCGTCCGTAATCTTCTTTACCACCAGGTATCCTTCTACCTGGCCCAGATGAGATTCCCAGCATTCTGGGTGGCGGGTGTTGAACTCTCGAATGTGGCCATGGTTCGTCATGCTGTCTGTGAGCCGTGGGTGCAGCTGCTTGCGTTATATGGAAGTTCGGCTTCCGAGTGACTTCAGCGAGTGACTAGCTCGGGCTAAGGGAAAAAATCTCTTCTCCCCTTAGGTAGTGACTTCAGCTTAGGCAAGCAGGCATCCCATCCTTGTCGCCAGTGCTTTAGTTAAGAAGCAGGCGAGACAGCAAGTTGAACGATTTAACTTTTTATTCCGAACCAGGCAAACAACAGAAGAACATGACTCTTATTTATACTGGCAGCTGTCAACAGGTTAGCCAATCAGGGCTGAGCTGGTTCCCGCGCCGTTCGTCTCCCCCAATCGGAGCCAGCTGGTTTTGACAGCTCGGAGCTGTCAGTGGTGGCGCGTGCAGAACTGTCAGTCGGTTGCGCCTGCGTAGTTCTGTCCGGCAGCTTTTGACAGCTGTCAAAAGCTGCCACGGCTTTTACCTCAGCCCTGTTAATCTCTATTACAATAATATGTGAATACATAACAATGTGAATAATGAATACATAACAATGTGAATAATATGTGAATACATAACAGCTGATCAAAGACTTCTCAGTAAGCTTAACAGCCAGGGAATAGAAGGACAGGTTTTCTTGTGGCTAAAGAAGAAGAAAAAAAGATTAAGAGTAAATGGACTCTTTGGATATGTAACAATGGATATGTAACTAGTAAGGTTCCTCAGGATTCTATCCTAGGACCGGTACTTTTTAACATGTAGAAATAACAACGGGGGATTGAAATGTCTGCTCTTAAGCAATGCAGTCCTAAAGTGCAACATTGTGTCACCACATTGATTAGTGATTGTAATCCTGGCAGTCCCAGTTGCTATCATAGCCCCAGGACCACATCGAACATCAAGTAGGAAGAGGCAGGAGTCCCAGGCAAAGGTTGTGAGGGGTGGGTGCGGTGGGCAGATTGGCAGGGACTGTAGTAGGCATTATGAAACATGGGCAGGCCTCAGAAGCCACAGGCTAATAGTGGCTGAAGGCTGGTGGGCAGGGATTATGGAATGTGGGTGAGCAGGGGATGCTGGGGGAAGGGGGACACTATGGAGTGTGGAAAGAGGGACGGCTGCTATGGAGTATGAGATCCCTGGGAGAAGTTTCAGAAGACAGCAAATAAATGAGATCCCTGAGATCTCATACTATGTAGACTGGGTTCCTTAGCAGGAAAAATTGGTGGAAGCAACTTACAGGAGTGACTTGCCACTTTCCCTGCCAGCTTACCTATTAATTCCCTATTGCTTGTGGAAACCTAAGAGGGAAATTCACACATGGCCATCACGTGCCTGAAGGACAATGCAACCGTCATAAATGTGAGCCAATTGCCAAGTACCCAAATCATGATCACTCCACCATGGGGTACCAAGATAGCTGGAACTTCATTGACCAGGTGTAAGTACCACTTATTCAGTGATGCTGAAACTTTGAACTATGGCTGAATAAATGGTCATAAGCCAACCCACATTTATACTGTCTCAGATGTGACTAGTGGAATAGTCTAGTTTTCTGACAATGCTAAATTGTTTAGAGTGTAAAAAATGTAAGGGGCCATGAAGTACTCTAAAAGGATCTAAATATTAGGGGAGTGTGCGTCAAAACGACAGATATTATTTAACATCAGCAAGGGTAAAGCAGTGCACATTACTATCAAACTGTTCTGTACCAGCCTGCTACCGGCCCTGCAGAAAAGGCAGGGACAACCCCTTTTACAAGAAGGCAAGAGGCTGGAATTACACCTGCCAAATTTATTACCACAAAAACAAACGGAACAAGACAAACCAAGAAACAGGAGCTTTAAGAAACATGAACTATCCAAGCGGTTGCCTTCAGCAAACCAGCCCTCCCCACACATTCCCCTTATATAGAGTTCAGGGCGTGGCTTCTCTCTGCCTCCTTCCAAGAAGCCCCATTGCCTTCCTCTGTTTACTCCTAATTGACTGCCTCCTGCGTTGGGCGTCCTTGAACAGGGCCAGCTGTGGGTCATCTTCATCCACGCTGTCAGGCTCACACAGCTGGGTCTCCGTGGTGATCAAGTGGGAGGGGCCTGGCTGAGGGCTCTCATCAGCAAGATCTTCAACCCCCTCAGCAAGGTCTTCAACACCCCCCTCCTCCTCCTCTGAGTCGTCCGACCCAACTGCCGAACCCACAGGCTGACCCTGAATCACAACACAAACATCCTAACTATTCACACAAACTATTGGGATCTGAGTTAGTACTAGTGACTGACATGGAAAGAGATTCTTCACAAAGGCTAACAGTTCAATGAAGGTGTCGACAGAGTGTGGCAACAGCATGTTAGGGATAATATAGGAAACTATTGAAAACAGAGATGTCAGTATTATAAATATAAATCAACGCTATGACTACATCTGGAATACTGTCGACAGATCTTGTCATTACACCTCAAAAAGGATATAGTGGAGCAAGAGTAGTTTCTAAACGATCAAGGAGTTAGAGCAGCTTCTCTAGGAGGAAAGATGGTGACAGATGGGACTTTTTAGTCAGAAAGGAGGCGAATGAAGGGAGTAATGATTTGAGGTGTGCAAAATTATGTATGATACGATTGTGTGGATAAAATGGACAAGAGGAAGTTTTTTTTCTTTTTCCCAAAATACTTCGACGCCATAGAGAGCATCTGATGAAGGTAAGTAAAGGAGCAAATAAAAGCAATGCTGTTGTTGGTGTCTATTGTTGTCCACTCAGTCAAGAGGAAGGTGCTTTCCAAAGGCAAATTGAAGATCTTTCAAAGAAGCATGAAGCAGTAGTGAGGTGGAACTTTAATTATCCTGACGTCTGTTGGGAAATAACGATGCCGAGCATGTCCTTCCAGGAAATCCCTGGCTTGTCTTGTTGACAGTTTTTTGCTTTTCCTTTACGAGAGTGGAGGAAAGCTCAAAAGGTTCAATTATTATTGAGCTGATAATAACCAATCGTGAAAATTTAATTGCGGAGATAAAAGTGGCAGGAACACTAAGGGAAAGTGACTGTATAACGTGGAGTTCTTCATTTTTAAAGGAAGCTAAAGATAACTATTATTATGCAAAGCACTCTGGAGAAACCGCTAATGATGGAGAGAACAACCAGCAGTAAGATGGACCTAGCCTGTTACAGGGAACAGTTCAGTGACCGTTCAAAGTTACAACGGCACTGGAAAAAGTGACTTATGACCATTTTTCACACTTATGATTTGTAGTATCCCCATGGTCACATGATTTACATTCGGACGCTTGACAAGTGGTTCATATTTATGACGGTTGCGGTGTCCCAGGGTCATGTGATCAACTTTTGCAACCCTCTGGCGAGCAAAGTCAATGGGGAAGTCGTATTCACTTAACAACCGTGTTGCTAATTTAACAACTGTAGTCATTCACTTAACAAATGGGGCACGACTCACTTAACAAATTTCTCACTTAGCAACAAAAATTTTGGGCTCAGTTGTGGTCATAAATTGAGGACTACCTGTACAGTAGTAATGGGTGCACTCTTGGAAAATCTGAAAGATCAAAGGACAGATTGTCTCTATGTGGTCATTAAGATTCAACAGCAACTTGATGGCATGTAATCCATCTATCTATCTATCTATCTATCTATCTATCTATCTATCTATCTATCTATCTACTGTATCTATGGCATGCTATCTATCTATCTATCTATCTATCTATCTATCTACTGTATCTATGGCATGCAATCTATCTATCTATCTATCTATCTATCTATCTATCTATCTATCTATCTATCTATCTATATCTATCTATTTATCATCAACCAAAAGTTGATTCTAATCACTTAGGAGTTTCATAGATTACGATTTTCATAAACTAAGAGCAAGGATAAGCAGGATACCATGGCCAAAAAAAAAAAGAGTCAGAAGTAGATGTGGATGCAAAAAAGGCAAACACCATTTGAGATAACATCAACTAAAGGACAATTCCCAAACCCTAGGTCCAGGAGATTATCAATACATTTTATTCCCTGTTAATTCTGTTATGTATGCAGCGATGTCTCCTGTTTGCAGCATCTCAATTTAGAGAATTTGAAAAGGCAACACTGACGATAAGGAAAAGTGGGAAGAAAGTCTGAAGGAATTAGAAATGTTTAGCCATACATTCAAGCAATATAAAAGGATGATAAACAGAGTATTCCGTTTAATTTTTCTATCCCTCTTATTTCATTCCTTCTTTTATTTAACTTTATAACTTTCCTTACTCTCAAATGGAATAGCATGAGGGTTATCCATGTACGTCACTCAAGAGAGTTACATACCGTTTCCTTGCCTAGGCAACTTCCAGAGCTATTGACTTCAACTCCCATAATTCTCAACAGTAATCATGGAAATTGTCAAGGCTGAGAAACATTGAAAAATCATTAAAGAAGGCAGATTCTGACTGAGTGTTAGAAAATTAGTAGTAGAACCAATTGTCCTTACTGAATACGATCTGTTGAAGGTTAGGAGAAACATACCACACTGATGCTGTAATTTGGAGTCCTGAGTAGAGCTGGGGCTTTGATTCATTTTTCTACATCAGTGTTTCTCAACCTTTGCCATTTCAAGATATATAGATATTCCCAGAATTTACTGAAGTTGAGAAACTCTGATCTACATTGCTTCTTCCATATGATTCTATGGGCCTCCGTTCTCAGTTCTCCATAGAGGAATAAAATAGTGGGATTTGGATATTATGGGATGGAACATAGGACCTTGCTTCTAGAAGCAGGCCATCGCTATATCTGAAAAAAATGCTCAACGTTGAAAAGAAGAACTTACCTTCGTCTAAGTTTTAAAGCACATCTTTAACATATCTGAGAACACCGCATCTAATTTGTAACTGAGCCATAACTACTTCAGTTCATTTTTGCCAAAACTACAAAAATATGAGATATTCTTAATTTTTGCATTTGAGCACATTTTAAGAAGGAAAAGATTATTTTTGAGTAAGCATTTTTAAAAAGTTCAGAACACTTATGGAGAGGAAGGAATCTAGGTACTTAACAGCTGACCCTAGGATTCTACAGTTACCGTAGATGGTGTTGGTTTGCATAGGCTTCATAATAGTACATGTAGTATGTAATTCACTTACGAAGTTATAGATAACAGATAATTTATAGATATTAATAAATTTAGTAAAATCTGATAAATGGAGGCAGTAAATAGAATGATTTTACTCATGATATACTGCAACCCATAACAGGCCCATGACACCATGCAACTAGATTTTATGCAGCTAACCTTGGGGCTATCTAAGATGGCGGCGCCTGGAATGGCTGCGGCTGCATTGGCTCTTGAAGGCAAATAGTTTTGGGAGGGATAGTAAAGGCTATAGGCCACATGATCAGGAAGATTTTAATGTGTTTGAGCAACATGGTGGAACTAAGGTAACATACGACATACGACCGACAATCTTTGCTGGCATGGCAAGTTTCTAGTTGTTTTGGAACTGTTGGTGAGACCGTTAAGTCATTGGCACTGTTTGAATTTTTTCTACCAGCAGCAAGATCTGACTGCTGGCCCAGTGATGGATTCTATTGCAAATCAGGGCTGTTTCCAGAGGAGGCAGAGGAGGAGAGGACCTGGAGCTTATGGAGCGAAGGAACTGGATGAGGCTGTCGGCAGGCCCAGAGGAAGAGAGGCTTTTGGAGGAGTTGGTGGCAGCAGCAGCGTGCTCCAGGGGCGAAAAGAAGCAAGGCCTCTTTAAGGAAAAGGTGGAAGAGTCAGGATCATTTTTATTTTTAAGAAATGAGCCCAAGATCTGTTACTTAAAAACCTATACTTTTTGAAGTTTCAGAAAAAAATGGGCTACATTTTCTAGCCTATATATTAAAATCAATTTAAAAGGACGGAGGGGTTGATGAATCTAGTTCGTTAAGGGGAGTTGTCCACAGAATGTAGTTTAGAAGATTAGAGCTGCCATGGTAACTTCTTGCAATGACTTTGTGAAAGACAATTTTCTTACTTGCTTTGATTTCTCCCCCTGCCTGCTTGCTGTTCTTTGCCTTGGACAATTGCCAACACTTTCCTCTGAGCCAGATTTCTCAGTAACAATTTTATTCCCATTCTTCCTGTCACTGTACATTGTGATCAAACACTTTTCCTGGTTGTCAAGCTATTTATTGCCTTTTATGTAGCAAACCAGTACAAAATCAATATTGAATGGGACATGGAATGAAAGACACAGTGTCTTCCCTCTCCATCACACATTTTAAGAATGGATAGCACGTCAAAGGAAAGTCTTAAAAAAAAATTCTGGATTTGATGGAATGATGGATTATCATTCGCTCGGCTCCATCCGGTTGCCCCGACCCTACCCCAAATAAAGGGCTCACAGGTCATAAAAAGGAAAAAAATGGAATGATGGATTATAACTTTTAAAGATTGTAACAAACTATAATTAGTAACTTTCACATATGACAGTTCTTTGTACCTTTAGCTGAAAATACTAGTAGTAGAAAAATAAATTTTGGAAACTAAAATAATGTGACAATTCTCTGAAAATTTTCTGTGCAACAGTAGAGGATGTGCATGCAATGTAAATATTGTTATGTGGCTAATGTGCTCTAAGGTGCATAAAACAAATACATTTGCTTTACGTACCACAGATAGCCAGTCTTTGGATCCAAAAACATTTTCTGAAGTCAAGAGAGACTTCTTTTATGGCAGTGGTGGCGAACCTATGGCACGTGTGCCAGAGGTGGCACTCAGAGCCCTCTCTGGGGGCACATGCATCGCTGCCAGCAGCTCGCACAGGTCCATTAGGCCGTCGCCGCCAAGAGCGACAGCCCCATCCAGCACAAAGGAGGCAAAGCAGCTGGCGAGGCAAGCTCGAGTAGAAGTGATAGTGTATGCCCACGCGCAGCAAGCCAAAGGCCACCCAGGCCCAGCAGAGATGGGAGGAGGCATGCAATCCTAGCTGGGACCAGGGGTCCATGGCACCGATGGGGATCCGGCTTTCCCCGCTCGGGGTGGCCTTTGGCTTGCTGGGTGGGGCTGCCACTCTGGGCGGTGGGGGCAGCCTAATGGACCTGTGCAAGCTGCTGGCGGCAGCGGCCTGATGTGGGGGCAAAGTGTGTGTGAAGGGAATAGGCCCAACCCACCAGAGACTCTCTGGATCTCCCCCAACCCTGCCCGGCCCCCACAGGCATCCCCCCATGAGCAACATTGAGGTGGGCATGCCCACCCCAGCCATACCCAGTCTGCTGTGACCACTACAGCTACACCCACCACAGCCACGCCCACCCGGTGGGCCACCCCCCCCTCTGCGCGGGCACCACAGTGCTGATGCAGCCCTGGCACTTTGCGATATATAAGTGGGTTTTGGGTTGCGGTTTGGGCACTCAGTCTCTAAAAGGTTCACAATCACTGTTTTATGGAGTCTAACCAATTATGATCTGACAGTAAACAAACAAAACAAAACAAAAATAGCTTATTTCCTTCTCTTTTGCTTCTGTCTTTGAGTCAGTTTCTGACTCCTGGTGATTGTTTGGATTAGTCCCTGTAATTTTTTGGGCAGGGTTTGTAAGTGGCTTGCCCTTGCCAGCTTCCTAGGGCAGTGAGAGAGGGACTGGCTCAAGGTTACCCAGCTAGCTTTGTGCCTAAGGTAGGACTAGAACTCCTGGTCTCCCGGATTCTAGCCTGATGCCTTCACACTACACTAACTGGCTCTCTTCCTTTTTATTAGGGGGATATGAATGCAGTATCTACCGTGTTTCCCCGTATATCAGACCCAACCGGAAAATAAGCCCTAGCATGATTTTTTTCAGGATGCTTGTAATATAAGCCCCACCCCCAAAATAAGCCCCAGTTAAGATCGTCAGCCAGATGGATGCATTTACTATCATATTTCCCCAAATATAAGCCTTAACCAGAAAATAAGGTCTAATGCGTCTTTGCAGCAAAAATTAATATAAGACCCAGTCTTGTTTTCAGGGAAGCACAGTATATGAATGTGAGGCACCAACTACCAGCTATGGACAATGGTTCTTTGTGAATATAGCATGTGTGCAAAAATTCTTCTTTTTGCCCTTACTGAGATAGAAACTATAAAGTGATTTAGCTATAAAATGATTTTATTTCCTGCAACTTGTGAGCCAAACAGAGGCCAAGGAAAGAAAGAAGGTTGAGAAACAGCTTTTGTCAAGCCCCACGGGCTTGCCACTAACCAGGAGGGGAGAGGGACACGTGTGCATCCGGAGCGATGGTGGAGGCCGGCAGCGACAGCTGAAGGAGGCAGCAGCAGTGACAGCCCTCTCCCCTGTACCTACTTGTTGACCGGGGGGGGGCATTTGAAGTGATTGTCGCTGGCTTGCCGGCGGTCGTGGATTTCTGGGTTTTGCCGGCTCAGCTGTTCTGCACTCCACTGAACAGCTGATTGGCGCAGAGAAATGGCGGGGACTTTAAAGTCAGCCCTTGCTTGCTTTGCTGCCTTGCTGCCATGGACCAGAGGCCATGAGAGGCTGGAGGCTGCTGCCGTGGACCAGAGCCCAAGCCAGGCTGACCATTGAGGGCAGGGGCCGGCTGCTGGGAGCTGGGCGCTCACGTTCATCGTTCCGGATGCTGGTTAGGTGTGGGGGGGAATCTGCCTATTTAGTGTGCAAGCCAGAGCTGTACCCAAATAAACCTGGTTTCCTTTGATCCCAATGTCTTGTCTTCTGTTGGGCTTAGGTCTGTAGTTGGGACCTCTGACAGCTTTATTGGAAGTTTCATTGGTTTCCTCTTTTGGGGATAGTTGCTTAGTAGTTCAAATGCTAAACCAGGTTTTCTTCCTTTACTTATTCAAAACAAATTCCATAGCTTGTGACACAGTGTATACAGCCCCCAATAAAACAAAGACATTAATAGCCTACCATGGGTGGATGGGATGGATTACATACATCTGAAATGATTTAGGAATGAATTCCAAATCTGACAAGACAGTAATGGAAATGAAATTGTATTAAATAAATTATTGAAATTAAAGTATCCTGGTATCCACAGCTGATTGGGGGCTATAGAAAATGTGGGTAGGTTTGTTGGCTTGTGTGACATAAGTCTACACACACTGCCCAAGAAAACTTAAAAAGGCCAATCATCTAAATTGGGACAGCTCCCACTCATTTATAGTTGCTATGACAACCAGGCTTTCATATTCAAGGTTTTAACATTCCAGAAGCAAGCTGGGCTTTGTGAATGAAAGTACGCATGCCCTGCAGTAAATTGCACTGTACGAGGTGGAGCTGAAGGTCAAAGAGGTTGAAGAGGGAAGAAATCCACCCAAATGCACGGTGCAATAGAAAATAATGCTAATAGATCCCAGTGACCTCCCCTCACTGCCTCACTATTAATAACATTATTAAAATGCTTTCTGCAGGTCATTTTCTGCATCTCGTTGCAACCTGAGACTTATTCAAACTCCCGGAGGAAGCTCACGGACTTGCCTGGAATACCGTTAAGCATGCTGCAGTGCAGGTCTGCTGACTTCCTCAATTTTGCATCTGACTTGCAAAGTGAGGTTACCCGACAATGTTGATTTCTTTTTGGTCAACAATGTAAGGCAATGTATGCATTCAGTTAAATACCCGCATACATGCACGCACGCAATCTCAACCTAGGAAATGTTGAGCCTCACTAAGTGTCAATAGTTCACCTTAAACATGAAGACATTTGTCATAACATCAGCTCTGGGACCGACGGGGCTCCTACTTAGCCACAGAATGTTGAAGGAAGAGAAGGCTGCAATGATTACATTAGCCTTTACTCCACCTGAAAGGAAGGGCTGAGGTGACATAAAATTGGGAGGAGGGGGAGGGAGAAGACAATTGGGAGAAAAATCAAGATCTATTCTTAAGAGACGGGTTTCACATCTTGCACTAAGGCATGGCTTATGTACATATCACAAAGTATTGAATGAATCTCATTTGGAGGGGTTCATATCTTTCATTAGAACCAAGCAACTGCATTACATCTCAGCAAAAAGATAAGGCTTTAAATAAAGCTGAGGTCATTTTCATCTAGAAATAGAAGACACGGGCTTGCTCCGTAGGATTTTTTAAAAAAATAATAGTTGGATAAGATTTATATGATCTTAAGAGAAACCACTTGGCTAAGACCTAGTTTAGTTGAATAATATACTTTTATTAGGACCAAAAATGAATTGTAAATACCGTATATACTTGAGTATAAGCCGACTCGAGTATAAGCCGAGACCCCCAATTTCACCCCCAAAAACTGGGAAAAGTTGTTGACTCGAGTATAAGCCGATCCGCCGTTCTGCATGCCTCGGAGGCTGGATCCGCGCTCTGCAAGCCTCTGCCGCCAGCAGAGGCTCGATCCGCCATTTTGCAAGCCTGAATACACAGGGGAAGCCCTGGCTGTCCGCTTCCTCACTCCACGCTGCCATTCGGGGCCCGCGCGTTCCCCGGGCAAATCGCGGCGCCCAGCAGGCGAGGAAACACGCCCGTTCCTCCGCGCAGACCTGCCGACGTTTGGGGAGGTTTGGGCGCCTCCCAAACCAAACGGCAGGTCTCCGTTTTGTTCTGGGACTAGTTCCCTAGCCTTTTGGAGCTTTTGGTGTTCGCCCATCAGCTGTCTACGGGGAGGCAACAAAGCTGCCTCTCTAGGCTTTGAGAAAAGGCCCCTTGCACAAAAGGCAGCTTCAGGACGAGCTTCCAAAAACCCTTTCCTTCCTTAACGCCCTCCCCACCTTCCCCCAGAAAGCCATATTTCTTTTTTTTTATTGAAAATTTTTATTGAAGTTACAATATTATCCCCTCTCCAACCCACCCCAGAACCCCTCCCCCTCCCCCATATTTCTTCAATAACAAAAACATAAAAAGCTGGTTGGGATGTACTCGCTGATTTCCCCCCCCCTTTTTTTAGATGCTAAAACTAAACTCTCCCTCTGCCTTCCAACCAATATCCCTTTTTAAAATCTTACCTTGGCTCCAGATGGAAGAGTAGAGGAACTAAGCTAGTAAGGAGAGAATTTTTTTCTGCAACTTTTTACTCCTGAAGTAGTAGTAGTAGTAATAGTAGTAGTAGGAATAATAAGAATAAATCCCTAAAAGTTGTGCCAGAAAATGGAGGACGCTGGGTCTTTGCAAGTTTTAGCTGTCTGTCAGACTGCCTGAAAAGGGCGGCCTTCAGGCAGCCAGGCGGACAGCTAAAGCTTGCAAAGACCCAGCGTCCTCCATTTTCTGGCATAACTTTCGGAGATTACTTTAAAAAAAAAAACTTCAGAGGAAAAACAGCTGCAGAAACATTTTGTCTCCTTGCTGGCTTGGTTCATCTACTCTTCAGCCAGGAGGGAGTCCAAGGCCTAGAGAAGGAGAGCTTTGCAGCATCCCTATGGACAGCTGATGGGCAGACAGCTGATTAGCGGAGAAGGCTCTGAAAGTAGCCGCCATTTTAGCAAGGAATTGTTCGCAGCTGCTTCCAGGAGTCCTGGGGAGCAGGCCTAAGTGCTGCAGGGGAAGACGGGCAGGGGAGGACAGCGCAACATCCCCAGGGTCTGTGGTAAGTGTGAATGACCACTGGAGTGCTGCATTTGTCATAAATTTGAAAGAGGTTATTTGTAGTTTTGGGGTGTTGGTTGTTTTGAATGGCAGCTAAATGGCCTCCCCAAACGTCAGCAGGTCTGCGCGGAGGAACGGAGACCTGGGGAGGTTTGGGGAGGCGCCCAAACCTCCCCAAACGTCGGCAGGTCTCCGTTCCTCCGCGCCCTGCCTGCCTGCTTCTTTCCGCTGCGGAAAGAAGCAGGCAGGCAGGGCGCGGAGGAACGGAGACCTGCCGATGTTTGGGGAGGTTTGGGGAGGTGCGCGCGCACCTCCCCAAACCTCCCCAAACTTCGGCAGGTCTCGGACGGCGGTGGCTTGGGAGAGGTGCGCGCGATCCCGGAAGCACCAAAGCCTCGGCCGCGCACAAGTCCTCGGCAAGTTTTTTTGTTGACTGGAGTATAAGCCGAAGTGGAATTTTTCAGCCCAAAAAGTGGGCTGAAAAATTCGGCTTATACTCAAGTATATACGGGTATTGAGTGAGCTTTCAGGCTACACCGTCACACCTGACTTGACATTTTCATGCCACACTGCCTGACATTCCCCCCCAAAAAATTGTTAACAACATACATTACAAAAATATTCAATTTTTCTATTGTCTAAAGAATGTCCCCCATTTCCTATGTTCATTGGTTCAAAAATTTTCCCTTCAGGAATCTTTGGGTAACTAAGGGGAAAATGTAAAAGGGACTTATCATTGTTCTGTTCAAAGTAAGTAAAAGTTATTTCTGATCCAAACATTCCAGGATAAATCATCATTATTCAGTATTACTGAATTGCCAATTTACATTACCCTAGAAAACACACTGAAAATGACTAATAAGATCGATTAATACTGGGAATAGTATCCTGGTGGTGTTGCACAGACCGTCCAAGTGATGGGTAACAGACAGGTTTGTCAGTTTGCAAGACACCATTAAGATCCTACCTTTGCTAGAGTGGTGTGAATATCTGTAAGGAATGAAGTTAGATGAGGAATACTGGCCACAGATGGGTTGCACTGGTATCTTCACATAATACATGCATGTTATTTATTACATCCTAACATCTGATACTGTATATCAGCATTCCCCAACCTTTCTGGCTTGGGGGGGGAGAGTGGAAACGGTGGGGGGGGAGGGGATAGTTTCACGGATGCACACTGCTTTGACAAATGCAGTTGCACACACGCACTCACCCACCACTTCTGTGGCCCAGTTCTGAACAGGCCACGGCCCAGCACCAGGCCGTGGACTGCGGGTTGGGGATCCCTGCTGTATATGATTTGGCACCAAAGTGTTTTCTTCATTCACCTCATCTTACAATATAACATGAATGATTGTCCCTGTGGTACAAATGGACACAACTCTTATTGACTACAATTCATAATTTGAAATGCAAAAACACAAAAAAAACAACCCAGAAATGGGTGTGTGTGTGTGGGGGGGGGACAATCTTAAAACTGATCGACCTCTGAATTACTTGAATCTACTCATGCGAAAAAAGAAAAGGATAAAAAGAGGAGCCTTTACACACAGATAATGACAGTAGACTTTTATTAACATATTTTACAATATTGATTATGTAGTTTTAGTTTTACATGTCAATTCTGTTTCTACAGTAATGTACTGTACTTAGATTTCCATTCATACAAGCTATCTCACCAGGACGCTGGAGGAATAATAGCAGCAGAAGCAGCAGCAGCAGCACACACGCCGTTCTAGCTTGGACCTGTTATGCTCTCCAAGTAAGTTTAATAAAGCAGATTTTTTCAAGAAGTTATAGGAGGAATCCAACTTCTGTTTCAGCAGCATGCAGGCATATTTCAAGTAGGATTTCCAAACAAGTGTCTCGTCTTTTGTCTTTAAACTGACCAGTGACTAACGCACTAGTATCAAAATGAACATTGTGAAATACCAAAGTTTTTAAAGTTAAGGCTAATAATTTTACTTCGCAGCCATATACACCCATCAAAAACATTCCATTTTAAATAACACTTTTTAGTCATTTTCTGAAAACATTATCTCTTGTGAAGTTTCAAACTATACAAAGGAGAAGCCCTGTCATAGTGTTATGCCATGAGATGCCCAGGATATTTCGTCTTATCCCCGATGCTCATAAAATGGCTTCTCCTCATTGGTGAGCAATGCAAAAAGAAGAGAGGAGGGGGCCAGGAGAACTTCTGATGTACTGACAAATGAAGCCATGTTTTAGACCAAAAAAATAATAATAATGTTTCCAATAATGATGGAACAATATACAGACTTATAGGAATACTCCAAATATTTGCATTCATGTCTTTGTCTACACAATTTTTGATAAAATATATTGCCGTGTATTATATATTTTTTTTTTAAAAAATGAAAGGGCCTTGAAGATCTTTACAGAAATAATCCCACAGCCTGGCCCATGTGCTTTTCTATAGCTGAAGAGAAAGCAGCTTTCAATCAAATGCAAGGCTTTATAATTAAAACACTTCTTAAAAAAATAGTTTCCAGGTAAAGGCTTTTTTTTCCCCGCCAGGAAAGAAATTATGTTTAAAGTATGTAAATGTCACAAAAGCCTTCAAAAGCATTGTTTGAAATTGTCAACTCTGCAAAAAAGAAGAAAAGCATTTTGGCAGCAATGTATTAGTACTGAAAAGTACTGCTTGCCTGTGTGCTTCATTTTTGGCAAGGATGCCTATCCTGGCTGATTTCAAATTCCTCAAAACCAAAATGCTCTGTTGATAATTTCTAGAGCACAAAGGCCTGCTCACATCCTCCCAGCCTGTCTGTAAATCAATTTATGCAACCAGATACATACATGTAATCAGGGAGTCAATGGCGTGTGTAAGGGGGGGGTTGTTCTGAAGCCCTGACTGCTCCACTGTCTTTTAGATCAAAGCATCCTTCACTTGAGCTGCAAAGGGGGGGGGGGTAGGGTGAGAGAGAGGAACCATTTGAGCACTGCCATCCTGCAACTCAATCCCTTACCCTGAGCTGCTTGAAATTCAATTAAGTGTCCAAGTAACAACCCACTGGCAAAATGAAGCCTTCTCCTGCACAACAACCCACCCAAAACAAGTCAGCTAATGGGAATGAGACAAAGGGCATGCTTGGTTGGACCACTGTCTGACCACGTGGAGCATTTGTTGCAGGTACACAGGCAGTTGAATAGATGTTTTGGGATTTCTTTGTAATTAAATTAACTGAAATGTCAGACACAACATTGTATACATGTTGTATTATATTCAGAGTGCTGAACTACTTATTTTACACAGCTATTTCACTAATCTCTGGAGTATATCTATGAAATTCCTGAGAATGAATAAGGTTTTCAGCAATGCCTGAAACTATTTCAATAGCTCTCTGGCAATAAGCGAATTATTTTCTAAAAATCTTTTAGACATTTCTATACAATTCCACAAATTGAAAGTGTTACAACTCTTACATACTTACAAATGCATATTGAGCAAAATCTTAAAACACAAAGAAAAGAGAAAGAAAAAAGGCGCAACGTATTTAGCAGGTGTCTACAGATATACAGTTCATCAGCACAATCAAACCACCCCAATCAGGGAAAAATAAAAGACTCAATGGCCATTTAGTGGCATTTTTAAAGTACAATGTGTGCTTGTTTATTAGTGGATTAGAAAGCAACAACTATAAAATTAATTTAGATTCCATATCAAATCAGGAGAACTAATTCCTTTGTATTTTTTAAAAATTATCAGCACCTAATTAATATAGGGCTTGATTTCATGACCTGGCTTCATGCTTTCCCAGCAAAGAAAAGGACTGGGTTCAAAGCAAAAGCTAATCAAGGAGCAAATGTAATGAAGGGGACGTGACAGCACAACAGTTAGTGACCTATAAACCATTGTAATGTGGCCCCCATCGTTTGTTGATGTGATCAAATGTATGTGATACCCACTGCTGTTCCAGCATTTTGTATCTTTCCTTACATATATAGAGTGGTTTGCCACGCCTGTAAAGAAAAAAAAATCAGAAAAATAGCAAGGCTGATGCAAGGTAATCGACTATTTTAAACACACACACCCTCAACTACATTGTATGTCTGGGGCTCTGCAGGAAATCCATTATCTTTCATTGGCATCTTTGTCTCAAGTTATCACTTGGTTCATTTGCACCATTTTACTTTGGCCCACACCCCATTTTCCACCGGCTGCCACAGAATCCCACCCAGGTGCTACCCAGAACCCACGATATTTACACACACAAGTATTTCTTCAGCTAGCAATAGACCCAAACTGTTACAAGAGAACTCTTGTTTAAAAATAAAAGCTGGCCAATAGAGGCACAAATGCCCATTAACCACGTTTGAAAAATTACCTGAGATCTCTGTCCTCTTCACCATGAGCATCCAGGTAAACGGAGCCCCAAAGGCAAAACCGATGGCCACGAATTATGATGATTACAGATGCATTGATCAAAAGGAAAATACCCGTTCCAGCTCCACAATTTTGCGAATGCTGAAGTTTCATTAAAGAGCAGCAGGAAGAAGAGATGACATTTTGTGAGTGCAATTACAATGAAGAGGAAAATGTTTTGCTTTAATGAATAACTACCATCTTAGAACAATCTTATCCTTGCCTCTTCTGTATCTGCAGAACAGCTTTTCTGACTTAAAGTATGGACATATTTACGAGCCAAAATCTGCCTTATTATCAAAGGCAAGCATGCACAGTATACAGGTGATTTAGCATTAAAAGAGAAACTGATTCCAACCAACCGTCTTTTAGACTTTTAGCAATTGGGAACCAGGCTTACCAAAAAATATTTGTTTTTCATTCTTTCCAATAATGGCTTAATTGAAAGAAGCAATTCATCTAATGCATTATTAAAAATATTTTCCTTTCTAACATATTTTTTGGCAACAGAACAGTAACTACTTTTAAGAGTCTCTTACCAAGACACATTCACAGAAGCTCTGCCGTTTGCAGCACAGTCCTTTCAAACACACAAAAGCACCACAAACTAAACAAACTGCAGGATCTTTGGGAACTTTGGAACAGATGAAACAAGTCTTTCTGTGATAGTACTGAAAAACAGTATTATAATTTTCAGGCAATTGTAGGAGGTGTGGTAAGTCCCAGGTAGGTTTTTGTATAAGTAAGACCTGAAAAAGAAGATTTTTTTTAAAAAAACGAACACAAAAAAAAGTTAAATACTATCTTTATGTGCTCTGAATATGCAATTGTTTCCTTGTGAAAGTAAGTTGGCATCTCTTGACTTTGTCAAGTTAAAACACCTTTCAAATATTTTTTTCTATAGATAAAGGAAGAAATGACCCAGACTGGAATGAACCATCTGAATGATCAGCAAATTGGAGGCCAAATACACTTTTCCAGCTCTGTCCCTGCTTTGGTTTTCCAGAGACACCCATGCAACAAAATGGGGCTCTTCTCAGAACCATTTCCCTTCCAGGAAAGTAAGATTCTGGTTGCTTTGTCTTTTCACTCAACCCAACTGAAATCGCTTTGTGATTTGTAGGTCTAGTTTTTTTTTTTTTTTTTAAAAAAGCGCCTCCCCGCAAAAGTAATTTATGATATGTTAACTTAATTTTCTCTTTTGTTTTACACATCTATTGTGAATAACTGTAGTTGAAAACAGTGTGACACTGCAGCACATTCAAAGCAAAAATTGATCTGTTAAAAAAAGGCCATCCACTATACATGTAACGAGTACTACCGTTAGCCCACTGGATAAGTATTACATTAAAACTTGATGTTTCCCACTGCGGGCTCTGTAAAAGGAGAGCCCTGCCAATCTATGGTGGCAAAGTATCAGAAGGAGTCTAGTAGCACCTTTTCCTGACTAACACATTCGATTAAAAGCCATGAGCTTTCATGAGTTTGAAGTGTGACGGAGTCAGAAAAGGTGCTATCGGCCTTCTCCTGATGAATATCTGAAAAATGGTTTACTTACCTTGATCTGCGTTGGATGCTTGTCGGCAAACGAGACCAATTCCGAACACCACTGGGATACAATGTCAAAGGCTGACACAGACCAGTCAAGGCAAGAGGCACTAGGAAACTCTGACGACTGAAAAGAAGATGGTAGCAAACCCAGGCAATTGGCAAGGACAGTAAATTCTTCATCTTCCTGTGAAACAAACAAAACCATCAAAAGGGAAAGAGCTAGATGTAGTATATTCAAAAAGAAATAAAATTTCACAAGACCTGGCAGCTGGGTAGCTCCCCTCCAAAGAGGTGATGCTGAAGAAGGCTGGTTATCCTGAGGAAAGGCAGGCAGAATTGCTGCAAATAGGTTTCTATGGAGTGTAAGCACCAAGCACTGGAGCTATCCTAAATTAATAGAAGCAAAGAAAACAGGGACTTTACTCTAACTATTTAGCTGTCGAGTTCATAACCACGCATGCAATTTCTCAGCGAGACATAGCTGGCGCTAAAAAAAAAAAAAGCTTGACCAAACGATATGCATATACTATATACCATGTCTTCAGTTTCCTCTTGTTCTTGTTCATAAACCTTCCCTTTCAGAAGTTCCCTGATCACGTGGCTCAGCAACACCTGACAAGGCTTTTCTGCATGGATGGCATTCTGTAATTAAGAAGAAATTCATCACCAAATGAGGAAAAATAAATAAAACGCAGTCATTCCCACAAAGAATCCTCCAACGGAGATAAACATTTCAATGCATTAATAAATAATTCCACCAAGAAGGGTTCTATTATTCCCTTCAGTAGGGAATGCAAATCTTCTGCATATGTAAAAAATGGGCCCCACCAGAGAAGCCCAAGTGTTTATACATCAAAGCGCTCATAATGCTCTAGAATGGGTAAGAAATTGGCAGGGAGGGAGGGCTGTACATCCTAACTGTCTTACGGACAAGTCAACAGAGGCTTGTTTATTCAAACATACAAAAAAGAACAATGCTCTTAAACAAAATTCAAATGTGGAACCTATTTTTATTTAATTGGAAAGCAACATTCTGATTGTAGGTCAGAACATTTGCATGTACTTCCTGGGCGGGAAGAAGCATCACAACCTGGAAAATAGCGTCAAGATTAGAGAACCACCCCTTGCACAGAGTAGCACCAGCAGGCTTGGGATAAAACCAGACCTTCAAGACCTTCTGCTTGAATACTGACTCCTATAATGAATACATTTTAAAATAAAAATGGCAGTAATGTTGTGAAGTTGCACTAACAGTTGTGCAATGAAGCTTCCATGCCACATGTCACGGGATGATTTATTGGCTCTGAATATCACTGATTCTCAGCACTACCACAGTAGGGCAGCCTTCTATTTTCCTATCTCAGAAAAGTGTAAAGTGTAAAGCACTGCAAATTCCTACAGCTACATTCCAACAAAAGCATTCGACTGGTGCTTAACTAAGAGACAACTACCTCCTTAGCAGTCTTGCTTCAGATTTTTATTAAATAAACCAACCTTTTTCAGAGCTCCTGAATTCATCCAAGTCATCTTGTCCTCAGGGCTGCATTTCACAGAAAGTGCGACTAGAGCTTGTATGTACAACAATGTGAAAAGTACTTTTACGATACAGACAAAGTGTTCTGTAACAATACAAAAATATCATTAGACATTCTTGGGCCTCACATTTTTATATATTAAAATATGGTCCCTCAGTTGTACAGTCTATAAATCTGCAAGTATTTTTCCCAGATGAGCAATCAAACATCAAGATGATTATACTGTTGAGACAACCATTCTAATTTTAAGCGTCCTGGTTTAAATCAATGTTTTATTAGTTAGTTCATGTTATAAATTTACTAATCTGTACTACTCTTCATTTATTCTGCAAGTCACGTGAGTAATGAGGCAATAGTTCTTGTGCTGTGTGAATAATTTAACAAATCTCAAAACTTTTGTCAAAGCCATGTTAAAAAAAGATATCACTGCCTTTTAAATACACTAATCTAAAATATTCATTATCTTATCACAATAATGAGTTCTTGCCACTAATAATCAAGATTGGTAGACTAGACCAAGATTCTCCTAATAGGCAGCACAATGAATAAACTGCATAATTAGAGTTATTTTAATGATACTGGATCTACCAAAAATGTGTAGTTTTTTTGCTGTCTATCCCTCAGAAACACCTAAGCTTTGTAATGTGCAGAAAGATATAATTATAAATATAATTACATGATAAGCCAAGAAAACTAAACATCTTTCCAAATTTGTCTTCTAGATATTCACAGAATCCACACATTGTTTTGAATGTTTCTATACAACTTTTTAATTTTAACATGTTTCTTGAAACGCTGTAGCCGTAACTGAAAGGGTGCTTGCTAATACTGAATGACATTACAAGTACACTTTACGCTTATTGCTATAGCATTCTATGCTATGTTTGTCATAATTTAAATTAAATAGGATTGGCCTTCCTTCCACAAATAGTCCATGGCATAATGCTGGATCTGTGCTAAACTAGCTTGCTTTAAGAACAAGTATTTGTGCTTCCACTTTGCTGAACTACAGTCCTGGTATCATTAGTCCTCGCCCATGCTGGTCAAAACAAATGGAGCTGTAATTAGGCATCATCAGAAGGAGCAAAGGTTCTCCACCCATGCTTTGAATGTTGTATTCCAGAGTTCTTCCTAAATTCTACATCTCCTATTAAGATGTAGAATTTAGGAACAAGCTTCCACATAGCCTTAACTTTTTCTTATTTCTTATTTCTCAAATTGCCCAAGTTGAGGTTTTCATCCCATCATGTTAACTACCTCACTGACCTGTTTAGTTCCCAGGTAACTGAACACACCATGCCACTATAGTAGAAGCTAACAAGTATCAGAAGATTCATTGCCATGAACAGATCTAAATAAGAACTAGATTAAATAGGATGCTACTCACACTTGCAGTGTGAGCCTGTATATATGCTAAATGTATGTGTATGACTCTCTCTGCATGTTTTTGTGTGTGTGGGTGTGGGTGTGAGAGAGACACACAAAAACTACAGTAATTGCAAGGAGATGCAATTATGAATGGAACTGCATGGAAGGAAGGACAAGGGAGAAATCCCTTTGTTTCTCCCATAATCCTAAAGCAGGTTGCTCTACTCTGCAGGTGCTCATAGCACTGAGAGAAAACCTTTCATTAACCTTACTCCTAACTGTTTATGCCAGACAGCCCTAAAAATTGCTTACCTGCTGCGTTTCATGTATTTTTAGAATTCATGAGAACCGCAAACCAATGACAAATACTTTTCAAGTTAAAAAAACAAAACAAAAGCTCCACTTCTCTATAATGAACAGATTTTTTTAAATTGTTAATTTAGAATATATTCAGAATTCTGATGAGCTCTTACAGTGTCCATCTTCTGCCTCCTTAAGGCTTTATTTTTTTAACTTTAGACAAGTCTTATCTTCATTTATTCACAGAGAAAAAAATTCTTACACAGCTGTTTATGCCTTTAAAGGAACTCAGCTGAGGTATAAAAAAAATCACTAGAGTGCAGCCAGCCAACAGCATTTCAATTGACCTTATAAAAAGTGAAATGTTTGCTTATACTGTAATAAAATAACAAAATGTGTCCTGTAATACAGCTGCGCAAAAGAAATTAGGTTAGCCTTTTCAAAATGATAAAATTAAAAGATTTCAAAACATACAGTAATAAAGAATTCCTGCTTCCAAGAGATCTTCAGACTCCAATAAAATGCTTGAATATATGTACATGCAACAACCATTACACAAACTGTATTATAGCAGCTACCACTGTCCTCTGTGCCAAAAATGCTAGTTTGCATAATAAAAATAAATTATTCATCCCCCTCCGCTCTCCAGCATTCACAATGCAATGTAAAATATTCAATACTTTTGTTCGGCAAACAAATGAAAGAAGGTCAAAGAGGGGGAAAAAACTTTCCATGCTCCTGCAACTCAAAGAATTTAAAGAAATTCTTGGGCCTCCTGGTCTCCCTCCATTATTATTTGATAAAGCTGAGAAGACAAAACTTACAGATATGGCTGCCAAAGTCACAACAAAAATTCTGCCCGCTGCCAACTTCTAAAGATAAGGTAAAGTCATTCCTAAAATAAGATTGATTTGCTGCAATTCTCAAAATCACAAGAGAGATAACTGCTGCCCTCTGTCTATTATTTTTGAAACTTTTGCAATGTACCTTTGCGCAGTGGCTGAGGCATGGTTAAGATCTGGATGAGCAAAAGAGATGTGACATCCTTATAAAGCACCGGAACCTCTGGCTGATCCTCACTGCACATCCTGACAAAAATACATGTCATTAAAATCCATATTAATTTTCTCAAGATTTAAATACATTTCTTGATCCATTGCTATTTGATTATAAGTAGCAAAGGGAACATAATTTAAAAGTAAAATTGGAAATATTTGGACTGAGACTGATTTATTTCACCTTGATCATCTACTCATATTTGTGACGTGAAGAAACAAAATTAAGTTGAATGCAGTGGGAAAGCGGTATTTAAGAACTTTTGTGTGATAAAACAAGAAAAGATAATTCATCAAAAGGATGAATTGGCAATAGATGAATGCAGATTCAGTACAAAAGCACAAAGTAAGTACTTTGAGGGGTTTTTTAATTATAGAATGAAAATTGGACAAATGGGAAAACCAACACATGAAGCAAACCGAAGCAAAAGCAAACACATGAAGCAAATTGTACAAGCAAAGCTTAGCTTAGCTTATAAATGGCTTCCCTGCTGATTCACCAAACTTACTGTAAAAAAATTCAATAAAAAAATTCAATTCATGGTTATATGAAACTCCAATTGGCATTCTAACTTCCCAAACTTAAAAAAAAATGTGCGGATAGCTATGTAAATGTGAACAGAGAGATATAAAATAGTTATGCTAAATAGGAATTGATAAGCACATTTAAAATGAATATTATAGTACTGCAAGTAAAACTAACCCAACTTATATTTTACATGTATTCAATCTTCTCAATAATTGGCAACATTCATTTCTCTTTCAAGTATATTTTAACAGGTTGCTAAACTTTCAGAAATCAAATAGAATTTGACCTTTGCATAAACAAATAATGCATTTAGTTCCTTCACTAGAAGTGAAAAAGTAAAATTCTAGAAAATGCCTTTTAGTTAAGCTTCTTTAGTTTATGTCAAGCACCAGAGTAAATTAAGCCTTAAATCTACGCTGTCATATATTAAAAGCTTAAGCAACTTCATCATGATATGGAACTGTCCTTTAAAAGTCTGTTTGCAGTATAGAATATCCACTCTACTAATGCCTTCAATGCCTATGAGACAAGTTGATAAATATAGCTTTGCAATGCACCCACAGAAGCAGTTAGTGAGGAAAAAGCCCTAATATTTTCCAGGGGAAAAGACCACAATTATTGCATGTTGAACAAAAATTTGCCAAGTTGGTTTAAGAGCTTGCATATTCCAAATTCAGAGAAATCGACAACATTGCTGGGAATCATGGCTGAACAAAAAAGGTGGGTTTCCTCATTGCTGACCCAGATTTCCAAATGCAATCTATACAAATAAACTATGGCTACACTAAGCTAATAAGGACTAGTTTGATTTAGTGGTTAAGGCACTAGGCTAGAAGCCAGGAATCTGCGAGTTCTAGCCTGAATTAAGCATGAAAGCTGGCTGGATAACTTTGGGCCAGTCACTCACTCACTCTCTCTCAGTCCGAGTCCTTGAAGATTAAAGGAGATTGTGTGTGTTCACCACTTTGAGTTATTTATATAAAAATGTGGGAAATAAATATTAAAGAAATAATAAATAACATCAAGCCAAGTGCCCAGTCTGTTTCATACATGCTAGACTCCATGTCTTTTCTGACTTTCTGAGGGAAATGGTGCAACCTCTTTTAAGTAAAAAAATAATGGGAAGCTGGTATGGTGCAATTAAAGGGCCAGGCTACAGTGGCATCCTCATTTAATGAGCTTAAGTCTCACATGCTTCCCATAGATGTTCTTGGTCATAAAGAGTGAGAGGCTGAAGTTTAAGGAATGATTGAGAACTATGCTCATCTACTCAGGAAAGAAAGGCAAAGGTAAAGAGAGGGTGGTAGGGACACCATATGTATGTTTTCGTAGATTTTCACGGGTACAGGTATGTAGGTCTTGGTGTATTCGGGTCTTTTCCCGTGTAAAATCTTACACGGGAAAAGACCCGAATACACCAAGACCTACACACACACACACACACACACACACACACATATATATATATATATATGTGTGTGTGTGTGTGTGTGTGTGTGTGTGTATAATATACACATATATATATACATATATATATACATATATATATATATATACATATATATATATATACATATATATATATATATATATATATATATATATATATATATATATATATATATATATATACACACACACATATATATAAATAAAGAGGGACGCGGTGGCTCAGTGGGTTAGGACGCTGAGCTTGTCGATCAGAAGGTCGGCAGTTTGGCGGGTCGAATCCCGAGTGCCGCGTAACAGAGTGTTACTTGTCCCAGCTTCTGCCCACCTAGCAGTTCGAAAGCACGTAAAAATGCAAGTAGAAAAATAGGGACCACTACGGTGGGAAGGTAACAGCGTTCCGTGCGCCTTTGGCGTCTAGTCATGCCAGCCACATGACCACGGAGACGTCCTCAGACAAGTGCTGGCTCTTCGGCTTTCAAACGGAGATGAGCACCAGCCCCTAGAGTCAGAAACGACTAGCACGCATGTGCGGGGGAACCTTTACCTTTACCTTATATATAAATAAAACAATGACCTGCTGAACAAGCCACAATCACTCTTTGAAATAAAGTTTATCACTCATTTGGCTAATATGTACTTTTCTACAGGTGTACTTAATATGCTTCAATTGACCAAGGAACACAAACAATATTGCTAACTGGGTAGATCTGATATTGTCTGATATAAGGGTGTTTTGAAGTCTGGAAAGCTATTTTAGGGATTATACTTCTGTTTTATGCATCCTGCCCCCAAGGCCAAAAAAATGCAAAAACTAATTTTTGGAATAATTATGTGTTGAGCGGATTTGGACATCAGAAAAAAAAAAAGTTCAGAAACTGCATGCAATGCTTGAGGCTGTGGTTGTTTATCCTAAACAGAATTGATTAAAACATGGTGAACATTAAAAATATCTTTATACTTACTCCAATTCTTCATCCTGTATCAACCGTGTCAGTTTCTTCCATGGATTGTAAGCAGAATCAATGCTGTAGAGTCTCATGTGCATAGCCAACACGTGAAACAGCTGATCTATAGAAAAAGAAATGAAGAGGGGGGTTTTTAGATGAAACTTCTCGATTTTATATCCCTTTGAAAAGGTTTATTCAGCATTTTTAAATATCTGTCTGAGAGGACTTCCTTAAGCCCTGATATAGTTCACTGGAACTAGACTCAAATTCCAATCCTAAACAGAACAATGAGGTGCACTGGATGACTTTGAGTACTTTACTCATTGTTATTTAATCGAGCTCATTCACCGTTTCAAAGATAAAATGAGACATACTTCCCTATAAACCATGCTGAGAAACAACTGAACAGCCAAGTCACAGATTTTTGAATTTGTATTACAGTTTTTTAAAAAAAGGCTTATTGAAGGGTGCTTTCTGATTAGGATTTTGCTATATAATTGTTTTTCCTGGACTTTTAAAGGATATCCAACTGCCAACAGTTGTTTTTACAACCTCTGCTTTACCATGTTTTTTTGAAAACAGGTAAGGAGCTACAAGAAGAGTGAAGGTGCTAGTAGCTTTTTGTGTAGACTTAATTGCTTATACTTTCTGCATTTCCTTTAGAATTTACAATTTACAATTGCTTTCCAAATTTATAATTCAGAACAATACATTATTCCGGATTTCCTTTTTAAAAAAAGCTCTATGCATTGAAACTTATATTTATTCTCAAACTAAGCTCTGATCTCCATTTTCCTACACTGTCCTTTACTTTACATGGATCTAGATAAACTCAAAATTGGGAGAGGGGAAAGATAACTTAAAAATGTGAGGAGCTTTTGCAACAAAATATGGGAGAAGTGGTGATCAAGGGTTAGTTGGAAGAGGAATTCTATATAGGGGTAGGAGGAGATTGAGAGACAGTTCAAAAGCAGAGAGCGCAAGAGAGGCAGCACAAAGCAAAGCAAAGGCTCATACTCATGAATGCCCTTTATTTCAAAAGTCTTCCACTGATTCTTGTTTGTTCCAATGTCTCTCCTTCCCTTTTTACCTGAGGTTCTGCAAATCATTTGGTCCTATTCCGATCATGTTTTCTAGTGAGATATTCTTGTAGTTCACCTGAATGACCTGTTGATAACTATGATGAACCATCTTTCTTCAAAATTAGTGCTATTAGACCAGACATGTCAAACACAAGGCCCAGGGGCCGGATCCGGCCCGCAAAGTGGTTTCATGCGGCCCGCGAAGCCATCCTGGAAACAGTGAGGAACGGCCCCCACTGCCGTGGCCCTGGCCCAGAGACCCTCCTTCTGCCCCACTCCTGCCCAGGCCCCCATAGGCACCCTTGATGTGAACGATGTAGAGCTGGCCACACCCACCCAGTAGGCCATACACACTCTAGCCACGCCCACCCAGTAGGCCACGCCCACCCAGCCCCTTGAGGGCAACCGCAATGCTGATGCGGCCCTCAATGAAATTGAGTTTGACAACCCTGTATTAGACAGATATACTGACCACTTGTCATAGCCAGGAGTATAAAATATTACTGCCACAACCAAATTTCTTTGGTGCTACAGGTGAACATTTCAATCTGATCTATGTACAAGATCAGGGGTCTCCAACCCTTGGTGCGCAGCCCACTGACAGGCTGCAGCCCGTTTGGGACCAAGCCACGAAAGTGGTGCAAGAGCGTGCACAAAGCTGCGTTTGTGAAAGCAGTGTGTGCATGTGCGTGAAATCAACGCCTCTCCTCCCCCTGCTGCCATCACCCCTTCCACCTGTCCGCCAAGCCGGACAGGCTGAAAACAGCTGTACAAGATATTCTTAGTTTCATGGAATGGTTCCATTTTTCAATCTTTCTCATTAATACCAAGAGCTCCTTAGAACTCAACCTCGGGTATCTCTTATTCTCTTTGTATAATCTTTCTCTAGCTTCTCTGATTTTACATATCAAATTCTGCTACTATGTTTTTTGCTAATCTTTGAGATTCAGAATGGGACAACTTGCCATGGCCAACTCGCTGCGGGACAACTCAATAATTAAATTTAATTATTTAAGTTTATTTATAGTTTAAGTTTATTAGATTTATATACCGCCCTTTTCCCATAGGTTTACAAGGTGTTTAAAAACATCAATACAATACAAAAATTTAAAAAAACAATTAAATTTGATCCCTGAAAAAATATAAAAACCCCAATTAAAAACTCTCAGCCTGGGCCGGAAAGCTCAAAGAGCCAGGTCTTCAGGTCCCGGCGAAATGAACGAAGGTCGGGGGCAGTCCTAAGCTCCATGGGCAGCTGGTTCCAAAGGGCTGGTGCACCCACAGAGAAGGCCCTCCCCCTGGGTATTGTCCGTCGGCAATCTTTTACTGGCAGCACCCTGAGAAAGCCCTCCCTGTGGGAGCGCACAGGACGAAGGGAGCTTGATGCCGGCAGCAGGTGTTCCCTCAAATATCCCTGACCCAAGCCATTTAGGGCTTTATAGGTCATCACCAGCACCTTGAATCTCACCTGGAGGGCAACCGGAAGCCAATGCAGCTCGCGGAGTAGAGGTGTTACATGGGAGTATCGGGAAACCCCCATCACAACTCGCACGGCCGCATTCTGCACCAGCTGAAGCCTCCGAGTGGTCCTCAAGGGCAGCCCCATGTAGAAAGCGTTGCAGTAGTCTAACTAGGAGGTCATGAGCGCATGAGTGACTGTGCGTAGGGCAACTCGGTCCAGATAGGGTTGCAACTCGCACACCAGGCGAACCTGGGCAAAGGCCCCTCTGGTCACAGCTCCTATGTGATCTTCAAAATTGAGCCGTGAATGCAGGAGGACGCCCAAGTTGCGAGCCCTATCAATGGGGGGGTAACACCTCACCCCATCGTTAACGATGGAATAAATTGGTTAACCCGAGATGCCGGTATGCACAGCCACTCAGTCTTGGCAGGATTGAGACGAAGCCTGTTTCTCCCCATCCAGACCCGGACCGCCTCCAGGCAACGGGACATCATGGCGAGGGCATCACTGGGTTGGTTTGGGGTGGAGAAAAAAAGTTGGGTATCATCAGCATACTGATGATATCCCACCCCGAAACCACGAATGATCTCGCCCAGCGGCTTCATATAGATGTTGAACAGGAGGGGCGACAGAACTGACCCCTGAAGAACTCCACAAACGAGAGGCCTCGGGGCAGATCTCTGCCCTCCTGTCAACACCAATTGCAAGCAGCCCAGGAGATAGGAGAACCACTGTAAAACAGTGCCTCCCACTCCCAACCCCGAGACGCCGCAGTAGGATACCATGGTCGATGGTATCAAAAGCCGCTGAGATCTAATAGGACTAGGACAGAGGTGCAACCCCTGTCCTGAACCCGCCAGAGATCATTCACCAGCGTGACCAATGCCGTCTCCGTGCTGTGCCTGGGCCTGAAGCCCGATTGATACGGTTCAAGATAATCAGTTTTCTCCAGGAACAGAGGAAGCTGATGTGCCACCACACTCTCAACAACCTTCGCCAGAAAGCGAAGGTTGGAGACCGGACGATAGTTATTCAAAATCGCTGGGTCCAAGGCAGGCTTCTTGAGAAGGGGCCTCACCACCGCCTCTTTCAAGGCGGCGGGGAAAACACCCTCTCTCAAAGAGGCAGTTATTACTGCCTGGAACCAGCTTCGTGTCTCCTCCCGAGCCGCATAAATCAGCAAGGAGGGACATGGGTCCAATAAACAGGTGGTGGAGCTCAGCCTCCCCATAATCCTGTCCACATCATCAGGGGAAACAGGATCAAACTCAGTCCAGATAACATGCTCAAGACCGTCCGATTCTGTCCTATGGAAACCTTCCTTTAATGATTCTATTCTACCATTTATTTGATATTAGTTTAACTCTTGTCCTGAAGTGAGTTGTCCTATGGCGAATTCTCCTAGACCAGGGGTAGGCCTACCCCTGTCCTAGACCCTTGAGATTTGCTGGTCACTGCCTTGGATGACATGATGTTGGCATTGCTCTCCAACTGCCTAGGCAGGATTTGAGACTGAATGTGCTGTATCACCTTTAACTGAAGAATGAATAAGAAATTATTGTACTTTACTTTGTTCATCTCATCCCTCCTCTGGGGTTCAAGGTTGCCAGTTACAGATTCCCCCCCATTTGTGAGGAACCTAACAATCCAAATTGAAAAATACCTTTGCTAGGTCCATGGAGTAAAAGCTTTAAGAATCGGAAACTCACTACTAGGTTAGCCAAGGCTTTTAGTTCATGCTTTACTTTTTGTGCTTGCATTATTGTAGCAAGCTTACAGCTAGGTTACTCAAGAGCTTACTCCAGCCCTTGATGTTGCTAGTGATATTATTTTGGACCTTCCTTACATTGCCTTCAACTCTTTTTATTGCTAATCATTGCATTAGTTGGAAATTCATGTAAGATACTGCCGTGTTTCCCCGAAAATAAGGACTGTCCCAAAAATAAGCCCTAGCTTGATTTTTACACGTGCGCCCAAAAATAAGCCTTAGTTTGGGGGCGAGGTGCACATAAAAAAAAATCAAACTAGGGCGGGGGTGGTGAAGCTGCCCCAGGCACCTCACACCTGCTTACCTTAGAACCACTGCAGCCAGGCCTCCAACGTCCAGACACCTGTCGCACCACTGCCCGAGTTTTTCTGTGGCCGCTTGCAGCCTCATGCCACGTGGCGCATCACACCACTGCCAATTGCAGCAGCAGGCCGTGAGGCTTGTTGCACCAATTGTACCGCTGCCACCACTCGCAGGACACATGGCTCGTTGTGCCAATTGCACCAGTGCCGCCGTTCATAGCAGGAGGCCACAAGGCTTGCCATGCCGATCACATCCACTTGCGATCAGCACAACAAACCTTGCGGCCTCCTGCAGCAAGTGGTGGCACCAGTGCAATCAGTGTGATGCGCTGTGCGGCCTCCTGCTGCTAGCGATGGCGGCATGATGCGCCACATGGCATGTGGCTGCAAGCAGCTGCAGAAGACAGGCAGGCAGCAGCATGACAGGTGTTGGGGCGTGGCAGGCCTGGCTGTGGTGGTCCTAAGGTAAGACATCCCCCCCCCCCCCAAATAAGACTTGGTGCCTCTTTTGGAGGCAAAAAAAATATAAGACCTGGCCTTATTTTGGGGAAAACATGGTAACACAAATTACGGGGGTTGATGAATTACACACACATTTGAAATACCTGCTGTTGGCTCACATCCCTGCACACCTGACTCCCTTTATCAGTCTTTTGCTACTATCACATTGTGGAACAGTCACATCCCAACGAAGAACTTTTTCTCACTTGACTTGTTTTTTTGGAATAAGCTTCATTCAAGACCACATTTGGAACTGAATCACTGAAGGTTTCAAAAGCATTAAAAATGCTTTTTCCCCCCATGGGTCCCTGCAAAGTTGCTTCAAAATCAGTCATTCAATGCATTCTTATCTAATACTTCATATATTCCAAGTTAATATATATGCCAGACATTTCAGTTTACAGGTTTATTTTACATTATGATATAACTGATTGTAATATGCATTTTTTGAATTCTATGTTCTTACTGCACTTAGTTATGCATCCATAAAAAAACCAAACTATTACCATCACTGCTTTTGCTACATACAGATGGATGGACAAACAGATCTGCCAAAATCCTGTTATTCATTTTTATATCTAGAATATAGTCCAGCTGCGTCCACAGGCACATCTAGATTATCTGTTAATTTTTATGCAACCAAAGCCCACATCTCTTCCCTGTTAAGAATAAAGAGGTCGAAGAGGAGCTAAATGAAACAGGATACTTGAGGTTTAATTTTTTCGGATCTACAGATCAAGGCTGCTATAAGAATTACACAAAATGAACCCGGGGAAATAACAATACTTCATATTATTTCCCTTCTATTTAAACTAGGTAATTTCTCTTTCAAATATAGATCTAATCAGAATTACTTCGTATTTGGGAATCCCATGTTTTCAACTGTTTTCAATTTTTCCCCCTATATTCCCATGTATATTTTGATTCAATTTTACTAGACTGTTCCTTTCAAAATAGTGCAGACAATGAAATTTTTAGTTGGTATCAGTATAGAGGTGCTCCAAAAAATTTTTTGTCCCACCCAAAAACTTATTTATATTTTCTCTTTACTTGATTTATTACTTCTGTTTCTAACCTACTGTCCCTAGCACTTGTAGGGGCTCCTAAAAATGCCACGTGTAAATATAAATCACAGAAGGAATTAATTTATTTTCTACAAATAGACGATTATTCATAGACACTTGGGAGGCCAAAACAGGCTCATGCTGAAGTCAGCTGCTTCATGTAGAGCTTGAGGGCTGTAATTAACTTCTTGGTTTGCCAAATAATTGTAGGCACAGATGACATTGGAACTAAGTGCTGTCACCTGTTTTCTGAATTGGCAGCAGTGAATTAGGACAAAATGAGCTCCCATTCAAACTGGCAAGAGATGTTTAATGAACATTCATTCCTTTGTTCTTTGACTTGTATACGTTTACATAAGCAATAACCCCACCTACCCAGGCTAAAAAAAAATCTCCTATGGAAACGAAGAGTTGTGGGGTTGTAGCTGTGGAACATAAAACTGTGTTTTTATTGGGGAGGCTCTTAGATTTAGAAGATCCTGTTTGCGAAAGGCAAAGAGAAGGATTGCTGTTTTCGTTGATGCTCTTCTACAGAACCTTGTTGCCACCTCCAACGGAGTTCTAGAAGGTTCTTCAAATCTCTGGAAAACAGCCTGCTTCAGTTTTCCAGTCACGAAACCTGTCACTGGATGGGGCACAATTACATATACCTCTTGGTATTGGTTCAATTGTAGTACCTCAAAACACAGTTTGGCATAATCACAGATTCACGCATCTTTTCTCTGGGTATTTGATGCTAATACAATTTTATACACATAAATTCCCAGCAATGTATAGTCTGCTTTTTATCTAACAAACAGCTATATCATGATTTGTAGAAACAGTACAGAAATTCTGGCATATGGCTGGGAACTTCTTATGAGACCCAGGGAAAAACATGTTTGTTCACTCAATACCATTCATAGCTAGTACCAAAAAAGTTACAGTATAAGTCATTTATATTTCTTTTTGTGGATTGATATTATCTGTTTTCATTGTAAAGGGGGAAAATGATCAGGATCACTTCTATCTGTATTATAATTATGCTTTTGTTCTAAGCAAACATTCCATTGCTGGATAGTAAGAAAAAAAACATATTGTCCTGTTTCAAGGTAAAATATGCTATCCTCAATAGCATGTCCTGCAGCTATCAAAGAAAACCAAATTGTTATAAAGAAAACATGGAAATAAACTTAAATTCATTCATTTCCTGCATAAATTGCATTTACTTTTTCTGAAAATTATCTGCAAATTAATATTAAGGTTGAAATCTTAATTACTTATTGGTGTAACAACTTGTAAAATCCAAAGGCACTTATTTGTAAGTACAAATGCATAAAGACAGTAACCATAGGGTGGCATTTCATATTTTGGACTTCACCTGCTACAGAATAAACCTATATTTAGTTGTACGTGACCCCTAAGCAGCATAATACACCAAGAAATGTTGCTTGTGACACTTAGAAGATAGCAAGTACTACTCAGGTTAGATTATTAGTACCAAATTAGCTTCACCTAGAATCCATACATGTAATTATGTTATTATAAAGAAAAAAACTTATATAGTAATTTAAAACAAAATTTTAATAACATTGATTCACACACTATGTAATTTTATTTTTTCCTTCCACTAAACTGGGGGGAGGCAAATATTGCCCTCTAATGGGAAGATGGTTCTAAAGAAAAAGGGCAAGAAATATGTCTTCTTTCTTTATAAGTACTGAATTTGCAATTCTAAAAATGCATCTATACTTTTTACTAAACAGTTAGCACTAGCATTTCTAGTCAGCTAGATGGAATTTAACAGTGTCCAGATCGCTAGATTCTGCTATTTTTAGATGAATATAAAACAGGATACAAAAAGCCATGTGGTCTTTGGTGGACTCAGCTAGACCTAACATATAGAAATTTAGGTACTCATACTAATTTTTCGAAGCAGTAAAAGTGTTACACTCAATTTGCCAGCAAATTTGGAAAACTCAACAGTTGCCACAGGATTGGAAAAGATCAGTTTACATTCCAATTCCAAAGAAAGGCAGTGCCAAAGAATGTTCAAACTATCGCACCATCGCACTCATTTCACATGCTAGTAAAGTTATGCTTAAAATCCTACAAGCTAGACTCCAGCAGTATGTGGATCGAGAACTACCAGAAGTGCAGGCAGGATTTTGAAGAGGCAGAGGAACTAGAGATCAAATTGCCAACATACGTTGGATCACGGAGAAAGCTAGGGAGTTCCAGAAAAACATCTACATTGACTATGCTAAAGCTTTTGATTGTGTGGATCACAACAAACTGTGGCAAGTTCTTAAAGAGATGGGAGTACCAGACTAACTTATTTGTCTCTTGAGAAACCTACATGTGGGTCAAGAAGGAACAGTGAGAATTGGACACGGAACCACTGATTGGTTCAAAATTGGGAAAGGAGTCCGGCAAGGCTGTATACTGTCGCCCTGCCTATTTAACTTATATGCAGAGCACATCATGAGAAAAGCAGGGCTAGATGAATCAAAAGTTGGAATTAAGATTGCCGGGAGAAATATCAACAACCTAAGATATGCAGATGATACCACTCTAATGGCAGAAAGTGAAGAAGAACTAAAGAGCCTCTTGTTGCGGGTGAAGGAGGAGAGTGCAAAACTTGGGTTGAAACTTAACATTAAGAAAACCAAGATCATGGCGTCCGGCCCTCTCAATTCCTGGCAAATAGATGGGGAAGAAATGGAGGTAGTGACAGATTTTATTTTCCTGGGCTCCAAGATCACTGCAGATGGGGACTGTAGCCAAGAAATTAAAAGATGCTTGCTTCTTTTAGACAGCACACTAAAAAGCAGACACATCACCCTGCCAACAAAAGTGTGTATAGTCAAGACTATGGTCTTCCCAGTTGCAATGTATGGCTGTGAAAGTTGGACCATAAGAAAGGCTGAGTGCCAAAGAATTGAGGCCTTTCAACTATGGTGCTGGAGAAGACTCCTGCGAGTCCCTTGGACTGCAAGGCAATCAAACTGGTCAGTCCTAGAGGAGATCAACCCTGACTGCTCTTTAGAAGGCCAGACCCTGAAGTTGAAACTCAAAATACTTTGGCCACCTAATGAGAAGGAAGGACTCACTGGAGAAGAGCCTAATGCTGGGAAAGGTTGAGGGCAAGAGAAGGGGACGACAGAGAATGAGGTGGCTGGATGGAGTCACTGAAGCAGTAGGAGTGAGCTTAAATGGACTCCAGAAGATGGTAGAGGACAGGAAGGCCTGGAGGAACTTTGTCCATAGGGTTGCGATGGGTCGGACACGACTTCACAGCTAACAACAACTCCTTTTTTCAAAGCAGGCTTAAATGGTAGTGTTTTTTTAACTGTACTTTTACTATAGAGATTTTATTGTACATTTAAAATTATAATCAAGCCAGTAGTTTGCCAAAAGGTTAAAAAAACATAGCAACATAATCGCCCAATTAGATACATCTATACTAATATGTAACCGCTGAGCCACCATGACACAGAGAGAGAGAGAGAGAGAGAGAGAGAGAGAGAGAGAAGGAGAGAAGGGCTTGTTGGCTAGAAAAGCCAGCAGCCTACTTTCAAGGCCCGAGTGCTACATGACAGGGTGAATTCCCATCGTGCCCCAGCTCCTGTCAACCTAGCAGTTCGAAAGCATGCAAATGCCAGTAGATAAACAGGTACTACTTCAGTGGGAAGATAACAGAGCTCCATAACCAGGGCTTTTTTTCTCATAGAACGCGCAGAACGGTGTTCCGGAACCTTTTTTTTTGCAAAACAAACAAACAAACAACCCAGCTCCCTTATTGGTTTTCCTAAGCCTATTGCAGGGCTAGCAATCTTGGCTCTTTTTTATGACTCGTGGACTTCAACTCCCAGAAATCCTGAGCCAGCCATGCTGAGGGGAAAGGGAGAGGTTTCCAAGCTGAGCCATGCTGGCTCAGGAATTCTGGGAGTTGAAGTCCTTGAGTCATAAAAGACCCAGCACTAGAGGAGGACATTAAAATTATTTACAGGATTATTTCTTTAGGAACTAAACTTTTAGAATCTAAAACAGCTAATTCAGAAAAGCCAACAGGAAAGAACCTCACATTTTTCATCTGCTTCTGTCTTTTGGAAGGTAAAATTAGATAACAAAATAATCTATTTCTGGGGGTATTATCTGTATAGTAAAATTTTGGACAAGCAGTGATCATGTTACATTTGTGCATAAGTGTAGTCAGTAGCATATGCCTTTTTAAAAATATAAAACATGCAAAGAAACAAAAATAAGTCCAAAATATCTGTATTACATCCAGAAATGCCAACTTTGCAACCAATATTTCTCATCCATAACTATGGCACCCTAAGGATACCCGCATACATGCAAATGTTTCTCTGGGATCAGCAACGCAACAAGGATTGCTTTTTCCTTCCAATAACATATACCTAAAACCAGTTTATTGCATTTGGCAATTGTACAAAAAAATCTCATTCATTTAATTTGAAATCAAGTGAAAAATTGATTTAAATTATATTAAAACAAATTAATGGCAATTCTTTTATAAAAAGTTGCCTCAAACAAAATGAGTTTGACATGCCTGCTCTAGATAGTTGAACGCTCCAAAATAGACCAGGCCTGTACATACAGCCTACCAAGCACCCTTGGACAAAGCACAGACTTTTTTTTTTAAGTAACAAAATCACCACCACTGCCCTGAAAGTCATGTTGCCTACAGCCTTCATGGCTTACCATGACCTCAAGCTCCAACACTGTAGATGCTCCTCAAGTCACCAAATCATTGATTAGCCCACCAGCATTCCTTTGCAGACCACAAAGATTTTTAATTTATCAGTGTGGGCCTTTTTTTCTACAAGATGATAATAACAATAACAATAACAATAACAATAACAATAAGAAGAAGAAGTAGTAGTAGTAGTAGTAGTAGTAGTAGTAGTAGTAGTTGGAAGGGACCTTGGAGGTCATCTAGTCCAACCCCCTGCACAGGCAGGAAACCCTATACCATTTCAGACAAATGGCTGGCCAGTCTCTTCTTAAAAACATCCAGTGTTGGAGCATTCACCACTTCTGGAGGCAGGTTGTTCCACTGGTTAGTTGTTCTGTCAGGAAATTTCTCCTTAGTTCTAGGTTGCTTCTCTCCTTTTTTTTATTGAAAAGTTTTAAAATACAGTTTTCCTTTAAAAAGCCCCCCTTCCCCCTCCCACCTCCCCCCCTACCTCTCCCCCTCCCCCCCCTCCCTCCTCCCCCCCCCTCCCTCCCCCCCTCCCCCCCCGACTTCCCAGAGCTAAATACAAGGTATATATATATTAAAAAAAAGCAATCATAAACAACCATATACTAACAACTATAAATTCTAAAATCCATCACTCTCTAACTTATATAGGATAAAACAAACCTTAGCAATATTAAATATATATAAAAAAAACTAAAATAGAAAAAGAAAAAAGAAAACGAAAGAAGACTTATTCGAATGCTACATAAAACTTCTTAACCCTATACTTGTTCTGGATAAACTCAATCCATTTTCTCCATTCCATAATATAACGTTCTTGCGAATGATCTTTCAAATAGGCCGAAATCTTCGCCATCTCTGCCAGGTCGGAAACCTTTAAAGTCCACTCTTCTATGGTCGGCAGTTCCTCTTTCTTCCAATATTGGCCTATCAAAAGTCTTGCTGCCGTAATTAAGTTCAACATCATCTTGGTGTCCACAACTGTAGCGTCGACAATTATTCCCAACAAAAAAAGTTGCGGACAAAACTTTATCCTCTGTTTAAAAATCTTCTGCATATTCCACCAGACTTTTATCCAAAAAGCCTTAACCTTCTTACATGTCCACCATATGTGAAAATATGTTGCATCTTCATCACCGCACCTCCAACATTTAGGCTGATAATTCGGATACATACTTGCAAGCTTTTTAGGATCTAAATGCCATCTATAAAACATTTTGTAAAAGTTCTCTCTTAGATTTTGAGCTTGAGTAAATTTTACGTTCCTCACCCAAATCTTTTCCCACGTGTCCATTGTGATAACTTCCTGGATGTTTTGGGCCCATTTTATCATACAATCCTTAACAAGCTTTGTTTCTGAATCAATCTCTATCAATGCAAGATATATCCGTTTAATATGTGCTGGTCCCTGATTTCTAATTTGCTTTATCAAGTTTTCATCAGTCATTGCAAATCCATTTTTCTGGTCTTCTTTCCACCTGGCCCGTAACTGAATATATTGAAACCAAGTTTGAACAACCTTCTCTTCTCGCAAGAGGCTATATGATTTCAAACACCAAACATTCCTTTCCAAGCTTAAAATTTCCTTGTATGTAGTCACATCATGTTTGAAACCAGCATGTATATTTTCTATTGCGTGTTTTGGAATTGCCCACAATGGTATCTTGCAGCTTCACTTATGTCTATACTTCTTCCAAACTCTCAGCAATGCCTGTCTTAAAATATGCATCCTAAACACAGTATCTACCTTCTTATCATACAACAAATATGCATGCCAGCCAAACAACAAATCATGGCCCTCAAGATTTAATAACCTCGGTTGCGTCAAATTAATCCAATCACTTATTCCTACTAATGCAGCAGCTTCATAATATAATTTAAAATTAGGCAATTTAAGGCCACCTCTCTCACGAGTATCCTGCATAATCTTAAGTTTAACTCGTGGCTTTTTCCCTGCCCACACAAATTTGTTGATACCACGCTGCCATTCCTCCAAGTTAGAATCTTTCTTAAAAATCTGTATCATTTGAAATAAAAATAAAAATTTGGGCAGGACATTCATTTTCACTGCTGCAATCCGTCCCAACAAAGACAATTGCAATTTTTCCCAACTCTCCAATTATTTTCGAATTTTCCCCCATAATTTTTCATAATTATTTTTATATAACTTTGTATTAGAGGGTGATAAAATCACCCCCAAATATTTAACCCTTTTAACAATCTCAAATCCAGTTAATCCTTCTAAAAGAACCTTCTGTGAAACTGTCATATTTCTAGCCAAAATTTTGGTTTTCTGTACATTTACTTTAAATCCAGAAACCTTCCCATATTGTGTTATTATCTCCATCAGGTCCACAACAGAGTTCTCTGGCTGGGTCACTGTAACAACCAGATCATCTGCAAATGCTCTCAATCTATAGTCCTGATCTCCAACTTGTATCCCCTTAATTTTTTCCGAATTCCGAATTTTAACCAATATCTCTAAAGTTAACACAAATAACAAGGGCGATAACGGACACCCTTGCCTTGTGCCCTTCTCAATATTACATGCTGCTGTCAGGCTATTATTAACTATAATTCGGGCAGTTTGTTTTTGATATAATGCCCTAATCGGTTGTAAAAATTTTTCCCCAAAATCCATTTTATCTAAAACTTTCAACAAAAATTGCCAATTCAATTGATCAAAAGCCTTTTCAGCATCTAAAAAGATTAGCGCTGCAGAGATCTGGTTGTTCCTTTCCAAAAACTCTAACACATCAACTATATGTCTCACATTATTTTTCATTTGCCTACCACTAATAAACCCCGTTTGATCCCCATGAATCACCTGTTGCAGAACCCTCATCAGTCTATTAGCCAAAACCTTAGCAAATATCTTATAATCTGTATTTAAAAGCGATATCGGTCTATAATTTTTAATTTGAGTAGCATCCTGGTCTTCCTTCGGAATCAAAGAAATAAAAGCTGTTCTCCAAGACGGTGGCACCTTTCCCCCCCTCTGGATTGTCTGGAACAGTTCCTTTAACGGTTTTATCATCTCTAATTGTAAATTTTTATAATAGGCCGCAGTCAAGCCATCCGTGCCTGGTGCTTTATCCACCTTCAGTTCCTTAATTGCTGTAAAAATTTCTTCTTCCGTAATCAGTTGATTAATCCCCTCTTTTTGTACTTGCGTAAGAACCGGGATGCTAGCATTCTCCAAGTATATATCAATATCTTTTGCACTAATTTCCTCTTTAGTATATAATTTCGAATAAAAATCCACAAAAGCATCCTTAATAAGATTCTGTTGAAACACAACCCTTCCTTTATACTCAATCTTATCTATCTTAGAGGCCCTTTGTTTTTTCCTCAGTCTATAAGCTAACCATCTGCCTGGTTTATTAGCGTTGCAAAAAGTATTATGCCTAGCAAACCGCAGATTGGTCGCCACTTGATCAGGCATTAATTTATCAAATTTTCCTCTTAGCAGTCTAATAGCCTCCTTGATCTTCACATCCTCTGGGTTCAAAATCAAAACCTTTTCTTTTTCCTTTATTTCATTCTCCAGTTCTTTCCTTCTAGTTTCCACTGCACGTCTATGTCTATTATTCATATATATCAACACCCCTCTCATATAGGCCTTGCTAGCATCCCAAACCATATCCATAGAGGTACCCTTATTCATATTAATCTCAAAAAAATCCTTCATCCGCTGTTTGCATTCTTCCACATTTCTCTGATTTCTAAACAAGTTCTCATTTACGCGCCACGAGCGCCTATCTCCTTTCTCCTTATCAATCTCCAACCAAACTGGACTGTGGTCAGAGATAGTTCTTGCACAAATCTTCACCTTTTTAGTTCTCAAAAAAAAATCATTAGTCAACAAAATAAAATCAATCCTTGAAAAAGATTGGTGTCTGTCAGAAAAAAAAGTATAATCCTTCTCCTGCAAGTGTCTCTCACGCCAAATATCTCGCAATTCCAGGTCATCCTTCATTTCAAAAAAAGATTTAGGCAGTCTAGCATGACTTGGAATGCGCTTAAAAGCTCCAGCCTTATCCAACTGTACATCCAAAACACCATTCCAGTCCCCCATAAAAATAAAAGATTTATAATCCAACTGGGTAAGCTTTGTGTGAAGTAAGCTAAAAAAGTCAGCTTGTTGTTGGTTAGGTGCATATAATCCAACTAAAAGCGTCTTTTTACCTTCTAACAACAGCTGAATCATAACATATCTTCCATGCTTATCTGCTTCAATTAAGTCTGCTGTTAAGGCACTTTTAACATAAACAACCACACCATTTTTCTTGTTCTCTGCAGAAGCAACAAATTGCGTACCCAGCCACGAGTTCGATAAGTACTTTTGATCCAAAACTCTAATATGCGTTTCTTGCAGACATATAACATCTATCTTAAATTGTTTTAAATATTGAAAAACTTTCTTCCTCTTCTGTGGTGAATTTAATCCATTAACATTCCAGGTTAAAAATTTAGTTGCCATGCATATCCTCCACAAGCTCTTGGACCACAGCTTTGATAGGACTAACTTCTTTAGGCCGTGCTCCTCCCACAGCTTGGCTATAAGTACGTTGTGAAGATTCTGAGGACTTTTGCTGATCTTGTTCTTTTATTTTCTTTGCTCGTTTTAAAGCAGCACGCGTTACTCTTTGCTCTCTAGGATCATCCAAAGAAGTTGTAGCTTGATCTCCTCCAGCACCATTTTCCTCTGTTTCATCCTCTTGATGTTCTCCTTCTCCAGGTCCCTTTGCAGCTTCCAGAAGTGTTAATGGGGTTGCTTTTAAGACATTATTGTAGAAATCACGCGCTTGCTTCACAGTAATCAGCCGATACATTTACCTTCATGCATCACCATCAGCCCATCTGGAATCTCCCATCTGAACCTTATATCTCTTTGCTTGAGCTCATGCACGAGAAATGTATAGTCCTTCCTTCCCCTTAAAATCCTTGGAGGAATTTCTTTTAAAACCAAGACTTCTTGTTCAGCAATCACAACTTTAGCATCATAGGCAGCTTGTATAACTTGATCTCTAATTTCTCTTTTTGCAAAATAAACCACCACATCTCTAGGCAACTTTCTCTGTCTGGCAATCCATGAATTCACCCGGAACACTTTATCCATAGCTGCTCTTATTTCAGATGCTGGCTGGTTCAATACCACTTCGAGAGCCTCAGAGATCAGCTGCTTTAAATCTTCTTTAATATTCTCTTTTAAACCTCTGATTCTGACAGCAAACTGCATCTGGTAATATTGGGCAAGGCTTAACTCCCTTTCCATTTTGTCTCTTGCATTCTCATTCTCCCGTGCTTTTACTTCTAATATTGCATTCCTTTGAGCCAGATCATCCATTTTTTCATCTAAATCTTCCACACATTCCGCCACTTTATGCACTGAAGACAAAATGTCTACCTTCATCACGCTGAACTTCTGTTCCATCCTCTCTTCCATTCTCTCCTCCAATTTCTCCAATTTCTCCTCCATCTGTGCAAATTTGTCAGCAATTGACTGATTAATTGATTCCAAAAGTACCTGGGCATGTTTCTCCAAAGCCTCTCGCAAATCCTTCGATGTCAGCACTTCAGGAGGGTGCAATGCCTGTAGTGATGATTGTTGCACCGGCGAGGATCCACCACTCCGAAGAGTTTTAGGGGGAGGTTTAGCCGCCATCTTTTACTCCTCAATTATGACGCACTTTCACTTAAAGTTTAAAAAGTCCATCAAACTCGAGAGTATAGTAAAATAATCCTCTTCACCTTTTCCCTCTTGTACCGCTCTGCCTGCTCCTTTAAATCATAGTCCTTTCTTCAGGCAGGGATGGTTCGCAGACGCCTGGCTCTGCTCCAAGAAGTTCGGAGCAGAGACGCTGGCCAGCTGGGAGCAACCCAGGCTTCGGGGGAGTTCAATCCTTCAGCCGCCCAAGCTCCAAGCTCGGGCGGCCCCGGAGAACTCTACCCCTACCTGGGGCTTCTCTCCTTGACTAGTTCCCATCTGTTGCTTCTTGTCCTGCTTTCAGGTGCTTTGGAGAATAGCTTGACTCCCTCTTCTTTGTGGCAGCCCCTGAGATATTGGAACACTGCTATCATGTCACCCCTCACTCTTCTCTTCGTTAAACTACACGTACCCAATTCCAGCAACCGTTCCCTATATGTTTTAGCCTCCAGTCCCCCAATCATCTTTGTTGCTCTTCTCTGTACTCTTTCTAGAGTCTCGACATCTTTTTTACATCGTGGTGACCAAAACTGGATGCAATATTCCAGGTGTGGCCTTACCAAGGCATTGTAAAGTGGTATTAGTACTTCACGTGATCTTTTTTTTTATTTAAAAAGTTTTACAATACATTTTGACTTTAATCCCCCCCCTCCCCCACCACTATCTCACCCTCCCTATCCCTCTCCCCCATTCCCTCCTCCCCCCCCCCGACTTCCCAGAGCTAAATACAGGGTATAAAATCGAAAAACAGACATAAGCACCCCTATGTTATCAACAATAAACTATTAATTCTATCTCCCTCTAGCTCATATAAAATGAATACAAACAATATTAATATTACAAATAAAGTAAAAAAGAAAAAGAGGAAAACAGAAAAAGAGCTTTACTCAGAATAGATTTTCTTAATCCCAGTCCTTATTCATATTAATTTCAAAAAAAACAGGAAAAAAAACTTTCACCTACTATTTACATTCTCCCACCTTTCTCTAATTTCTAAACAAATTCTCAGTTACGCGCCAAAAGCGCCTATCTCTGTTAACCTTAATAATCTCCAACCAAACTAAACTATGATCAAAAATAGTTCTTGCATGTATCACGCCAAATGTCTTGCAGTTCCAAATCATCCTTGAGTTCAAATAAAAAGAGTAAAAAAAAGGTTTAGGCAGTCTCTAAGACAACTTGTTGTTAATTAGGAGCTTACGTACCCATTCTTAGTTCAACACATACTTTTAGTCCATAACCCTAATATACTTTTCTAGCAAGCGAATAACATCAATCTTAAATTGTGTTAAATATTAAAAAAACTTTCTTTCTCCTCTATGATAAATTTAATCCATTGACATTCTAATTTAAAAATTTAATCAGCAATCTTGACGCCCCAAAGCTTTTGGAGCACGTCTGTCATGACCCCCATAACTTCTTTGGACCGCGCCCCTCCCACAGCTTCACTGTAAGTACGCTTTGGAGATTCCATAACTTTCTGCTGGTCTTGCTCTTGCTCTCGTCTCGCTCTTCTTAGGGCGGCACGCGTCATCCTCTGGCCTCCTGCAGCAACCGATGAGACTGTAACTTGATCCCCTCCAACACCATTGTCCTCTGTCGGTCTATCTGCAACATCTTGAAGCTTTCCCTCGCCGTATCCCTTTACAGCTTCCAAAAATGATAGGGGGGTTGCTTTTAACACATTGCTATAAAAATCATGTGCCTGGGCCACAGTAACCAGACGATGTCTTTTACCTTCGTGCGTCACCACCAGTCCAACTGGAATCTCCCATCTAAACTTAATATCACCAAGGAGCCTTGGTGGAGCAGTGGGCTAATGCCTCCTTAAGTAACACCAGCTGCCTGCAATTAGTGCAGGTTCGCATCCCACCAGGCTCAAGGTTGACTCAGCCTTCCATCCTTCCGAGGTAGGTAAAATGAGGACCCAGATTGTTGGGGGCAATTAAGCTGACTTTGTAATAATGCCGCTTGGGGTGTGTGTGAAAGCCCTAATAAGCAGGCATATACATAGAATGAAGGCTACTGCTAAGCTTGTAAGCCGCCCTGAGTCTTCGGAGAAGGGCGGGATATAAATGGAATTAAAATTAAAAATTAAAAATTTCTTAAGTTCCTGTACTAGAAATGCAAAATCTTTCCTTCTCCTTAAAATCTTCGGAGGAATCTCTTTTAAAACCAAGACTTCTTGCTCAGCCACTACCAATTTAGTATCATAAGCAGCTTGAATGACTTCATCTCTAATTACTCTCTTTGTAAAATAGACCACCACATCTCTGGGTAACTTCCTCTGTCTTGCAATCCATGAATTTACACGAAAAATTTTGTCCATATTTCCCTCAATTTCAGATGCTGGCTGGCCCAATACCCCTTCCAGAGCCTCAGAAATCAGCTGCTTTAAATCTTCTTTACAATTCTCCTTTAAACCCTTGATTCTAATAGCATACTGCATCTGATGATACTGAACAAGGCTCAATTCTCCGTCCATTTTATCCCTTATATTTTCATTTTCTAATACCTTTGCTTCTAATATAGAGTTCTTTTGACTGAGATCCTCCACTTTTACATCCAGCTGTTGCACAAATTCAGCTACAGATTCAATCATAGACAGTACTTCACGTGATCTTGATTCTATCCTTCTGTTAATGCAGCCTAACACTGTGTTGGCTTTTTTGGCAGCTGCAGCACACTGCTGGCTCATATTTAAGTGATTGTCCACTAGGACTCCGAGATCTCTCTCCCAGTTACTACTATTGAGCAAGGTACCACCTATACTATACCTGTGCATTTGATTTTTCCTGCCTAAATGTAGAACCTTACTTTTTTCACCACTGAATTTCATTTTCTAAGATAGTGCCCAGTGTTCGAGTCTGTCCAGATCCTCCTATATCTTAAGCCTATCTTCTGGAGTATTGGCTATTCCTGCCAGCTTGGTGTCTGCAAATTTGATGATTTCCCCATCTATCCCCTCATCCAAATAGTTGATGAAGATGTTGAAGAGCTGCCCAGACCTCTTCTAGATTTTCCTCTTGCCTTTCCGAGTTAACTCCTTGGTCTGTCATTGAGCAAGAATTGACTTTGTAGGGAAGCATATTATCATTTGATGTATATTTAACATATGTTCTACCTTTATTTACCAATTATATAATATTTGTATGCAATCCACATGGCGAGGTTTGGGGAAACTTACAATAGAAAAAAATATTTTTAAAATCATAAGATTAAAACATCGCCTGGCCCGCACCGCCTCCGCTTCCCGCATTGCACAGCCCCGCCATATAGTGGGCTCTGCTGCTCCCACAGCACCAGCCGCGCCAGCTCCGGCCCCAGGGAGGGGAGCCCGCCGCCAACACCCTTCGCACCTGTGACTGCAGCAGCACTGCCACCCTCACCCCCCCCACCCGCCAAGATGAGAGTTCCAGCACCATTTTTTTTTTTTTAGAAAAAAAGCACTGTCCATAACATTATGCTGGCACATGACTGTGAAATGTCTTCAGACAGTGTTGCCTCAATGGCCTTGAAATGGAGATGAATACTGCTCCCTCTGGTCAGCAACAACTAGCAGAGTAAAATCCACAGGGACTCTTTCACCTATATTAATATATTAACAGTCTGTTCATTCAGTAACTTAAAATGGTTGCGGGAACAAATTGTTTTAGGAGAATCCTGAAAGCTGTTAAGATGTACCCTGAAAAAGTCCATAGCATTCTATAAAATGGGACAAAACAGTAACAAATGTGATAAAATATACCAATCAATAAATCTAATTAAAAAGTCCACATAATACGGTATAAATGAGCAAATACCCATCTAGCATTTTGGTCAGTATTAATTCTAAATGTGACATATAACAGAATCCTTGTAAATAATCCACTTCTTACTCTTAATTCTCTTCTTCCCATCCCTTTTCTATTAAGATTAGATAATAGGCATCCATGCAGATTTTATGCAACACAAGACAATGCCTCTTAATTAATGTCAAGTTTTATCTAGGGCAGAAGTAACAACATTTTGGTGACTTTGAGTTTCAGTCACCAGCAAGAGCACAATAGTAGCATTAGGTTGTTACTTAGGAGGATGAGCCGATATAATTTTTGGCTCATGCACATGGTATTTACAGGGTGGTCTTAATTATGTTACTTAGTCATATGTAAAACTAATTCAATAACACTATTTTACTTGAAGGATTGTAGCTTTGGGCTACAGACTTTACAAGGATTTTCAAGGGAGTTGAGATTAGCATGAGACAAGCACAGCTTTGTGAAAAAACCATTTACCTATTATCAGCTTTGACCTAATAATATAAGCTCTAAAAACAACTACTGAGTGATTGCAAAAAGTGATTAAAAGTCGAATTATGGAGGCTTAAAAGTCGAAAAAAGTTGTCTGACTCCAACCTAAACACACCATCATAGGTATACTTCAATGTTTGAACTTTTAAAAATGGATGCAGCACCACTTAGCAAAATTAGAAGATAACAAATTAGAAACCTTTAATGAATATATGCAATCATTGTATTGAATTTCAAAAAAGAAGCTTTTTAAAAATTTAATATTTTGGCTTCTGTCGACTATTTTTATCCTTTGATTGTAATTAATTTATTCTTTTATTCTTTCATTTGCTTCCTTCATACTTGTAAATGAAACAAAAAACAGCTCTTTGAACATTAAATAGCTAGATAGACAAAATTCAAAAACAACTCTGATTTTTGCAATCATTCCTACATAGTTTAATTATTTGCTATTTTCAAATATTACTTTAATCCCAAGAGGTAAAACCCTAAAATATACAAATGTAATACAATGTAAAACCCATACTAAATTTTTTAAAAAGTCATTTTTCGGTCAAGCTTTACTTCTGGTTTTTCATGGGCAGCATTAGACTCAAAAGTGACATTACCGATCCTGTGCTATGATTCCACCCACACTGCTGTTGTAAAATAGGGCTTCAATTACATAAATTACAAATACATTCACCACTGTAACTATGACCCCAAACCTTTTAGAGATTACTACATAAGAAAATACAACTTGTGTTAGAAACAATTTAATGGCTTATACAGCTGTAGGACTGGTGGATTGAATCTGCTCTAAATGTCACCTAAAAGTCTGGCAATTTCCACCAAGCTGAAATATCTTCAAAACCAGCTGATCCAAGAAAAGATGCTGAAATTGGTAAAGGACACTCCTAGCCACAGCCACCATTTAAGCATTCAGAAAGAAAGATGAATCCAGAAATATCTCCAGAAGTATCTTCTGCTCCTTCAGAATCAATGTCTTCTGTTTTTCTTGTTTCTCTGATAATACTGAAAATACTCTGTGTTTGAAATCTCACATATGGCTCAAGGGCTAAGCTTTATATAGAACCATTCAGACTGACATTTAGCTCCCTATCCTTTTCATATCATCTCAGCAACAGTAGTTGCATTAATCATTCCTAATTTTACTTCCCAACACACACAGCTGTCCTCTTGCATCTGCTAAAACAGAGGTCTTCAAACTCGGCCCTTTTATGACTCATGGACTTCAACTCCCAGAATTCCTCAGCCAGTGTGCCTGGCTGAGGAATTCTGGGAGTTGAAGTCCATGAGTCATAAAAGGGCCGAGTTTGAAGACCCCTGTGCTAAAACAACACTTGACCTATTTGCTCCTACATCTTCAAAGACACCTGCTGCTATACAACTTCACCTGGAACGTCATTATTTCCTATCTAATCAACAAATTTTGCAGTTGTACGATTAACACAGAACAACACTGTGTTCAGTCACAAGACAGACACTTCATTAACCAAAATTCAAGGAAAGACTGAGAGAGGTGGGGGGAATAAAAAGGTATAAGACTTTTAATTGCACGAGGGAGAACAACAAAATCCAAATAGCAATAAATTGCATGTAGTGCTTCTTATTGATCTAAAACATAAATGCACTATAAATATTTTTCAGTCTTAGACGAAGATGGGGTGAATCTGCCAAATCAAAATTAGAGTTTCTATTCCTATACTGAGAGGTAAACAGCTACTATAGAGACATTTTAGCAAAGTGCTAGATTTTTTTAATACCAATGACATCCTGTATTATTTTTGAAAAGCTCTGGGTAGGCTGTGCCTTGAGTAAATAGGAAGGGAGAAAACAAAGCAAGGAAATTAGCCTATTTTGGATGCAGCAGTAATAGAGTGATTATGTGATACGCTTTAGAAAGAATAGCCCTGTGACTGAAGAGCTATCAAGATTCCATGTATGAGGGTCTTCTGTATTTCTCAAGCAAAGAGCTACAATTGATTTTAAGGAGTATGCTGAGCGCTGTATTCCCCAAAGGAAAGATGGAGACAGGACAAAACTAAATTTGCTGTTGATAGTAATATGCCAAAAATTCCTAGTTCCCCCCCAAAATATATAACTATATTTGACCCAAAGGCCATACTTGGTCTTTCGGGTAGTGTTCTGGAGACAGCAATACAGTGGAAGGTCAGGCTACAATAGAGAAAGTAGAGAGCAAAATAGATTCTATATTAATATATGTAGTTGTTATGCAAAGTTTTAGCAATGTTTTTATTGTTGATGAACCAAACGTATTATGTTATTTAGATAAACCAACAAGCTGTATCTGCCAATGTGTTCACCTTCTTTTAATCGAGCTGCAAAAAGATGAGATATTATCAATTTTAGTACTATTACATCTGAAGTACTAGAACTGTTTAAGATACCTCAGATTCATTAATCATGATTATAGGCTTATTTCAACAAAGCAGTTCCTGATATGGCCTTTTCCAGATATTTTGGACTATAATGCCCAGTGGCAATAGCCACCAAAACTAATGCCAAGGGAATGACAGGAATTGTATTCTGAAATACAGCACATTAAGTTAAAAATGTCAGTTAATGAGGACATGTGGCTTTTGACTTAAAATCTATGTTTTCTCATGTCTTGTGAGCCCAAAAGAACTAACAGATTTTGCATTTCTAGAAACTGGGTCCAGTACTTAAGCTCTATGTAAGTCTCTAATTGCTAACTGCCAGATACACAAAATGGGATAAATCTGAAGTCTGGATGATACAGTTAACCACAAATTTTGATTATACAATCTTCCTTCCAGGGTGCAATTTAACCAAGGAAGTCAGAATGACAGTGAAGGTAGTTTTTCCAATCAAAAGAACTGGCAAAATATATTATCTATGACACAATCCTGGATCAAAGTTCTAACCTTGTACAGACAAAAGACAAATAATCTCTCCTAGTTGTGTCTCAAAGTTAATACAATTAAAGATTAAGAAAATGTTTCTGCATTTGTAGTTTTCCTCATGATGCACATAGCCATTTTACTTCATATATTTTTAAAGAAACGGCAGAATTTCAAACAAGGGAAGAATTTGGTAACAAGAGTAAAACCAACAGATCCTTTATAGATGTTCCTAGGTTAAAGAATTAAAGATTTTGCTTTGATTCTGAAGAAAAACAAAACAGTCCCCACAAATAGAGAGAATACAATACTCACTGACAAAGTATTCTATCAGTCAGTTGGCCAATTTTGGCTCCATATTGCTGCACTTAGGAACCCTGGATGTGTAGAAGGACACATAGCTTCACTTCCTGAGCTAGCTGAGGTCAATAATGGCTATTTAGTCATAGAATCAAAGAGTTGTAAAGAACCACTCCAACTTCCCACTCAGTGCAAATTCTGCTAAAACACTGAAGCCCAGCTTAAAATTTCATGACAACTGTTGACCTGATCCAGGTGATACCTGACCATGTTAAACTGGTATAGCGTTGGTTCTGTTAGTTCTGGTATAGGGTGTTATTAGAATACGGGAGATGGGTTTTACACGGCTCCTCTAAAATGGGCAGATGATGCCATGATCGGCTTTAGAATGCCAGCTGGTATAAACACAACAGGAATTAAGGACTTGTTTAAAATAACTGAATCATTCATGAATCTTAGTATTCTTCAGAAATATCTAAGGGAAATGTCCACTATGGACTTCAAATCTGTGAATATATATGGGCTACAATCTGCTCATCTAACCCTTGCTAATTAAATTAACTAACCATGGTTTTTTTTCTTTTCATATAAGATCAAAATACTAAAGCAATAAAGCAAACTCTTTTAACTCCTATATTTTTATCAGGAGTTGGAAGCATAGCATTCGTGGCCCCTTATGAAACCCCCAAGAAGAATCTCACTCTCTCCAGCCCTTAAGTCATTAGAATCACAAATAACATCAGTAGTTTCTTACAAACTAACTCCAAATGTAGGTAATCTGGGCATTGTGCAACTATGAATGATTCTTGAATTACCATTTTCCCCCTCTGGTGAAAGTCAGTCTGGATGAACCATTTAACTTTAACCAATTTTTATTATGAAAAAAATGTTGCTTGTATACCCAGAAGGGAAAAAAAAATCTAAGGGAAATGTCCACTATGGACTTCAAATCTGTGAATATATATGGGCTACAATCTGCTCATCTAACCCTTGCTTATTAAATTAACTAACCATGTTTTTTTTTCTTTTCATATAAGATCAAAATACTAAAGCAATAAAGCAAACTCTTTTAACTCCTATATTTTTATCAGGAGTTGGAAGCATAGCATTCGTGGCCCCTTATGAAACCCCCAAGAAGAATCTCACTCTCTCCAGCCCTTAAATCATTAGAATCACAAATAACATCAGTAGTTTCTTACAAACTGATTCTTGAATTACCATTTTCCCCCTCTGGTGAAAGTCAGTCTGGATGAACCATTTAACTTTAACCAATTTTTATTATGAAAAAAATGTTGCTTGTATACCCAGAAGGGAAAAAAAAATCTTGTGCCAGTGATAAGAATGCATTTAGCTTCTTTATATCCAGATAAAATAGTATGGCAAGATCATTAGTGCTGGAAGTTTTGAATAGAGATATTAGGATGAGAAGATAACAGGCATAAAAGTTAAAAAAAAGTTTATAAACGGAGAGTTTTCACTGACGATGTAGTTATATTCCTGCAAGACCCAGAACTGGTATAGAATACTTGATGATGAAGCTAAATGACTTTGGACCTTTATCAGGCTTCAAAATAAGCAGAAAATAATACGAATATGAATGTTTCAGTAATATGAAACATTGACAAGAAAGTCAGGTTTTAAAGTGGAGAAAAAGATTAACTGTCTTAACTCCATTGTGTCTGCAGGGAATGACATTGAAACAGACATATCAAGATTGGGTAAAATCTCTGTAATTAAGATGTTTTAGCAAAAATGGTATTTTTATTTCAGATTTTACCAGTATTGACAACTGACATACCATTTAAGCAATGGCAAAAGGATATTTCTAAATTCATATTGCAAGGGAAAAACTGAGAATTAGATACAAATTACTGCAAGATGCCAAAAAAAGAGATATGATTTAGGTTACAAGATTTGAAATTGTACTTTGATGCTTGCTGTTTAATCTGGATGAAAAAGTGGGTGACTCTCCAAAACAAAGATTACTTGAGTTAGAGGGGCATGAATTAAGATTTGGATGGTAGACCTACTTATGGCATGACAAAATTAAGATGAATGTTGAATTTAAGAATCATTTTGTTAGCCATGCCACCCTAAGGGTTGGTAATAAATATAAAATAAAATTCCCTATGAAGGTACCTCTTTGGGTGTCATCTCAGGCTTTTTGCAGAAAAGAAATGATGTCAAGCCCAGACTGATGGACTTATGGTCAGAGAATAATTTTTAATCAAGGTGGAGTTAGTTAGAAGGATGTGTCTATAATTGGCTCACATAGACACAATTGAAAGAAAGATTTAAAGTAGACAAAATGTTATGGGTTTGACCTTGCAAAAAATGAATTTGAAATTGTATTTTGTGGTAATGATGAACAGGTTATTACCAAGATTTATAATCTCTTATTGAAACTGAATATGTGAAGCAACGCATGATTTAATGGGTAAAGAATTTTGGGTATAATGCTGGAACAATGGGAACAGAGGTGGGCAAAGGGCTTAAAATTTACATTGAACTATAATTTAAAATATTTTTTCTATAAAATGTACTGTTGGTATTTAATAAATTAACAAAGATTTATAAAGGTACTTCAAATGTATGTTGGAAACATAAATATAAAGAACGAATTTTCTACTATCTTTGGTGGACTTGTGACAAAGCAAAGAAATATTAGGGTAAAATTCATATTTTAATATAGAAGGTTCTTAAAACAAATATACAAATTAAACCAGAGACTTTTCTTCTAGGATTAATGGACAAAGAACCTGAAAAAATGGAACTGTTGTTATACCCACTGATCATAGCGGGAATGCTTTATGCAGAAAAATGAAGATATATTAATTCCCACAATGGAAGAATAATAGAAGAGAGATGGTCATATTAACTGCTTTAATCAACAACTAAATTTTTTATTTATTTTTTTATTTTTATTACATTTATATCCTGCCCTTCTCCGAAGACTCAGGGCGGCTTACAAGCTTAGCAGTAGCCTTCATTCTATGTATATACCTGCTTGTTAGGGCTTTCACACACACCCCAAGCGGCATTATTACAAAGTCAGCTTATTGCCCCCAACAATCTGGGTCCTCATTTTACCTACCTCGGAAGGATGGAAGGCTGAGTCAACCTTGAGCCTGGTGGGATGCGAACCTGCACTAATTGCAGGCAGCTGGTGTTACTTAAGGAGGCATTAGCCCACTGCTCCACCAAGGCTCTGTACAAAATACATCTAACTATCTGGAAATCACTTCTAGATTTTGGGCTTGAGATAAAAAAAAAATGACGCTTAACTTTGTGATTTATTGATTAGACAAGGTTTTTTTGTTAGAAAAATGTCTAGTATATGAGAAGTAAGAAGTTGAGGCTGTAATGTAATTGTTCATTCTACTGCTGAAAAGTTAATGCTTTTTCCCCCTTCATCCTTCACTTCTCTCTTTCCCCTTTCTCCACTATTTGCATTTTCATTTTATACTCCTAATATGCTTAATAAAATTATATTAGATAAACAATATTAAGATTGTTATCCCCTTTCCCAGCAAACTTCAGAAGTATGTGTGTGTTTGTATGTAATTTCTCTGAAGAGAAATTTGTTTCTCTTAGCTATCATATTAAGAGACACATAAATGTGACAAGACATCAAACTGGATTTTTCTCTTTCGAAAAAAGTGCAGTTCAGTTAAGAAAAAGCTAAAAAGGGAGATTGAGAGTGACACATTTTTTTTTAAAGTAGGTAATTAAAGGAAGTTTTTTTTATCCATCTATTGATGAGTCAGTCAGCTACCATTCTGTCGTCTCCTTATCCAACAGTGAGCAATTTCAAAGTCAAGAGATCAAATAATGCCTGGTAAACAAAAATCACCTCATCTTCTTGATCAATAATTCAAGGAGTGGTTTTGTTAAGGATTATTTCGGAGTGGAAATTTGATATGCAATTTATATTCAGCAATGTTCTTGACTTGTACAGAGACCACATTCTTGACGACAAAGAAATTGTACACAAGTCTAACCAATTAAACTAATGGATAAAAAATACAATCAAACTCTTTAAAGGTTGCTCGAATTATTTTAAGTTGGCTCCAGTATGAATTACTTAAACTAGCTAAATTATATAGAATCTAAATATACATACGTAAACAGGATCTCTTTCCAGCTGTGCTTGCACCTCCTAGGCACAGGTTGCCTCCCCGGTGAACCAGTTCAAGTTCCAAGTTTGTCCTGAATAAAAAGGAAGGGAATAGCCTTATTTCAATTATTTACAAGCTCTAAAACAATTGTTCAATCTATCTGTAAAATTGTACCCCCAAATGAAAGGGAGCAAGAAAATGACAGAGTATGCATGCCGTACTAAACTGTGGTATTACGCTGAAGTGGGCAAGTTAATTTTGTCCTGAAGCTGCGTAAATTCTCCCAGTCCCTGTTTTGTGCAGCCAAAAAGGTCATCATCCCATCAGCCAGTTGTATAATTAAAATATTGCCCAGATTCCTACAGCTCTTGACTGAAAACAAAAAGTTAAAAAAGGCAGTCTGGAACTACAAAACTACTGCTTTGCCCTGCATCAGGATAAAGGGAACCCTGGTGGCGCAGTGGTTAAACTGGTCAGAATGCAGTATTGCAGGCAGACTCTGTCCACAGCTTGAAGTTTGATCCTGATGAGGCTGAATATTAACTCGGCCTTCCATTCTTCTGAGGTCGGTAAAATGAGGACCCAGATTGTTTGAGAAAATATGTAAATAATGCTTCGGTATTGTAAACTGCCCAGAGAGTGCTGTAAAGTACCATGGAGCGGTATATAAATCTAAATGGTATTGCTATCAGGGTAAAAGCAATTTGGTACCCTACAAAGGTGAACTTTAACTCCTCCAGTTGCTGTACAAATGAGCGGCAGATGGTAATTGAAATCGGCAATATTTGCAGGGCACCAGATTGCCCATCCCTGAGATACAGCATAACTAATCCAAATAATGTAAAGCACTTGGAAGGATTTCATCGAGTATAAACTATTTTGCAAAAATACCAATGGCATATGTCAGAAAAGAACTCTTTTTGTACAAAATGTTTGTTAAAACATATTCACATTACTAAAATAGTAGCATTTCAAATAATAATATTATTTGAGTTTGCAGCTTATGTCACCATTTTTTGAAGGAAGGCTTTAATCCTCCTTACATTGAGAAAAAGCAATTTAACAGTGAAAATGTTTGGGCTGGTTGCTGCTGATAAGGCCAGCCACATGACTAGGGAATTTTCCACTCTTCAGGCAATTTACAGCACTTGCTGAATTTCTAAAAACTTAACAGCAAAGCTGCGACACAGATTTCATAATAGTGAACAGGAAAAAAATGCAAATCACACCTTAGATAACTAGATGAATATTAAAATACTTATTTCCTGAAATCTCTTCAGTTTTCTTTAAAGGAATGGTAGTAACCCACTGTTGTTAATAATAATAATAATAATAATAATAATAATAATAATAATAATAATAATAATAATAATAATAATAATAATAATAAGAAGAAGAAGAAGAAGAAGAAGAAGAAGAAGAAGAAGAAGAAGAAGAAGAAGAAGAAGAAGAAGAAGAAGAAGTAGTAGTTGGAAGGGACCTTGGAGGTCATCTAGTCCAACCCCCTGCTCAGGCAGGAAACCCTATACCATTTCAGGCAAATGGCTGTCCAGTCTCTTCTTAAAAACCTCCAGTGTTGGAGCATTCACCACCTCTGGAGGCAGGTTGTTCCACTGGTTAATTGTTCTAACTGTCAGGAAGTTTCTCCTTAGTTCTAGGTTGCTTCTCTCCTTGACTAGTTTCCATCCATTGCTTCTTGTCCTGCTTTCAGGTGCTTTGGAGAATAGCTTGACTCCCTCTTCTTTGTGGCAGCCCCTGAGATATTGGAACACTGCTATCATGTCACCCCTCACTCTTCTCTTCGTTAAACTACACATACCCAATTCCAGCAACCGTTCCCTAAAACAAAGACATTATTGATCCCTGAGAAATAACAAAAGGTGGTCCCTGTCCTTGAAAAAGACTGCACAGAAAGAGATGAGTAAGGAGGGGAAAGGAAAACAAAGCTGCCCCAAAGAAAAAATAACAGGGCTGTGCTCTCTCAACTGAGCTAGTAAGATTGGCCCTGCTTCCTGTCACTCCCTCTGCTGTGGTCTGGTGAAATGGCTATTAGATGTTAACTGGGGAAGAACCCAAAGGTTTTTCTTAAATCTCTTGGGATTTTGCCCTCTGTCCTCTTCAGTCATTCTACCTTCCAAATAAAAAGCTTTCTTCCTTAACCAAAGCAACATATTTGCGTGATCATTTCTAGAATTTATTTCAATACAGTGAAACTACCTGTCAGGTATCGGGTGACATCTATATAATGATTTTGAATGAGTGGGATCAGCCCACCACTTTTAGTAAGAGAAACAAGTAAACAATCCATTGGGCTTTTTACATTTCTAGAAGCATTCTTATAAATATAAAATATATATTTTTCATATATATATATATATATATATATATATATATATATATATATATATATATATATATATATATATATATATATATCTTCTGCCAACCTAGCAGTTCGAAAGCACGTAAAAATGCAAGTAGAAAAAATAGGGACCACTACGGTGGGAAGGTAACAGCGTTCCGTGCGCCTTTGGTGTCTAGTCATGCCAGCCACATGACCACGGAGACGTCCTCGGACAATTTTATACATACATATACATATACATACATACATATATATAATTTATATTTATATTATAGTACTATAATCTCATTCTTGGTTAACATATGTTTTGCAGAAATCATTTTTTCTTGTTGCAAACGGTTGGAGTATATGACCTTTAAAAGATGTAAAGTCCAATAACACGAAAAAAGAACTTTCTGAAACCTTTTAAGAAAAATCCCAGTGTACGAATAAGTAACAACCAAAAAACTCATAAACTAAATTTAGTTCTTATTACTTTTACAAAGGTCAAAGTATACAACCATTCATCAGCTTAGAAAAATCACCATTCTTCATAGCTTTACTGTCTTCTTGAAGGCTCAAGAAAAGGTTACTATCTTCCTGAAATACTCACATGCATTAATAACTGATGTATCATGTGCAAGTATGCCCTGAGATAATTCTACTGATTTTCAGAGTACCTAATGGTGTCAAAATAAAAAATAATAATAATCACAATGTCAAGAAAAGCTACAAAAAAGTAACCAAGCATCCATTCTGAACACATGGGGCAGGCTATAAGAATTACTAGAAATCGGAATTTGTAATACTTCTGTAATAACTGCATATTATCAAGCTACAATTGTGATGGCAATACTCTTTTCCCTGCAACTCTATCTACCCAGTGAAGGTTTTTCCAAAGTCAAAGGGCTCTTTAATAGAATCCTCTGGGACATGTTTATTTTATTTAAAAACTTATATAGCCGTTCCGTCATATTTACCAGAATCCTGGGTGACTCACAAAAAAACAATAAAATCATTAAAAATATAAGAAGTGTTTGAGCGATAGTTTGAGGATAAAATCTGTTGAAGTAAATAAATTAGACATGGTCTGATACAAAATTTTTGAATTGTTTTTGGTTTTTATTACCAAGGTTATGTGGGAAATGCTTGGTAAGTTCATCAATCCCCGTTTATTCATTGTTGCACCCACATTTCCTCATACCATAAACTTGTAAGTTGAGGGTTGTTCATTAATGCAACCCGAATGAGTGACAAACAGAAGCAATCTTTAGAACAGTGCTTTACCCACCTGGCTACAGAGTACATGAAAAGAAAATCATTGTCTGGTGATCCAGGAGTCTTGCTGTAGTCAGTATATTTTTTCTGGGTAGTATTTTTGATATCTTTCATCACTGACTCCATTTCTTTACTTAAATTGGTTTCTGACTGTTAAAGAAAAGAGGGCTTGAATATGTTTAGCAAAACCAGCAGCAGTAACAGAAAAAACACAAGACAAAGAGTTCTGCAAATATAAGACGGTGAAACATTAAATAGAATTTTGCAATATTACATTAAACCTTAACAGAGAGATGCTCAACAAACTCTTAGCTATTCAATAAAGTATTCACTGGAGTTCACTGACAGAGATATTTTAAACAAACACTTCCAACATGCTAGCCTTTCATTAAGATTAGACATAATTTATATTTTTGTTGTGTTATTGTTTCTGAAATCAGCACATGTGATTGAATACAAAACATAAAGTTCACTTTAATAAAAAAATAGGCTATATTCTTTTAAAAGCTAAGCAGTACAAAGTAAGAAGAAATAGAAAAAACTAAAACGTATTAACTGGAACATATTAATCAGTATTGTAATATCTGCTCAAAAGTATAGAATTGTAATTTATTTCCAGGCAGATTTGGGTAAATTGGAGCCCAAAGTTTATAAACGAAAGTGAATGTCATTATAAAGCTTCAAAATAGAAAACTATATATAAAAAGGTTATGATAAAATGAATAATCCATAATGATAAACCTTCTAAACTGGAAGATTTTAAATAGTTTTCAGTCATAAATGCAGTTATTTTTACACCATTACAACACTGCTTGAAATATGATTTAGTTCTATAAAAAGAAGCTGGAAAGCATGGATTTAATAATCAATAAATACTTATGTTAAAATTCAACAGCAAAATGCTGAGATAACCGTAACTTTATTTTAAAGGTGATATAATTGAATCTATCTATTTGAAACATTAATTTTCCTGAAACATTTGCATTTAATGGAGAAATGGTAGAGAATGTTCAACTTTTGAAATTTTACCAAACAGGTGATGAATTATGAGGAGAGAAACAGAATGAAGATGGAAAGACAAATTAACAAAGGATCTTTCTGCCTTACACTGATGCTTACTGGGAAAGTTCCCAGCTGCTCTTGAAGTTCTTCCACCTCCTTGATGAGCTCCTGCATATTCTTGGTACTGTGACACTGAGAAAGGTTTCGCTCTACATTGTTGCCAGGATAACATGGAAGGACACTGTTGGCAAACTGCCTACACAGAGGACAGGTAAATTCTCCCTTGTCCACAGCAAAACCCTGGAGAACCTGATCATTCTAAAAGAAACAACAAAATAAGTGAATTTCAGAAATGGCAAACATTTATAATTGTAACTGTGTTGTTTATGAAATGGATGAAGTACTGCAGCATGTTTATAAATGTGGATTTCATTTCTTATACATTAAAAGTTCACCGAAGTTTCACCAATATCTACTGGAAACTTCTCATAATGAATAAAAAATGTTATAAAAGAAACTTTTCATTTTGTCTTACCCGTAGAGATTCCATGTAGGATTTATGACAATCTATGTGTAATGTATGGCCACATGTTTGCACATATACACCTCCTTCCCAGCCAATCGATACTGATTGCAGACAAGAACTCTAAACAGTAAAGCATTACGTTTAAGATAATACACGTGGATACATCATTACTTTAAAATACAGGACACTAATTCATTAAGGTATTCATATTTTTATTAATGAGCAAGAATGGTATAGACACTGTTAAATCTAAAAAGGACTGCTGTGGTTACTAAATAATTGTACTGTATTATGAGTGAAAAGAATAAAAACAAATACAAATTACAAAAAAAGTATTACAAAAAAGTTTGAAAAAGAAAAGGAGAAAAAAAAGAAAATAAAGTAACATCCCCCTTTAGCTCAGTAGACAATTTTAAAAGCTTATCAATTTCTAAATACAATATAATTTGTCTTCAGCCCCATAGTTCATCTCTTCAGTAAAAAAAAAATCCCAAAGCTTTGTCAACAAAAGTTCAGCAAACCACATTATTTTACTTTTAACTCTTATATTCCTTCCCTATGTTTTAAGAATCTTATTTTAACCCCTTCAAAATGAGTCCCAGAACTAGTTTTTTTTAAAACCAGAAATCTTTCACAACTTATAACAGATTTCTTTTGCATATCCAATAATTAAAGTTTCTCTTTTTGTTTGTCACCTAATAAAATCCTTCAAGAAATAACAGAGCTCTCTTTTTTCCAGTAAGAAAAAGTTATCCAAGTCAGTTTCTTGGTTCAATAAGGAGTAAATTATCCGTCAGTTCCATTTGTGTGCCCATATCTTTCTCCATTTTCTTCTCATTGCTTATCATATTTAAAACCTCCTTCAAAATAATTTCAAAATTATCCGTTGCAACTTGTTCTAGTTCGGCAACTTCATTACAACACAACAACAACAACAACAATTCAAAGCTATAATTCCAAATCTGTTAACTTTCCAAAATCCACATTCTAAGCACCCTTTTGCTGCATAATTAAAAAAAATCCATATATTTACAAAACTTTAAAAATCACATTTATGCTACTTTCCTCTAAGGCAGGGGTGTCAAACAGCCCGCCCACGGGTCGGATGAATCATGCCAAAACTGCGCCCATCCCAGCTCCAGCACTGGGGAAAAAGTCGTGATATGTCGTGACTCGTCACGTGACATGGCAAGTTTGACACCCTTCCCCTAAGGAGAAGGGCCTTCAGCTGACAAATACAGTAAAACTTTGCCAGTCTGAAAGGTATTAATTTTTCTAGTACAATAAAAAAAAGAAATCCAAAGAGTGATTAACAAACATGACTTGGTTGAGCTTAATGTCCATAAAAGGCTACATTACAAGGGCCAGCTTGATGGAATCCAGATTCCTAGTCATTCAATTCATAAACCGATCACAAAATAATCTGCTCATGAATGGTGGCTTCTGGAATCACTTGAATAATCTCAACAATCTTGCCTTCCTCTAGAGAGATTCGCCAACCTGGGTCCAGCATCCAGCCACAATTCTCATCATAAATGCCCTCACAGAAATCCCAGAACTGTTACAGTTATAAGTGTTGTTATTACTACAGAAATTAGCCTAGAAAACATTATTATTATATACACTGAGTAATAGCGGTTGCATTTGGAATACAATTTTCAACACAGAGTAAAGCTTTAACATTTTAAAAACAAATTTGTAACTAATTAAAATTATCTCTTGAAACCTTCCTTAATAATTTTAATTATATATACTATTATAATTATATATACTGTTAAGGAAATTAGCAACAGGATTTATTTTTACTGTTCAGAGCATTTCAGCAGACAATTCAAAGGATTTCAGAGGTATACATTTTTCTTCTAACCAAAATTTATTTATTTTTCTCGCTATAATTACTTTAGCAACTAATTTTCTAGAAAGCACAATCATTTGAGTCCATAAATATTAATGTATAGATTAGTTTCAAGTTTTTGAAGAAATTACACAAGACTCTATTAAAGAGATAATTAATGTAGCTTGATTTAAGTGCTGACATGTTGACTCATAGTATAGTTTCTTCATACATAAAATTTCTCCAAGATAATCTGTCCTGCATCTAGCTTTTTAAATCTCTCAATAGTGTATTCACTGCTGTTGTAATTGAGTCCACCCACCCTGCTGCTGGTGATTTTGTTTATTTCCTACCTTTGTTTTTATAAATAATTCAAGGTGGTGAATATATCCCACACACCTTTCTCCACTTATTTTCCCCATATCAAAAACTCAGTGAGATGAGTTGGGTTGAGAGAAAGTGACTGGCCCATGGTCTCCCAGCTGACTTTTTTTTTTTAATTCCATTTATATCCCGCCCTTCTCCGAAGACTCAGAGCGGCTTACAAGCTTAGCAATAGCCTTCATTCTATGTATATGCCTGCTTATTAGGGCTTTCACACACACCCCAAGCAGCATTATTACAAAGTCAGCTTAATTGCCCCCAACAATCTGGGTCCTCATTTTACCTACCTCGGAAGGATGGAAGGCTGAGTCAACCTTGAGCCTGGTGGGATGCGAACCTGCATTAATTGCAGGCAGCTGGTGTTACTTAAGGAGGCATTAGCCCACTGCTAATGGCCAAGGCGGGACTTGAACTTTTGGTCTGTTGCTTTAGACTAAATATTACAGAACTTTTGCATAATATCCAAAATATAATACTTTGTCATTTGTGTCTTGAGAATTCTAGATTGCTTTATTTTATGATCCATTTATTTATGTTCCTGGCTATCCGTTGTATTCTGAAGACCATTCTCCAACGCTAATATTCAGAAGTATTTATACTTTATATCCTGCTTCTTTAAATTCCAACTTCTGCATGCATAGCTGCATCACAAGAAAGCCATTATCTACACTGTTCTAACTATTTGATATAGACTCCTGAGCATCTTTTCCAAGACCTTTATGGTTACAAATCTGTTGTATATTTCTTGACAACTGATTCCCTTACTGTTGAAAGCACAGCGCCAAAAGCAAAAATTATCCACCATTCTATGTCAACTTTAATGTTGTTCTAACCAGTTCCATGCCTGTTTGTTGTATTGCTGTCATTTAGTTGTAGTCCTACTTTTTCAATATATTCCTTGACTTTCATTACTAGAGCTTCCTGCTCATTTGCAGTTTTTGGCATTTTCCGCTATTAAAGGAGAGTTCCCAGAATAGTGCAGGTTATTTATGTTTGTTCCTCTAACTTTAAAACCACAGTTACCTTTTTCCAAACTGGCTTGTCTCAACATATATTCAGCATGTGAGCAGAACATAATGAAGCAGAATGGTTCCAGATCAGGAAAGGAATGTGACGAGATTTCCTTCAACAAAATCATCCTTGCAAAACTTTTATAACATAAACTCTAGTTCTAAATAAGTTCAATACAAGAAAACAAATGGAGTAGTCTTCCACCATGCAGCTACAAAATCTACGTACATCTTTAAAGAACTGCTGTAAAGTTGCAAGGCGTGTTTCAAATATTGCCGAACAAGTATCATTAGGATATATTTGTTCCTTTTCAGATGTTGGTAACTTCTTAGGCTCAGTAGTATTACGGCACTGTCCCAAAACTAGACAGGGAGAGAGAGACAGAGAGAGGGAGAGGGAGAGGGAGAGAGAGGGGGGGGAGGAGGAGGAAGAGGAGAGGGAGAAAGAGAGAAGATATTTACAGCATATCACAAAACAGAATTAAAGTGCCCATCCATGCAGGGTAAGTGAGTTAAGAGTCACAGAACTGATTAAATTACTTGCACTGAACAATAACTATTTGTTGTATGGATATTATATTATCAAGCCAATACGATCAAGAAAATGTTACATTTTATTTTAACAAGCAGTTAAAATATTATTTGTATTAATGCCTTTCTCTTCATTCACACACACACATACATAAATTGTACTCTTAATTTTTATTTAACCTAATTGTACTCTTATATTTTATTTAACCTAATGTTTCTATTCTCTAATAAGTGAGAACTTGGATAATTTATATCTGCGTATAAAGAGGTATGTGCCTTGCCTCTCATTCTCCTTATTAGTTCCTTTGCAGTACAGTAGCAAATATTCTTAGACAAATATATTCTTCATCTCACTAATCTGTTGGTGCCACTAGAGTTTGATTTTGAAGCCATACCTGAAGAAGCTTGTAAGAGAACAACTAATCCTGTTGGTCGCTCTTCAGTAGAAGGGCCACTTTGGCCACAAATAACACAATCATAGATGGCTTCAGAAACATGTTCTTCTGCTGTTGCAATCTCCATAGCAATATCAGCATCTGGTGATTCTAAAGAATGGAGAAATAAGACTGAATAGGGAAAATTAATTGCAATTTGAACTATTATAATGTGAAGTTTATTGCTTTCCCCTGGAGGATGTTTTTTTACGGTCAGACCTTACCGATGCAATACATCATCTCCATGCTTTTAAAAGTGTTGGTTGTAACAGACTATAAGAACAGCCTGGGAGCCTGGTATGTATTTTAGTTCTGCAATGTTGGAAAATTTATTTATTAGATTTTGCAACATAATGGACTTATTAGGTTCATATGTAACTGTAGTACACAGCATGAGTGGTCAACCAAATATAGCTGAGTTGGTCAACCAGGACACTGTGAAGATTTCAGCACGCAAATCGCCAAGATGACAACTGAATGCTAATGTCAAAGCTGAAAAATAAGATTCAAATGTGGCATAGACTTCATTTCATCTTGTTTGCTTATTTATTGGGTAACAGTCATGCTGTTTGATACAGCCTGGATAGTATGACCTTGGAGAAGATCTTCAAAAGTTCAATTAATATCTCTGACTCATTGTTAGTGGCTTCAGGGATCTGCTGCCCTTAGGATTTGTTCTCACAGAGTGACTAACAAATGGAATGACTAACTACAGTAGGCCTGCTTAATAAAAGCCTGGCAATGTTTGCAGGAGCCCACTATGTGACCCTTCCCAAAGACAAAATAACAAAGCCATCTGAGCCATAGAGCTGAAGTATTGGCACTAGTGGAACAGAACTTTCCAAGATAGACAGATGGCTGAGGCCAGCAGAGTAAAAGAGAACTATTGTAAACTATATCCGACAAGAGCCATCAGTGCATCGGAATAGATAAAGAATGAAATGAAATAAGATGACTACTGAAACCATGAACTCATGGTCTCCTGCTTTCTAGCATGGTGTCTTAACCACTGGGCCAAAGTGGCTCTCATTTTACAATATACATTTTTTAAAAAATAAGCCATAATACTCCTGTATTTAAATTAACGCTTTGAATGCCCAATATCTTTCAGGTTTAGCTCAGCTAAACTTAAGATCATGTGTACATTTACTTAATTAGCTGAAGAACTCCAAAACAAAATTCACAGCATTAATCTTAATTGTTTTTATGAACTGATTTATTTTGAGAAGTTCCCATTTTCAGTAATCCAGAGTTACTCTTATTTGGCATTTTAGCACCAGACCAGACAATATATCGCCAATGTCTACCTTGTATTCAAATAAATAGAAAATAAATATACAGAATAGTTACTAGTTATTGCAGTTTGGGAGATCAAGAGAACTTTCAGCAAACGTGTGTGTGTGTGTGTGTGTGTGTGTGTGTGTGTTTGTGTGTGTGTTTAGAAACAACAACAGGCAGTCCTGGATTATTGGAACAAACACAGACCTTTCTGATCCTCCAGAACAGGGGTGTCAAACTGCCAGCCTGCGGGCCGGATGCGTCATGCCGAAACTGTGCCGGCAATGGAAAAAAAGTCACGATACGTTACAACACGTCACATGATGTTGTGAGTTTGATACCTCTGCTCCAGAATTTGATAGTTAAATGTTTTCTGTTTTCATATCTTTTAAATGTAAACACCCAAAAACAGTTAATATTCCAAAAAGTTAAAGAGTTTACAATGTGTAACTGGAAGCAGCGCTGCCCTTATGAAACTGCAGCATCAAGATAATTCCCAGAATCAGCAGGATAATGATTGGTTGGTCTAACATAGCATGTGTGTTCTCAGAAGACCAGTGCAAGCTATTTATGTTCTAAAACGGTGCCGTGCGGTTTCTCTCTTTCTCACCTTCAACTTTTCAAAAAGCGTTACGTCAGAAACTGAGCGTGCTAAATGATGCAATATTAATAAGAGATTGGGGGGGGGAAACAACTCTACCTACACTACAGTTTAAATGGATACTCTTTGTGAATTCTCAGATAACTAAAATTCACACATTAATTTTACAGTTTTCTGAATATATCACATACGATCATATTAGTCAGATTTGAAGGTCATACAGTTTTATGCAAAATGATGCAATTTTTCCCTTAGAACAGCTGTTCTAAAGACATCATTTATGGCAGCAATGAAAAACTGGCCAGCCATGAATTATTATTACCAGTACATGTTGTTTTGCCTTATAACAACTTGAAATTCATCAATTTCCTGTCTAAAGACCTAAACCAGGGGTAGCTCATGCTGGCTCAGGAATTCTGGGAGTTGAAGTCCACGAGTCATAAAAGAGCCAAGGTTGCCTACCCCTGACCTAAACCAAACATGATTAAGGAAAGAACATAGGAAATTGCTGTATGTTGAATAAGGCTCCTGATCCAGTTTTATTGGCTTTGACCATAAGTAGTTTTTGAAGTTACAGGCAAAAAATTTTCCTGCTCTACCAAGGGAATTACCCACAGACCTTCTGCAGAGATAATACTATATATAATCAGTTCAAGATGATTTGCAGTTAGCAGAGCATTTACAAAAAACAAAAAACAATTATCAAGAAATCTAGAAAAAGACATGTCCACCTTCTTTCAATGCCAATTTCATTCTCCTAACCACTTCTATTTGGCATTAGCTAAAAAAAAACCTTTAAAATAAGTTTATTAAATAAACTGATTTAAAAAGTAAATTAAATTAGCTAAAATATAAGTATTTACTTAGTTTTAAATGATTTATTTAAAATAAAGGGAAATATAATTCAAGGAAAACCTTTAATTTCAAATAATTTGAAATAAGACAACAGTACAGGTAGTCTTGACTTACAACCACAATTAAGCCAAAAATTTCTCTTGCTAAGACAATCGTTAAGTGAATTTTGCCCCATTTTATGACCTTTCTTAAGACTGTTGTTAAGCGAATCACCGCAGTTGTTAAGTTAGTAACACAACTGTTACTGGCTTCCCCTTTGACTTTGCTTATCAGAAAGTAGCAAAAGGTGATCACATGACCCCAAGACACTACAACAGTTGTAAATATGAGTCAGTTGCCAAGCATTTGAATTTTGAATATGTGACCAAGGAGATGCTGCAACACTAAGTGTGACAAATATCATGTCACTTTTTTCAGTGCCGTTGTAATTTCGAATGGTCACTAAATGAATTGTTGTAAGTCGAGGATTACCTGTCTACCCTTTAAGACAATCCTCAGAGTGACTGGAAAATATTGATTCAGATACTTTAGATTATCCTGAGGGCTACACATTGTAATTTGTTCAAACCCAGGATTGAATCAGACAATTGGGAGATATTTAAATAGAAGAAACCTTATGCTTCAGAAGTCTGGAGGATAGTTACACTGAGTGTCCAAAACAGGTGATACATTTCTCCCCAGACTCTCCTATAGCCTGGAGTAAGAAAGAAGGGGTTCATTTTTATAACTGAGAGCTTCAGTTTCTAATATACATAATTTATTGAAAAATCCCTTTTCCAAAAAGACTACACAGCTGCCTTTGAAAACCACTGGCCCAGAATGCATGTGACCAGGTACATGGGTTACCTGTATGTTTTTAGCTTAAATTCAAGGTGTTGGTAGAGAGTCAAGCCTAGCCAATTTCATAAGTTTACTGTGATGGAGAAAAACAGGATGGTGCACATAATATCATCATGGGTTTTGAATTAAAGATATAAATTTATATTTTGAATTAATTAATTAATTTTGAATTAAAGATATAAAGATATAAATTACACTTAGGTAATCCTTGATTAACAGCCACTGATTCACCACCATTCGAAGTTTTGACCGTGCTGAATGAGTAATGATTATGATAGGTCCTCAAAAGTTCCCATGGCTCCGGCACCCCGTGGTTATGTGGTTGAGATCTGTGCACTTAGCAACTGGCTTGCCATTACAAAAGTTGCAGCGTCCCGCAGTCATGTGATTGTGATTTGCAGCCTTCCCTGCCAACTGCTCCCAATCAAAGTCACTAGGGAAGCTAGCAAGGAAGGTTGCAAGTTGCTTGGGTAAATCTTCCCCACCCATACACTAGTCCTGAGCCTTGCTGCGTTTGTCCACACCCTCTCAGCCACTTGTACACTCTTGCACACCCTCCCCCACCCAGCAGCAGCCACCCCAACCCTGCTTTGCCCTACATACCCCTTCCCCCGCTCTGCCACCCAGCGGTAGCCACTTACCTGGGTGCTGGCCTGCTTGCAAGCTGTCTGGGGACTTGCAGCTTCCCGTTGGCTTCCCTACTGACTTTGGATCTTGGAAGCTGGCAGGAAGTTGCAAGGAGGTGCTCACCTAATGACCCTCAGTGCTCACTTAATGACAGCCACGACGGGGAACTGCAGGGATTGTTTATCGCTAAGTCATGTGGTCATGGGACATAATGCTTTATGACTACACTGCTTAGTGGCAGAAATTCTGATCCTAATTGCTGTTGTAACTCAAGGACTACCTGTACATAAATAAATAACATTTTAAAGCCAACAACCTCAGTTACTGTGCCCGGGCATGCATAGGAGCAATGAAAGACTCGGGAAAATACAAGTTTTAGTTTTGGCAACATTATGGAGATGTCACCTCAGGGATGACTCATCATCACACATCCTGCCACCTATCTTAATTCAAAAGTATATTTACCTGAGTCCATGTCAATACCGTGTAAATCTCAAGAAAAGTGTGGGACCTTTAAGGAATAGCTGAGCAGTAATGAATGTGCCCATGCTAAAACTGAAGTATCCTTGTCTGCTTCAGATGCAACTACTACAACAAATATAAAGACCTATTCCTTTTTTCAATGTATGTTTAACATGGAAACAAAACTGCTTATATATTTAGAGCAGAGATTCATCATCACTGTTTGTCTGGAACTTCATTTTGAATGTAAACAATTATTTCCATAGTTACTCTTTCCTATTTGTTCTAAAATGGAATCTAAAGAGGAGATACTACTTTGTTCCTTTCAGTCCAAAAGAGTTTCTAGTCTTCCTCATTTGACTTTTAACTTCATTTCCCAATGTCAAGAACAATGACTGATGCAAACAGACTGCACATCTTACCAACATCCATAGTAGTTTCCATAAAACTTTTCTGCCTTGATGCAAATTCAGCCAAAAGCTTCTGCTGTCGTTCCCTGGCCTTTTGTCGTCTAATGAAATAAAAAAGGGGGGATAATTATAAAGTGATTGTTGACATTTATTTATAAGGTCTATTTATAGATTGATATGGGAAGAAATTTGCATTATTTTTTTCCTGCTCAAATCTGAAAGGTTATTTTTGCCCCAAAGTCACTTTCAAGTGTTTCAACTTTTCTTTTATTGCTTTCTCTTCTAGCCTGCTAGGTCAGAAGCAGAAAATGGGAGCTTCTTTATCATTACAAGAAAGGTTCATGGTTTCAGTTAAGAAATAACTCGTTACCTGTGCATTACTTCTGAGAAATCCTGAAAGATGACAAATGTTCTTAGCTCCAAATAATAGACTAGCTCAAGGACTAACAGATCAAAAGACATCAATGCATGCTATTTTGATTAGCAAGCTATTTGCATACGTGCCGAAAGACATACAATTAGACGAATACATAAGTGGATTGAAAACTGCATTCAAGGACACTAATCAATGGTATCCTATCAAACTGGAATCAGCCATCAAGTAAAATGCCACAGGAGCTGGTCATGAGACCTATATTCCTCAACATTTATACCACTGGATGAAAAAGTAAATGACATTGATTATAAAAATTGCAGACAACACAAAATAGCTAATACCCTAGAATCCTAGTATATTGTTTTGAAAGGGTCTGCAACACCAGCCAGATCATAAAACAAGGAAGTGGTTCAAGATAGGAAAATGTGGAGAAAGCTGGTCCACAGAATCGATGAGAATCAGACACAATTAAAGGGATATCATCATCACCATCATCTGTTATCAGATTCAACATCTTCACCAGCGCAAGAATCCTTAAATTATTCTGAAAAGGAGGCCATCCAGCCTCCATTGGAAAAGTTCCCACGAGTAGTGTGTCCGTGTTTTCCACTCTACTATTCAAGGTATTCTATTAACAAGTATTACCATCAATAATTTTTCCTACTGCTCAGCCTGTATCTTTCTTTTCTTTTCAATTCAATCTGTTGATCTTCCTCCTGCTCTCAATTCCAACAAGAATAAATACAATCCCTCTTGCTTATGTCACTTTAGACCCTTATAGAGCACTATCGTATTTCTATTTAGTCTTCTCTTTTGTAAGTTAAACATACCTCTCTCTTTTAACACCTTGAACCAAACTGCAGCCTTTCCATATTTATTTAATGTGCAGAGTCCAGAACCAGGTAAAATATTCTAATTGTAATCTAACCAGTAAAAAATACAACTGGAAATAATACCTCCTCCTGTGAAATGGATGTGATGTTTTTGTTAATACAGGCCAGAATTGCATTGGACTTTTTTTGCTCATATTACTCCTAGAATTTTATCACACACCATTGTGAAGCCAGGTTTCCTCATCCTGTAGCCAGGTGCAGAATGTTATACTTGTCACAGGTAAACATTATCTCACTGACTATTTTAAATGCTGGTTTTGTTCTTTAGGATTCTAGCCAATACACCTAATACCACTTGCAAATTTCTGCTTCATCACTGGATGATTTTAAAAATATCAAACAGTACTGGGCTAAGGATGGAGAACTGTGGGGTTCTACCTGAGACTACCTCACGGCAATGTCAAATCATTTATGACAGGCATGTCAAACTCGTGATGTATCGGGACTTTTCCCCCATTGCTGGCAATGGAGTGGGCACGGTTTCGGCGTGACGTATCCGGCCCACGGGCCAGCAGTTTGACATGCCTGATTTATGAGTACCCTTTGGGTGCAATTGTTCAACTGACTGCATGCTATCAAAACACAACACCATCCAGGCCAATTAGTTATTTTGCCTGAAAGGATATCAGAAATTTTCTCAAACCTTTACTAACTTTACGGTTATGTCCACATAAAAATATGCTTTAGAAAATTATCAAGGGAACTTAAAAAAAAATCAAATGAGAATGATAAAGGTAGCCCAGACAAAAAGCACAACTAGGTGTGCTAGCACTATCTTTATTGTAAGGAAAAATTAACCTAATCTTGCAAGATAGAAAGTATTTCTTTCCTCCTTTCCTTTTACTCTCTGGGCAACTGGTATGGGGGGGGGGTGTCCTTTCTGAAATGTTTCCAATGCCCTCCCTCCTTCTGTGGGCTGAAATACCTTTTACATGCTGGTAGTCTGCTGCAGCTCTTGCCCTTAACTTCCAAGGTCACTCCCAAATACCATTACAAGGACCAGGAAAAAAAAAGAACAAGGTAGCTTGATAGCTACATCTTTGAAATATGTGAAAGACTGCTGAAGTTGTCTCATCCTAAAGGAGACAATATAGTGGATTCTCCTTCTCTGGATGTGTTAGATAGAGACTGGATGGGGATCTATTGTGACTGTTTAATTTGTGACTGAGAGGGATAGGTTTACTGATCTAAACCAGGGGTAGGCAACCTTGGCTCTTTTATGACTCGTGGACTTCAACTCCCAGAATTGAAGAGCCAACATTGCCTACCCCTAATCTGGTGGTGATGACCTATAAAGCCCTAAATGGCTTGGGTCCGGGATATCTGAGGGAACACCTGCTGCCAGCATCAAGTTCCCTTCGTCCAGTGCGCTCCCACAGGGAGGGTCTTCTCAGGGTGCCACCGGTAAAAGATTGCCAGCGGATAACACCCAGGGGGAGGGCCTTCTCTGTGGGGGCGCCTGCCCTCTGGAACCAGCTGCCTGCGGAGCTTAGGACTGCCCCCGACCTTCGTTCATTTCGCCGGGACCTGAAGACCTGTCTCTTCGAGCTTTCCGGCCCAGGCTGAGAATTTTTAACTGAGGTTTTTAGTTAAGGGATAATTTAATCTTTTTTAATTGTTTTTTAACTTTTGTATTTTGTACTGTTTGATTTTAAATACCCTGTAAACCGCCCTGAGTCCTTCGGGAAAGGGCGGTATATAAATCTAATAAAATCTAAATCTAAACGGCCCCTTCCAACTATGTAATTGCAGGTTATATAATTCGAAACAGTATAGAATACAATAAAACAAAACATTAAATAAAACAAGGACACGCTGTATATAAATTTTAAAAAACAGTGCCCACAAATACGGAATAGTACCATCGTGAGGTATTAAACTGGAAGGGGGCTAAACATGTTTTCAGCACGTAAGTAAATTGTAATCACTCAAAAGAAACTTACATCAAGAATATGTGGCAACTCATATTTTCCCAAGATATCTCCCTCCACTATGTCTTTGTTAAACTGGCTAACTGTAAATAGAAAGCCTTAATAAGGAGACAGAAACAAACTGACAGAATCAGTACAAGTCAGTAATTTTCCGCAATGCCCCAAGGGGGTCCACGCAGAAAGACTGAAAGTATTACAAAGCAACCCAGCAAAATTCTTTTCTATGCCTTAGTTCCTATAGCAACAAATTCTGCCGGCGATGCCAAGTTTGCCTAAGATGAATAAGCTAGAAAATAGGTCATCCAGCCTCTTTATGCTTGGTTTTTCTTCTAGCACCAACAGCAATAGCTGAGCTTCTCAACATCCTGGCTGAGAGATGGCAGTTGCAAGAAGCACTGACAGATAGAACTTTATTGTGATTCATGTTCAGTTGAAATAAAGCAAGTCATATTGGATATTTATGTCTGTGCAATGATTTTACATACTATAAAAGATCTAGCACACAACATTGCCACAATCTGTTCTCTATTGGCATAGGTCTTCTAAGAATGTCTGTACAACATGACTCAGATCAGAAATACGGCTCTGTGTTCTGGAAACTCAATTTTCCATTGTAAAATTTCCAATTTATGCAAATTTATCTATACCAAAATAGTATGATGTTTACTCATGCGCTTGTGACCTCCCGATTGGACTACTGCAACGCTCTATACATGGGGTTGCCCTTGAGGACCACCCGGAGGCTTCAGCTGGTGCAGAATGCAGCCGCGCAGTTTGTGATGGGGGTTTCCTGATACTCCCACGTAACACCTCTGCTCCACGAGCTGCATTGGCTTCCGGTTGCCCTCCGGGTGAGATTCAAGGTGCTGGTGATGACCTATAAAGCCCTAAATGGCATGGGTCCGGGATATCTGAGGGAGCACCTGCTGCCGGCATCAAGCTCCCTTCGTCCTGTGCGCTCCCATAGGGAAGGTCTTCTCAGGGTACCGCTGGTAAAAGATTGCCGACGGACAATACCCAGGGGGAGGGCCTTCTCTGTGGGTGCACCGGCCCTTTGGAACCAGCTGCCTGTACAGCTTAGGACTGCCCCTGACCTCCGCTCATTCTGCTGGGACCTGAAGACCTTACTCTTTGAGCTTTTCTGGCCTGGACTGAGAGTATTAATTGGGGGTTTAATTGGATTTTAATTGGGATTTTTATATTCAAGGTTAATGTAATCATTTTGTTTTTAATTTTTGTAATTGTTGTATTGTTTTCTTTTAAAAAACCTTGTGAACTGCCCTGAGTCCTACGGGAGAAGGGCGGTATATAAGTCTAATAATAAACTAAACTAAACCTATCAGGTGAGTATTTACCAAAATAAAATACATGGCAGTGGCATATATTCTACCATACTACTGTAAAAATACTTTTTACAAATTTAGATTGCGCTCATTATAAAGAGTTGAAGTTCTTACACATGCACTCATTTTTACTGGGAATATTGTCAGAGTTGCAGATGCTAGATGTATTCCTGCTGTAGGGAAGAATTTTTAAATTGCAACGCGAGATTGTTGTGCCATGTTTGTAAAATGTTCTGTCACTCCGAGCACCATTTACATAAAAGAAGTATGCGTAAGTGTTTGAAGGCCTAACCTACTCAACAAATCAATGACAACAACAAAATTCCTCTGCTCTTCTCTCTGGCATTTTCGTTGTTGTTTTTTTTTAATTTTGGAGAATACTCTGTTGTAATGACAAATTAAAAACAATTACATTAAAATGGAAGGTTCCTCAGATCGCTGCTGATACAGTAACAACTAATACATCTGAAAGCTGCTAGACAAGAGATTGAGATTTATATATTTACCAGTTTCATAGCTCACTGAACTCAGTATATTCTGTAAGGCTTACAACACATTAACATTGTAAAAGCTATAGCATAAATACATCCAAATGATGAAAAACAACAGAAATAATAATAATAATTAATAAATAATAATAATAATAATAATAATAATAATAATAATAATAATAATAATAATAATAATAATAATAATAATACTCTAAGATGGACACCAATAAAATTTATTTAAAGTTGAAGGCTCACTAAAATTAAGCTGTCTAAAAATCACAAGGAAGCTTTACAGACTTCTAGGCTAAAGCGTGAGAGCTCCCACAAAGAAGACCTTTTGCCTCAGCCATATGACCCTCACTCCTGAGAAAGGGAAAACTCTTTTAACAAATCTTTAGATATTGTCACTGGATATGCATATTCGATTCAATTCGGTTCTGTAGTTCTTCTCTCTAAAGACAGGCAACAAATAACTAATCAGTAACTATTCCTTTGAGAGACAGATTTGTACAGTGGTTAAAGGCACTGGGCTGGAAACTCGGAGACTTCTAGTCCTACCATTGAAACGAAGCCAGCTGGGTGACTTTGGGCTAGGACCTCTCTCACAGCTGTATGAAAAAGGCAAACCACCGCTGAAAAAACCTTCCCAAGAAAACTGCAGGACTTTTCCTATGGAATCGGTGGGAGTCAAGACTGACTCAAAGGCACAAACATACACAAAAGCTATCCCTTAGAACATCAATTTTGTATTATATGTTCATATACAGGCAACCATCTTAAAAGCTCTTGTACTTTGCCCATTTTAACCAGATATCTGCTTCTGATTCATCTGATTCTTCACTGCGCCCTGACCAACTTCGCATTCACCATGTATTTACTTTTGTTCCAGTTCGTAGACATTCAGCTCCACAAGTCTTGACAGCCCACAGCCCGTCTCCGCTGATGTTCACATGCTTTTCTAGATGCTTGCATTTTACTAGATGCCCATTGACAATGTGGCTAGCAATTGGAACAGACACAGGAATTAACTTTAACTGAAACATTATGTAGGGGCAAATTTCTTGTCTTTTTTTTTACTATAGCTTCACTATATCTTATTCTGTCATTCAAAACTACAAAATTGTCAGGCACAAATAATCTGGAGCAGGAATTGTGTGCAAAGCACTAAGACTTTCTTCACCTGTACTCAAGAATCTGAGAACTAGTGGTCCAAGCTAATTTGGAACTAGAATGGGGTCAATGGAATTCATGCGGGGCTGGACTTGGATCTCCTGTGGATGTGAAATGACTCCAAACTAATTACACATTTAAACCTGCCCTCCAGCTCAGTCTTCTCATCTCCTACAAAAAAATATTTCAAATAATGTTTAATTTTGCTCCTAATTAATGAAACCATTCACCACCAGGTTCAGAAGGGCAGAGTTCAGGGGCATTGAAAGAATACCATAGTGAGATAATTTGTATTCTGCTCTCATGCTAGGTTTAAGAATTTGTATTCCATCCAAATCTAGATATGCCATTAATATTTTGTGGAAAATGATAGAAATGCATTAAAATATTTTAAGGAAACTTAAGATTTTGTTATCATCTAAACAAGTCAAACCCACCAATTACTAGAAAATATACTGTACAACTGTAAAATAAGATAAAATAAAGGATTAAATTAGAACCTGGCTTGTATTACCCATACGGAAGTCTTTGCATGCAACCCACTTCTTTACAGTAAGTTTTCAAATGCAAAATAAGGCAACATTAACAGTTTAAGAACAAAATAATAACACCATGCTTCTCTTGTCCACACTTTAAAACTTACCTTTCTTCTTTGTCCAAAGTTTTCTTCTCTGCTGGACTAATCTTTTTTGGTGGCACAGTTGGAGTTACTCTTCTACATATTTCTTCAATGATGTGTTTGTTTAATCTACTCTGAAAAGCAGCTTTTAATAAAATCCTTTCTACAGCAGTCATTCCATCGCCATGAAAATATTTTGGGTTTTCATGCTGAATTAAAGCATCCATGTTGTCCAACCAAGGAGGATAGTAGGAGTTCTGCTTTCCTGACAGTTTATGATGAAGCTTAATGAGCAAAGACAGTATGCTTTCTTTGATTTCTAAAATAGCTGTTGTTAATTGAGGTGTTGCACCAGGAGCAGACCATTTCATTGAAGACTTCGGTCGAACAGCCTGGCTGGCTTCAGTAGTATTGCGATTAATTATCTCCTGAAATTTCTTTCGACGCTCTGCAACCAAACTGAACACTTGTGCAGTCCCTGAATTCTTAAAAAGTAAGAATATGAGCACTGCATTAGATACCGCAACAACCACTTTTTAGCAGCAACAGCAAAAGATCATCAAAAGTATTCTTATGTGTTCTTTTAGTTTAATCTAAAATGAAACTGACAAATGAAAAATACTGTAACGTGGAAGATTTTATATTACAAATTTTATTTCATATTACAGTATTTAACCTTTAACCTTTATATATAATGTTGAACCATAATGCGCTTAGTTTGGCGTGGAATGGAAATTTATTTGTAACAGTTTAGCAGTGTGTGTGAAATCAGGCCATGTTAGCTTGTTAAACATTTTTTTTCTAAAAATGCTAGCTAAGCATTATATGCAAATGCATCTTAAACGAACAACACGCTCTGTAAGGCTAAAGTGTACATAAGTCTCTCAACTGCTACACCAGATAATGCAATCAGAAGGATCAAATGCTCCTTATCCCATCTTCCTCTTCTACATTTAAACTGACTGAATCCATAAGCTAGGCTTTGATTATTTAAAAATTTTAGCTGCATTTGTGTGCATTGCTAAACATGGTTCATTGAAGAAGCTAAAATCCTACTCAATGTATGGGTTGTTTTACAAAACTACAGGACCAGAAAGATATTCCAAAATTATCTAGCCTTTGAATTGGAGTAGTAAAACTCAGCTATACTTTTTTGAAGGCGCTTTTATTTTTTTAACCTAGATTTGACAGCATGGACAGGTTTATGTTTAAATGTTTCGTGGGGCAGATAGACCAACAGACAGAACTTGTAAACCACTCAGAATTTTGAGGAGGAGGTACATAATAAAAAGTAATAAATACTCCCCCAACACATATTTTCTGCTATTTCTATTTCTATTTCTTTTTTCAGTACTAAAATGTTAGTGGTAGGGAACAAGAAGTACAGTTATTTACAGTAATTTGATCCTGAATGTAAATACTGTAAGGATTGGAGCAGAAACAGTATTTAGTATTGGCTTGGTAGGTTTTAAAACAAAGTATTCAAACTGTTGAACAGCTTTAGTTTACCATATAGCAATTGTGCACTTTTAATATGTATCTTTTATGAGACAGAGGTAAATGTTCATTGTCGCTCCTTGTAAAATGGAGGAGAGTTGTGAAGACACAGGAATGCTTGTCAAAAAGGATCTGGGAAAGGAATGATAGGCAAACTAAAGAGGGACAGAGAAGTCTGTGAACTGTGAGTGAGAAGTTCTTAAAATGCTTGTGTAAGGTTTTTTCCCCTAGCTGTCTTTCTCCTTTATACCAAAGAAAAGAACAAAATGAAAAAATCAACTAAAATTAAGTAAAGTAATGAAATTTGGATGGAACAAGAGGCCACAAACACTATAAAAGGAGATTCGTAAGACAACTTCAAACCACGATTTCAAATTAAGGTTTGCTGGCAATATAAGTTAATACACTTCAGCAGGTTGCAATATAAAAAGCGAAAGTTAAGTCAAATTAACAATGGAATAGGAACACATCCCAAACTGAACTTTTGGGAAATAATAAACTCTTATATAAGGACCAGAATGTACATTTAATCAATTTTTTAAAATCCAAAGTAAGATTCTGGAACTTCTCTTATTGTGGGCATTTTTATCGATTTGTGGCCTAACATTTTTAGAAGGGGAGTACATGTAACATTTTTTCTTCCTTAAAACTGTACATTTAATATTCCAAAACATATAGAATGCTTAAGAGAAATTCTAGTGATGAACTGAAGAATCAAACTCCACACCATGTGATATATTTCACAAGAAGCTGTAGGTCATAGTATAACACGAGCTTATTGCCACCCTTAAAAAAAAACTAAAGTAGGATACTTGCTTTCCATTTAGTAGAGTTTTTTTTCATCATAATCTCAATTCCAATTAAAATCTAAGAATGCACGTTCATTTTACATAAGACAACAGACTAGGGATCTTTTAAATTTTCCATCTGAGAGGTAGCAGCCCAATTGTGAATTAGTTATGAAGCATGTAAACAATAATTTGTTTATATTATTAATAAATAAAATAAAATATTAAAAATTGAATAATTTTTCAACTCAAATTATTTCTAATAGTACCAAAGGCCTATGTTTACTGAGAAAAGAGGAAACTAAACAGCAAAATTATTAATTAACAATACTTCCAGCAAAAAAAAATCACAAATACTCAAACAAAGCAAGCTGGCATGTATTCCATTGACAGGTTAATTATTATTTATGGCAGCTCGCATACTGAATTTAGAACCGAACTAAAGGGCTATGTTCATATATCTTTTAATACAATCATACGAATATTTTAAGGACTACTGCTCCTCGGTAATTTGAAACGACTGTGGAAGTGCAATAATGTTAGGGCCAGCGTAGTTAAAGCAACGTTGCATTAGGCTTACAAAATACACACAAATCTACCTCTCTCTGGAGTCCTTTAGAACGCCTTGGATTCTGATAAGTTGGAGGAAAAAGGAGGAGGTTAACAATCCTTTAGAACTATATTGCTAAATACCAGATATGTACACAGAGAAAAATATATTTTAAGCAAAGCTTACTTGAACTCCCTATAAAAAGATTAAAAATCTACGCTGAACTTAAGACATCTAACATTACCACAGTAACACACAAAAAAAAAGAGGTTACAACTTTACCTGACAGGTTGCTAAGCCATCAGAGCTTGTACTCGCAGGTGGTTCTCTTTTCACTTCTGGTGCTGTCTCTGGTACTCGTACCCGCACATAGTTAATAAAGTGACGCATGTTTGACACCAAATTATTCCCTGGAAACCAGCTATCATGGCAACGTTCATGGCCTCCCATGGAATCCTAGAATATCAACCATAGTACATGAAACCAATGATCAACATTCTAGGATTCAATTAGCACAAATAATAAATATATAAAAATATCAACTTCAGCATGTACAAAAAAATGCCTAGTTCTCTATTTAGCCATGTAACTAGTTTAACAGCAATAAAAATATAGACCAATTCTAAGGATATCTCCTTTTGGGGGGGGAGGGGGAAGTATGTTTAAGATAGAACAGAATTTATACTTATTCATGCTGTGCAAAAACATTTGGAGAGACGTTCTTAAGAGTGGTTGTGTCACCTCAGGTCTTATCAGGGGAACTTCAAAAGTCTCAAGAATTGTCCAGGATGTGAGTCTCCTGGAATTGCTAACCAAGTGAAGTCCCCAAATGGGTTGCATAGCCCTAACATGTATTATCTCGCTTTACAAATTACTCAGAAAACTTGGGCACATAATACTTTTACTACATTCCAGGGTCACATTATTATCATAGATTTTTCTTTTTAACATTTTAGCATTTTATGAGTCCCTGATTATTGTGACATGTTCAATACACTATTTTTTTTTAAAAAAATCCTAATCTACCCTCATACATAAATGCAACCCCCCCAAAATTAAGATAGCAATCCTATGGAATCCATACTTCCATATGCCAAGGTCAGCAATACATTTTTTTTTTGGTAACCTTCAAAGAGGTTTGTGATTTGCTGCTATTCCTATACGATGCCTGGTAAGTGGAGAAGAAATGGTAACTTGTACAAGATTAGCTTGGCTAAAATGCTCATTTTTAGCTGACATGCTATATTATTTTTCCTTCGAGCTTACCTTCACCTTTTAAATACATCTATCTTTACTCCAGGAGAAACATATAAATCTCTAAAATAGACTGCATCACAAGGGCATATGCTAGTATATATTGGAGATTTCTCATGTTGTGGAAATAGAACTAAAATCATGTCATCCATCCATACAAAAAGATACCGTATATACTTGAGTATAAGCCGACTCGAGTATAAGCCGAGACCCCCAATTTCACCCCCAAAAACTGGAAAAAGTTATTGACTCGAGTATAAGCCGATCCGCCGTTCTGCAAGCCTCTGCCGCCAGCAGAGGCTCGATCCGCCATTTTGCAAGCCTGAATACACAGGAATACCCTGTGTAGCCGCGGCTCGTCGGCAGGTCTCCGTTCCTCCTGCCGACCTTTGGGGAGGTTTGGGCGCCTCCCCAAACCTCCCCAAACCTCGGCAGGTCTCCGTTCCTCCTGCCGACCTTTGGGGAGGTTTGGGCGCCTCCCCAAACGTCCCCAAACCTCGGCAGGTCTCCGTTCCTCCGCGCAGACCTGCCGACCTTTGGGGAGGTTTGGGCGCCTCCCCAAACCTCGGCAGGTCTCCGTTCCTCCTGCCGACCTTTGGGGAGGTTTGGGCGCCTCCCCAAACCTCCCCAAACCTCTGCAGGTCTCCGTTCCTCCGCGCAGACCTGCCGACCTTTGGGGAGGTTTGGGCGCCTCCCCAAACCTCCCCAAACCTCGGCAGGTCTCCGTTCCTGTTTGGGGAGATTTGGGCGCCTCCCCAAACCTCCCCAAACCTCGGCAGGTCTCCGTTCCTCCGCGCAGACCTGCCGACCTTTGGGGAGGTTTGGGCGCCTCCCCAAACGTCCCCAAACCTCGGCAGGTCTCCGTTCCTGTTTGGGGAGGTTTGGGCGCCTCCCCAAACGTCCCCAAACCTCGGCAGGTCTCCGTTCCTCCGCGCAGACCTGCCGACCTTTGGGGAGGTTTGGGCGCCTCCCCAAACGTCCCCAAACCTCGGCAGGTCTCCGTTCCTGTTTGGGGAGGTTTGGGCGCCTCCCCAAACCTCCCCAAACCTCGGCAGGTCTCCGTTCCTCCGCGCAGACCTGCCGACCTTTGGGGAGGTTTGGGCGCCTCCCCAAACGTCCCCAAACCTCGGCAGGTCTCCGTTCCTGTTTGGGGAGGTTTGGGCGCCTCCCCAAACGTCCCCAAACCTCGGCAGGTCTCCGTTCCTCCGCGCAGACCTGCCGACCTTTGGGGAGGTTTGGGCGCCTCCCCAAACGTCCCCAAACCTCGGCAGGTCTCCGTTCCTGTTTGGGGAGGTTTGGGCGCCTCCCCAAACCTCCCCAAACCTCGGCAGGTCTCCGTTCCTCCGCGCAGACTTGCCGACGTTTGGGGAGGTTTGGGCGCCTCCCCAAACGTCCCCAAACCTCGGCAGGTCTCCGTTCCTCCGCGCAGACCTGCCGACCTTTGGGGAGGTTTGGGCGCCTCCCCAAACGTCCCCAAACCTCGGCAGGTCTCCGTTCCTGTTTGGGGAGGTTTGGGCGCCTCCCCAAACCTCCCCAAACCTCGGCAGGTCTCCGTTCCTCCGCGCAGACCTGCCGACCTTTGGGGAGGTTTGGGCGCCTCCCCAAACCTCCCCAAACCTCGGCAGGTCTCCGTTCCTGTTTGGGGAGGTTTGGGCGCCTCCCCAAACCTCCCCAAACCTCGGCAGGTCTCCGTTCCTCCGCGCAGACCTGCCGACCTTTGGGGAGGTTTGGGTGCCTCCCCAAACGTCCCCAAACCTCGGCAGGTCTCCGTTCCTGTTTGGGGAGGTTTGGGCGCCTCCCCAAACGTCCCCAAACCTCAGCAGGTCTCCGTTCCTCCGCGCAGACCTGCCGACCTTTGGGGAGGTTTGGGCGCCTCCCCAAACGTCCCCAAACCTCGGCAGGTCTCCGTTCCTGTTTGGGGAGGTTTGGGCGCCTCCCCAAACGTCCCCAAACCTCGGCAGGTCTCCGTTCCTCCGCGCAGACCTGCCGAGGTTTGGGGAGGTTTGGGGAGGCGCCCAAACCTCCCCAAAGGTCGGCAGGAAGAACGGAGACCTGCCGAGGTTTGGGGAGGTTTGGGGAGGCGCCCAAACCTCCCCAAAGGTCGGCAGGTCTGCGCGGAGGAACGGAGACCTGCCGAGGTTTGGGGACGTTTGGGGAGGCGCCCAAACCTCCCCAAACAGGAACGGAGACCTGCCGAGGTTTGGGGAGGTTTGGGGAGGCGCCCAAACCTCCCCAAACGTCGGCAGGTCTGCGCGGAGGAACGGAGACCTGCCGAGGTTTGGGGAGGTTTGGGGAGGCGCCCAAACCTCCCCAAACAGGAACGGAGACCTGCCGAGGTTTGGGGACGTTTGGGGAGGCGCCCAAACCTCCCCAAAGGTCGGCAGGTCTGCGCGGAGGAACGGAGACCTGCCGAGGTTTGGGGACGTTTGGGGAGGCGCCCAAACCTCCCCAAACAGGAACGGAGACCTGCCGAGGTTTGGGGACGTTTGGGGAGGCGCCCAAACCTCCCCAAAGGTCGGCAGGTCTGCACGGAGGAACGGAGACCTGCCGAGGTTTGGGGAGGTTTGGGGAGGCGCCCAAACCTCCCCAAACAGGAACGGAGACCTGCCGAGGTTTGGGGACGTTTGGGGAGGCGCCCAAACCTCCCCAAACAGGAACGGAGACCTGCCGAGGTTTGGGGACGTTTGGGGAGGCGCCCAAACCTCCCCAAACAGGAACGGAGACCTGGGGAGGTTTGGGGAAGCGCCCAAACCTTCCCAAACGTCGGCAGGTCTGCGCGGAGGAACGGAGACCTGCCGAGGTTTGGGGAGGCGCCCAAACCTCCCCAAAGGTCGGCAGGAGGAACGGAGACCTGCCGAGGTTTGGGGAGGTTTGGGGAGGCGCCCAAACCTCCCCAAAGGTCGGCAGGAGGAACGGAGACCTGCCGAGGTTTGGGGAGGTTTGGGGAGGCGCCCAAACCTCCCCAAAGGTCGGCAGGAGGAACGGAGACCTGCCGAGGTTTGGGGAGACGCCCAAACCTCCCCAAACGTCGGCAAGTCTCCGTTCCTCCGCGCCCTGCCTGCCTGCTTCTTTCCGCTGCGGAAAGAAGCAGGCAGGCAAGGCGCGGAGTTTGGGGAGGTGCGCGCGCACCTCCCCAAACCTCCCCAAACTTCGGCAGGTCTCGGACGGCGGTGGCTTGGGAGAGGTGCGGGCGATCCCGGAAGCACCAAAGCCTCGGCCGCGCACAAGTCCTCGGTAAGTTTTTTTTGTTGACTGGAGTATAAGCCGAAGTGGAATTTTTCAGCCCAAAAAGTGGGCTGAAAAATTCGGCTTATACTCAAGTATATACGGTATTAGCAGATGTGGGGTAGCCTCAATCTTTGCAAATGGCACAATTTTGTAGGAATGATTAAAAACTATCCCATAGTACAGACATGTCAAACACAAGGCCTGGGGGCCGGATCCGGCCTGCGAAGTGGTTTCATGCGGCCCGCGAAGCCATCCTGGAAACAGTGAGGGAACGGCCCCCACTGCCTTGGCCCTGGCCCAGAGACCCTCCTCCTGCCAGAGACCCTCAGATCTGTCCCACTCCTGCCCAGGCCCCCATAGGCACCCTTGATGCGAACAATGTAGAGCTGGCCACGCCCACCCAGTAGGCCATACGCACTCTAACCATGCCCACCCAGTAGGCCACGCCCACCCAGTAGGCCACACCCACCCTGGCCATGCCCACCCGGCCCCGAGGGCAACCGCAATGCTGATGTGGCCCTCAATGAAATTGAGTTTGACACCCCTGCCATAGTAATTCAGTAACATAAGAGCCTTGGTGAAGCAGTGGGCTAATGCCTCCTTAAGTAACACCAGCTGCCTGCAATTAGTGCAGTTTCGAGTCCCACCAGGCTCAAGGTTGACTCAGCCTTCTATCCTTCCAAGGTAGGTAAAATGAGGACCCAGATTGTTGGGGGCAATTAAGCTGACTTTGTAATAATGCCGCTTGGGGTGTGTATGAAAGCCCTAATAAGCAGGCATATACATAGAATGAAGGCTACTGCTAAGCTTGTAAGCCGCCCTGAGTCTTCGGAGAAGGGCGGGATATAAATGTGATTAAAATAAAATAAAAAAATAAGAATATAGAACATATATGGAATATAGGTTGACCTGAATGGGGATAATCAACTAAAGTGGCAGAAGAAAACAGAATGGAATGGCTGGAACAGGAGAAAGTATATATAAATGAATGAAAAAAATAATGTAAAATTTGAGTAGGACACTTTCACAGTCATATTTAATATTTCTAAGATACCTTCACAATTGAAGGTTTAATTTCTCAACAGAGAATTTACATCTCATGCAAGTACTGAAACTGAGTCTTCAGTACAGGTGCAAGAGAAAACCTATAAATGGATAAAGAAACACATACTCAGTAGGCAGGGAGGGAATATAGCAGAATATAAGATGAAGGGAAAACTGGAGAAAACCTGGAGTAGCTAGAAGCCTGAAAAAAGCACAACGACGCATCATTTCAATGCAAAACCCATTTGTTTTCTATCTAAAAATGCTTTAATTAGCACTTACTTCTTCATCAGATTCCTGCTCAGAAGAATTCTCTACTCCCAATTCAATCAAATATAAAACCATGCAAAGGACATGTTCTGACAAATTTTGATGATCCATCAATATCTATAACAAAATAAACACATTTTTTTACTCTCTAAACTTTTCCAATTTAGAATTCAGGGAAATAAAAACTCCCCCATATATAAATGAATGTTACAAGAAATGCCAGCTACAGCTGGAAAAATCCTTTTACCATAAGAATATTATCCTTTTTTTAAAAAAAAAAACCCCAAACTGAAAAAAGTACATGCATACTAATAAGCTGCATACTAATATATGTACTTGTGTTTAGTTTCTCCTTTGGAAATACAATGGGAAAAAGGACAACATGTAAAAAGTCTTGTCTTGCATTGTATTATGTGTAATAAAAACAATTATTTTTCACACAAAATTTAAAACGTTAAAAGTCATTTTTAAATTCTTTAAATTCATTTTCAAATTCTTGATCCCAGCCTTTCCACTAATTACCTTGTAGAGTAGAGTGAACAGCACAATGTGTAAAGTTTTGCAGTGCAAGAGTTTCATGAGTCCTTTATAACTTGGGTGCAAATGTGTTCGTTTCTTATAGGGTGGCCAAGGATTCCCATGGACTTTTCCACTCTGTTTTAAACTGTAAAAACAGACAGAAATTCTACACTGAATATTCTTTACTTGTAAAAATGAAGATTAACTATATACTTGAATTTGGATAACTTTTTAACCTAAGGATATAAGAGTTGGAGGAGAAAATGGAATAGAAGTCTGAGGAAAGAAGAAACTCAAAAGGTTGACTTCCAATCTGATTTTACTTCGCCTGAAGGAACACATTATTCAATTCACTAAAAAAATGAAAAGGTTATATATTTGTGAAATTTGGCTGGTGATACATCATTCTGACATATCATTTTTAAAAACCAAAGCAATAAAAACGTAGACCACATCTAGCTCAGAACCATGCATTTCATAAAATTTTTGCAGTATGCAAAAAATATACATATAACTGCTATGTAGCATCCTAATAAGAGATAACTTGTCATAATCTGTAAATAAAGCAGTTTTTCCCTGGCTAAATTGAAACCATATATAAATATTGATCAGATTTTAGAGCTTATCCACACTAACGGATTTTCTCTTGACTATATTCCATGCACAATTGATTCAATATCCAATTCTGAGTCCTGCATATTCACAGATTATTTCTCTAGTACTTGGCTTGAACACAAGAAATATCCCATTATATTTAGAAGCAGCTTGCAATTCACCCAGATTGGGCCTAACATAAAACCCAACATAGAAAATCATAATTATTACTATTTCTGATGCAGTGTTTATTTTCCTGAATAAGCAGGATACTGCTGCCAACAAACCAGTGTTAAAATTAAAAAATCACCCTTTAGCTGAAGATGGCCAGTTTTAATTGATAAGCCTTTATTAAAGGAAAGCTATTTTTTGCTTCCTTTAATTTTTTTGTAAGGCACTTAAAGAGAAAATTAATTAATTCAGAGACAAAGAAAGAGAGGGTGAGGGAGAGAGAAAGAGATTCCAAATAGTCAACAGCTTCCTATTTCTGTTATATAACAGGCTTCCTTTTTTATGACTCAGAATATATCTACTTACAATGCTGTATATCTATCCATTGCAGACTGTACATCTCTACGATAAACAGTTCGGAGAATTACCATGACTGGGTCGAATTCCTCATCCCAGACCTCAGCTGTTAGAAAGAGTCAGAATATATTTAATATTTAATTATTCATATTTTATTGTCTTGATTTTATAATTCATAATGTACACAATTTAATTTTGTAATTTTAAACACACACACACAGCTATGTATGGATAGATCAATAACAGAATGCACTTTGTTTTTCATCACAATCTCCATTATCACAGTCTTTCTTCTCTAAGATTAAAACTGAGCAATATTATCCCTTATATTGTTTTTTTTACACGTCAAAAGCCACCATACTGTTTCTTTAAATCAAGTGATTGAGAAAGGAAAAGCACTTATCATTCAAACCTACATCATATAATTAAATCTATGTAACTGGTGTTAAAAATGAAATAGTAGTATTTCTGAACTTTTTAGAGTGCTTGAAATAAGTTGCAAATGTACAGGACATTAATACATTTTATCCTACCTTTAGGTGTATACATTCCTTGCTGCATGGAACCCCCTGGTTCAAATACAGGGGCTTTAAAATCAGCCACAGCAGACAGCATTGATTCAAAACTTAAACTTCCAGGAATAATACCACTTTTAGGATTAGGATTTTCTGGAATGTTATTATTTGGTTAAGACAATAAGAATCATTAAGGAGCTCATTTCAGCAGCAAGATTTGCCTATAAGCATTGTATTTAACTGTTTAGAGGGAAAAACCTATCACCCTTATCTTGTGCAAATGCTGAATTTCACCACAAGATGTCTCTATTAGATCATTAAAATTTGAACCCCATTCTAATTTTACATTTTAGTCTTTTGGGGATTAGGGGAATTAAATTTGTACTACATCTTTAAACACCAAAATTTAGATCACTAGAAGAATAATGGTATACTGCACTCTTCTGGTTCTTTGTATACATTACATAACTTTTAAACAGATTTATGTTTTAAACAATCAATTACATAAGATCTGCTTCTTTCTCCCGGCTCCCTCTATCCCTACTCAGAATTCGAGGCCCAACAAAGACAAGGCACTTTACCTAAATGCCAAAATACACACAGGTTTTAAATCTTGTGTCGCTCCTTTAGAAACACAATGTGAAACAAGTGAGGATAAAGTATGATAGATTTCTTTCATCAAAGTTAGAAAGACTTGTCTTGCTGACAGTATTTTTGCCAACCTTTAGTAATATCACAAATTTTAAACTTTACTGCAAGGTTAAGGCGATGTTTGTATGCAAAGCTTAGCCACAAATAAGGATTAGCCTGATGCAACTAACACAAGTTCCAAATAGTTTTTATTTGTAAAAGAAATGAAAGCAAAATGCAACAGAATGCCTGAAATCATAAATCAAATAATTTCATATAACACAAGGATATAAGGTCCAGTAGAGAACTATGAGTTCTGTCATTCATGCAGAGCTGAGCTACCATTTCAGCTCTTAAAATCTCATCATCTGTCATCCCTAGAAAAAAAATTGATAAGGAAATTAATATAATCAAAAACTTAAGAAATAAGATTTGTGTTTACTATACACCTTTCCAACTAAATGATAAACCTGTTTAAATGGCCTAAAGTATATTGAAGAAATCAAAGTATAATACATGTGTATGATGTTACAAGCCCAATCCTATGTAAGAGACCTTAATTAGATATTGAGTCCCACTGAGTCATTTAGGCTTATTTCTGGTTAACATACATATATAAAATGCATAGTAGATTAACATTATCCTCAATCTGATGCTAACATCCCGCCCCCCCAAAAAAAGCGGGGGGGGGGGGGAGAGGAGAAGCTACTAAGCCAGTGAGAAATTATCACCAGATTTTAATTTCAGGTTATTAAGGTACTGTTTAGTTCATACATTATATAATTATTGACTTTTTAAAAACCTCACAAACACTATTTTTTTAAAAAAAATAGAAACTTAAAAAGCAACTGTTACCAAGCCTTTGACTGTCTTTGTGACTCTGAAGTTGACTCTGTATCGTAGGTATATTGATTGTGCTGATTAGATTGATCTCAGCTGCCATATTTATTGCTCCTTTTGTTATGATGCTTTTTACCTGTTTTAATTCTTTGTTAGTGGCCAAGATTCATAGGTTTCAGATGGGTAGTGATATAAATTGAATAAATAAACTGATCACATAAGCAACTAAAATGTTTTAAATTTTGTGTTAATTTTTTGTTTACATATATTTTAGTTTTTAAAAATACTTTCTATCCCACCCTCATTATGATGGTCCATGACCATAATAAACTATCAAAACAATTAATTTACCTATTAACAATAAATCCCCAGATAAGTCAGAAAACCTGAAAAGAGCTTTTATGAATACAGTGCATACACAAGAACAAAGTGATGCAAATTCATCTGATCATTTGCCCCAATACAAGCTTGAATTTAGTTAAATCATCAGAAATGAACTACTTCCTTAATAAAGAAAGACAAAAGATCAAGCAAAGAGCAAATGCTAACCATTATTGATCACATTTCCAACTGACTCTAGATTTCACCCTTTCGTGGAAATAAGTAGGATAAGAAAAGCCAAAGCTTTTTTTGCAGTTGTAGTTTGGGGCTGGGATAGAACAGAAGTAATCCTAATGCTAACTTTAGCCCTACAATCTAGCTAAAGTTTGGAGAGCAGAGAAAAGACACACACACCCATTGCCAAACCAGAAAAAAATATTGGATCTGGCTAATTCTGTTGTGGACAGCAGGGGTAACTAGAGTATTCATCTACCTTGCTATAAAATAAACATCTTCTCTTCCAGAGGTGGGAAAAAAAAGTTGGCTGTTTTGTTGCAGGCATCCCAGAGACTTCAGAAGTCTCAACCAGTAACAAAACAAACTAAGTAAGGAGAACCAGATTATTTTTCCAGGATGTCCAAGCAAGGGTCAAGTCATACTTCTATTTTTATCCCTAACATTGTTGAACTTCTGCCAATGCGGCACTCAAATTTAGAATTACATGTTGGCTTCCTTAACTATGCCTTTAGTATAGCAATCATTTGTAAAAGAAAAAAGAAAAAAAAGAAAGAGTGCATATTTAACCAGATTGCAAGAAATAAAATTGTTACCAAATAGTTTGTACCTCTTGTTACTATTAATTACCTGCCCTCACCCCAATAATTCAAAATTCATTAAGGTCTGTGTTACACACACCTACATAGATAAACTGCTAAAACTAAAGCATAGAAGAAAAGATGGCAAGTTCACCTAAATGTAAACGTAGACTTAAAAGAATGACAAGAAATGTTAAAGCGCCTTCTAACATTGACCTCTCATGCTCCGAATCTAGCACTGTATTCTGATGTTGGGAAGCCATTGTTAAGAGATCGACCACTTTGAACCTATAGGGATAAAAAAGAAAACAAAATCAAATTCAGAAACACAGAGTGTATGGGTTTAAAGAAACCTTTGAATTCATATAAACAGAATAAAGAGATTATTTTTATACAATACCATTTTACCTTTCAAAAACTGAGGAAATAAAATAATCGGGGTCAAGTCGAGAAGCACAAACCTTCAAAGAAAAAGCACATATACACATACGTTAATTATCACATTCAGTTATCTACTAACAAGAAACAATGTAGTCAAAGACAGCATTGACCTACCTGTAACAGATAAATGTCAGGATCAATCATAGAATTACAGAAGTGAGACTGCACATATGTCATGGCTTGTCCTTTAATCTGCAGGCCATTCCTTACCCACATATTACTATGAATTTCAGAAAGGCTTGCCTACCAAATGTGAAAAAAAGGAAAATAATTTTCATATTATTGTATTTTATAATTGTAGATAAACATATAATCTATTGACTACACGTTATTATTTTTATTTTCTGAAAATACATTCTTATATTGAGTTATACAGTTTTTGCAGCAGACCTCCATCAGGATTGAAACCTATCAAAATATTTGTTCTTTTTAGTACCACATATTATATACACGCTATCTCAAGAAAGTAGTAACATATCTAAGTTTCTTTTTATGCTTTGGTTCAATGACTGTCATCTTCAGCTCCTAGAATAAATTTAAATATTCAATAAAATAAAGCAGTAGTCCTGACAGTATCTTGCCTATTTTTCTTGTATTTAACTTCCTTTGAACATTTTCTCTTGCTTTTGTTCTTTGTAAAGTCACATTATCTAGCAATTCATCTTTCTTTACTGTGTTCCTTATGAACATAAATATAAATTGAAATATAATAAAATAAAATGCTTTGACATAATGACAAGTTTGAAAAATACATTCAAGTTGGACAGCTAGAGTCACACTTTCAGCTATAAATCAATTGCTTCCAGTAAATCCAAGGTAAATTGAATACACTGTCTATGAAATTTCATCAGTGATCACTATTTGACACCTCTCAATAGTTTATGTAATAATATGCTGAGATAAGCAAAGATTTACCTGAATTTGAAGTGGATGAACCATTAGTTTCATCAACATCTCCTGGTCTGGAAGAAGTGAATCTAAATCTAGCTCTTGACATTTAACAGCCTATAAATAAAGTAAGTGCATATTTTATCCTGATGTAAACCACAAATCTATCTGTAGAATGCCCAATTTTACTCTGCAAAAATGATTTACCTACCTTACTCAGAAACATAGCATAGTAGCGATGCAATGGGAGATGAAACGTAACCTGATTAGGAGTAGGCTGCAACAAAAGGACATTAGACTATTATAAAAGAACTGTTAGACTATTATATTAGACTACATATAAACCCTAGTGAGACCATACCTGGAATACCACAACCCATTTTGATCATCATACTACAAAAAAGATGTTGAGATCTTGGAAAAAAAAGTTCAGAGAAGAGCAACTAAGATGATCAAAAGTCTGGAGACAAAAACATATGAAGAACAGCTGCAGGACTTGGGTTTGGCTAGACTAAAAAAAAGAAGAAATAGGGGTGACATGATAGCAGTATTCCGGTATTTGACGGGCTGCCACAAAGAAGATGGGGTCAAATTATTCTCCAAAGCACTAGAGGGCAGGACAAGAAACAATGGTTGGAAACTGATCAAAGAGAGAATTAAGGAGAAAGTTCCTAACAGTAAGGACAATTAACCAGTGGGACAACTTGCCTTCAGATGGGCGCTCCATCACTGGAGGTTTTTAAGAAGAGACTTGACAGTCACTTGTCTGAGATGGTATAGGTTCTTCTGCTTGAGGGGGGGGACTGGACTAGAAGACCTCCAAGGTCCCTTCCAGCTCTATTCTATTCTATTCTATTCTATTCTATTCTATTCTATTCTATTCTATTCTATTCTATTCTATTCTATTCTATTCTATTCTATTCTACTCTACTCTACTCTACTCTACTCTTAAAAAATTCAGCTTGGGTATTATAATAATTTTGCCCTGAAAATCAAGGTCACTGAGTCCGTTTATCAATATTTTCTGGAATATTCAATTCATAAAGTAAATGTGTCTTTGAAGTACCCAGTAACATAAAAATGAATTTGAAGGGAAAATCTGATAGCGGGCAGGTAAGGATAAATGCCATGTAAGAATTTGGGGGGGAAAAAGCTTTGCAAGTGTTTTTGTTATTTCATTAACAAAGATCCTTTACAAATCATAGGAGTCACAGCATCTTCTAAAAAAATCTTTGGCCTGCAATGTGTAACTGCTCCCTGCATAGACAGCCCACCAATTCTAATTACAAGCATATTACTGGTTTACTGAAATATTGCTTGTCTATGTTTTTAATTGAATATTGATAAAAATCATCTAAATTTCAACATATCCCAATGAATTTATATGTTTACATATTTATGAAGGCAGAAAATTCTGAACTGAGCAGAAGAAATATCAAATGTGAACTGGCAAACCAAGAAATGTAAGCTAAAGGAAAAAAAAATCAGTACATTTAATTCCAAAATTATATGATAGCATTATATGGTATGATACAATAGTCAACATCAAATGAAATATACAGGATATACCCACCTCATCTACAAAGTTGATTGCATCAAACCAATCCTGAAGTGCTTCTAGGCAGTATCTAACAACATTTCGTGTGTACTCTTGCGTCTCCTGAAGTGAATTACAAATGTTGCACAGACTGAAAAAAACAAAGGCTTGCAGCACTTCAAAGACGAAGTAAGATAAACGGGAAGGCTGCAGCTTCCGTGTTTCTTTTCTGTTCCCCCTAAAGTGCCTTGGATTTGCAGAGCTCCAATCATGGGAAGATTAAACAGAGGGGTGATTTTTGCCATTACTTCTCACCTAACAGTGGCTGGAAAGGCTGCCCCCCAAAGGACCTTCTTTACACTACTGCAGATGGGGAGAGGGGCCTTGCACAAAAAGGGGAAGGGGAAACCCTCCCTGCTTCCCTCAATTCCTTCCTGAACAGAAAGAGGATTTGCATTTGAAGGAAAGTCCAATGCTAATATTGGAATTAAGGGAGAAAGCAAGAAAGCATTATAGAATTCACGAAAAATAAGAAAGAGTTATGCATTTTTCAGGAAAACTGCAGACTTGTTCTTCACACGTTGGGAATTAGCCAGCATTCCCATGAATTATATTCTCTCTTTTCTTGGCTTCAATTTCTTATGGTTGGGTCTAATGACTGAATGCCTCGTTCTGACCAAGTATTCAGGCCAACTGGCATAAAATATTGTATTGGTCCAACGGGTCACAAGACACAGTAGTTAACACAGATTGATGTTTGATTTGACACCACTAAAAAAAGGTAAAGGTTCCCCCGCACATGCGTGCTAGTCGTTTCCGACTCTAGGGGCCGGTGCTCATCTCCGTTTCATAGCCGAAGAGCCAGCGCTTGTCCGAGGACGTCTCCGTGGTCATGTGGCCGGCATGACTAGACGCCAAAGGCGCATGGAACGCTGTTACCTTCCCACCGTGGTGGTCCCTATTTTTCTACTTGCATTTTTACATGCTTTCAAACTGCTAGGTTGGCAGAAGCTGGGACGAGTAACAGGCGCTCACTCTGTTACGCGGCACTGGGATTCGACCCGCCAAACTGCCGACCATCTGATTGACAAGCTCAGCTTCCTAATCCACTGAGCCACCGCGTCCCTCTTGACACCACTACATACTGCTTTTTTAAATATACAATCATAAAGATCCACAAGAGAGAGAAAAACGTAGTTCAACTTACCCTGACTTTGCAGTGTGACAGTAAGCCCCACATTGGTTGAGCACAAGCCTCAAGTTCAGCAGCAAAAGCAGCGTAGTACGTCTGGGATTCAAACTCAACATGTTCATTAAGTTCTCTTTTATTTAAATTCATGCCTTAAAAGATTGAGACAACAGTGTACATTTTACCTATGAATAATAATGCATTTTCTCACTATTCAATAACTCCCATTGTTAGCTATTTACAAAAACTGTTTTAAACAACAAAGTTAGTTATCAAACATGTGTGGGATAAGCATTAAAAGCAAGGAAAATGGCCAAGCAGAAAATAAAAATTAGAAACTTAATCCCTTTACAGCCTTTGTTCACTGCAAACCAATCTTACAACAGATGGAATACTGTTCTAATAGTAGTATCCTATTAACTATAACCGATTTCAATATTTGTAACTGAGTTTTTGAAAAATAATCATTATAAACACCCTCCATATGCTTTAAAATATTTTGTCAAACTGCTTCTCTAATCAAAAATAAAGTGTATCATTAATGAAAGCATCACATACCTTGAAAAAATGATACAAAGTTCATCCATGTTACTAATAGCCTGTGATCTTCTAAAAATTTCTTAGCCACACTTTGATGCGAAAGGATATTTATGAAGTCACTGACAAGTGGCCAGTAAGTATTGTTTTTTAACAGTGCTTCCCCACAGTTCACAACTACATGTAAACTGTTTTCCTCATCTAAAAGTAAAAACAAATGTTAACAATGTGTTGAAGATGTAAAATTAGATAAAAGACTTTCTCCAGCAACAACACAGAAATAAACCTCTGCATTATAGGATTTCTACATATACAAGCCAGTACCTTGTATAACAATGTCTTTCTCTTATTAGAAGCAGATTTTGATTTTTCAAGCCTCAGCGAAAGAGAAGGAGACAAGATTAGTATTATGGCTTCTAGGATGCAAAGAACAGTTCAATGGGAAAGGCTTAAGGGTATTTATTTATTTTCTATACATAATGAACTCTGAAACCACCTGTTATACATAGATTCAATGGATAAAGAACCATAGATTCTATGAATAAAGAACTTTGGGTCTGTGGGAACTGGAGGGTTAGGTTGCAGAGCCTATGGTCAGCTGCTTGTTTACCTCAGACTCTCTCCCATAGGAGTTATCTGCATAATGTATTTGTAGTTTTCCCTCCTCACTCAGTCACAGCGGATGTTTCTGTACCAACCTTGTCATGAAACTCCATATGGCTTCCTCACAGCAGCAGCAGTACTCCTCCTTCCTCAGACCGTCACGAGTAAGCTACATGGAGTCTCATGACTGAGTGGACCCAGAGAAAGACATTATGCCCAACGGAAGAGAAGGAGGAGCACAGAGAAATACCTAGGTAGTAATCTAACACTAATTCTTATAAAATATAATTTATATATGTACAAAAGCCTGTCTGCCATTTTGTGCGTGTGGAAAACCACCCAAAATATAGCCAAATAGAGTATAAGAAATACTTTTATGTGTAGACTGAAGCCTGGTGTCCATTTACTAACTGCCGAGGAGGAAGACTGCAGAGAAGAAGGCTACATATTCTAAATAACGAAAGCTATCTGTGTAAAATCCCTACATGATATAAATTTATTTATAACTGTAAAAGATAACAAAGCATATACTACAGAAATATAAAATAAAAGACTTAAAAATATCAGACTGCAAAAATTTAAGGAATGTGAATCCATATTTGCCTGAAAAAGAGAAAAGTATGACAGGCACCAAAGATGGGAATTTCTCAGATGGGGCTCGCTTAACTTGCTCATTGATAGTACCCCCATCCATTGGTCTAGTGCAGGGGTCGGCAACCTCGGCTCTTTTATGACTCGTGGACTTCAACTCCCAGAATTCCTGAGCCAGCATAGCTGGCTCAGGAATTCTGGGAGTTGAAGTCCACGAGTCATAAAAGAGCCGAGGTTGCCTACCCCTGGTCTAGTGGCACTTGAGCTCACTACTTATTTCTTTTACCATTAATTTCCACTTATTGCTAGTTGAACTTGCCAGTTTCAGTGACACTCTTTACTGCTAATGTTTAGGGCCTTCAGTAAAATGTCTTCTGCTTCTTTTCAAATGAGCTTTTTTTTACTGAAATGCAATCCTTACCATGGAGGTCTTTCATGTTGTGTTCACTGAAGCTGGTGAATGCCAGCTTTAGGAGTCAGTTGTCAGACATTCTCAATGTGTGGCTGATCCACTTCCATTGCCTAATTTATAATAATAATAATAAAGTTGGAAGGGACCTTGGAGGTCATCTAGTCCAACCCCCTGCTCAGGCAGGAAACCCTATACCAGGGGTAGGCAACCTCGGCTCTTTTATGACTCATGGACTTCAACTCCCAGAATTCCTGAGTCAGCTGACTCAGGAATTCTGGGAGTTGAAGTCCATGAGTCATAAAAGAGCCGAGGTTGCCTACCCGTGCCCTATACCATTTTGGACAAATGGCTGGCCAGTCTCTTCTTAAAGACTTCCAGTGTTGGAGCATTCACCACTTCTGGAGGCAGGTTGTTCCACTGGTTAATTGTTCTAACTGTCAGGAAGTTTCTCCTTAGTTCTAGGTTGCTTCTCTCCTTGACTAGTTTCCATCCGTTGCTTCTTGTCCTGCTTTCAGGTGCTTTGGAGAATAGCTTGACTCCCTCTTCTTTGTGGCAGCCCCTGAGATATTGGATCACTGCTATCATGTCACCCCTCACCCTTCTCTTCGTTAAAGTACACATACCCAATTCCAGCAACCGTTCCCTATATGTTTTAGCCTCCAGTCCCCCAATCATCTTTGTTGCTCTTCTCTGTACTCTTTCCAGAGTCTCAACATCTTTTTTACATCGTGGTGACCAAAACTGGATGCAGTATTCCAAGTGTGGCCTTACCAAGGCATTGTAAAGTGGTATTATTTAGTCTGAGATGGTCCCTACTTTATATTTTCTCTGGATCTCTTCATTTCAGATCATTGATGGAAATTAGATGCCAAACATGTAATGGAAACAGAAATGGAGAGCAGAAAAGGACAAAAGGAGACAATCACTGATGTATGGGAACACCAGAATTCCTTGAAAACTACATATAAATAACAACGAAGCCTAGATTCTTTGTGAAAATGTGCTGCTATGAAAATTCCAAAATGAAGCACCTAAAATTGGTAATGAAGGTCCTCACATATGAATAAAAGAAACTAACAATGTTTGCACTGAATGGCAATATGGAAGTGCATGTTAGAAAGATCTAAAAGTGAACCATCTATTAAGGATATCTAGGGGGACAGAAAACATGCAGTTATCATACTTCAGTATTGATAGAAGAGCAATAGTAAATGCCCTTGGCACCAATCACCAAATGGGATAGATTTAACAGCATCTTTTCCAAGATTATGGAAGTACCCCAAATGGGAAAACAGGGAGTAACCACAGTAGTCCTTAGGGGCTTGTGGCAATACCTGATTTCTCCTTGCTCAATGATGGCCAACATTCAGACATCATCTCCAATAAAAGCTAGCAGTCAGAGAAATGCTTGAAATGGTCCTCAAAAGCTATATTAGCATTGGTGATAGTAACAGGTAGATAGCTAAAAGCAACATCTGAAAAGGTCCACAGGCCTTCTATGTTCCTATCTGAAAGAGTGTGAAGTGGACAATGCTGAGACAGAAGTTGCTATTGATAATACTTTAGTAAAACATGGTTCTGCTTCTGGTATTGCAACTTCATCAGAGGTGAAAAGGCATGGCATTATAGATATGAGAAATAAGATTAAACAGAATGATGTTGGATTATAGCCATACTTAGCCATAATCATTTTTAATCCTATGCATATCAGACTTCTGACAGAAGAAAATCCCTTCCCATCAAAGGAAATCTTCATAATTTGGTGAAGTAAAGCTGCTGCCAGCCTATCTTGGAGGCCTATTCATAGAAACCAGAGCTACCAGGTGCTTAAGATTTACAAAGGACATGGGTTAATATGCTGTGCCTTCATGTATTTGTGCAGTGGACTAGAAGAGTCCTTTTTACCTGCTTAAATGATTTAGCTAGAGAGGTTGGATGAATTGTTTCACACGGGGGAGAACTCATTTGATTATAAGTATAAGTGTTACAACAGAACAGTATCCAAGTCTCTTAAATAACCTGAAAGCAACATGATGACCTCAACAAATGGTGGGTTTCAATTTCTTTAATTCCATCCAGGGTGGACTTACTAGAAGTAAAATCCAACAATTTTGAACACCATTGTGAGAAAAATTATCATAAAGCAAGATGCATACTTACCTTGTAGCTCACTTTTAATAAGGCAACTCTCCATCATATATAGAAGGACAGTAACCATAATATCAAGCAGCTGGCATTCTTCTGTCACTTGACGTGCTAATTCCTCATTGCTGAATAGCTGGACGCTAATGTGTACGATTCTGTTAGACATTGTGTCAGATTCATGGCTTTTCTTCAGTGTTTTCATAATAAAAGCATAATGCTGCACAAATGTTTTAGTAAAAGCAATCTGTAATGTATAAAACAAATATCAGTATTACAATTTGCTCTTTTCATATATGTCACAATATGTATGTACTGTGTGTATTATTTCAATCTGGCTGATTTTGAGAGGTTTACAAAAGTCAAACAGTACAATCAAATGTCGATAATAAAAACAATAACTCAAAATACAATATCCATAGCACAATTTCTCAATGAAGAGCACATTATAATTCATTCTACCCTTCAATTCTTATCTTCGAAATAGTCAGGTTTGACAAGCTTTTCAAATGGTCATAAGAAAAGGGGCCAACTTCACCTCAAAGGCCACCCTGTTGCATAGAAAAGACGCTATGATATCTAATTCTCTCATGGTTACATGGTCAGGGAAAAAACAATACATTGCTTGATAACGAGATGAGCAGCATATAAATTTAATGAGTAAAAATAAATTTTAAAAATAAATCAAATCTGATTGTTAAAACATAAAGGACAAATGAAAAAACATCACTGCTCAAAAGTGGAAGTCAAATGGTTCACTAGATAAGTGAATGAGTTCAACTGACTAACAGAACTTCCAGTATCTAGCTCCCAGTGTGATAAATTACAATGCATTATGCATGTTACATATTGAGGTTTTTTTTTAAAGAAGCAAAAAAGTATTTGTGAGGGTACTAAGCAGCAACTTTACTTTAATGTATTTTGAATTAGTAATCCCAAGGTCTATCCATATTATTGCTAAGAATCAACACCAACTCAATTTAGTTCATATTATTTTCTATATTACTTTCTATTAGTACACTGAATATTGTGTTAAATTGTTGGACTTTTTCCTCTTAACAATGGCCTTAGACTACTACAAATGATTTCACACAAATTGCTGTAAGAACTGTCTGAACAAAAGAAAGAAGAAATACACTAATACCTTATAATCTTGATCTGGAAGCATGTTGAGCAAAAAAGTTACCATTTTTTGAGGAAATTCATATTTTATTGTCCAAAATAATAATTCTTCTAGAAAACATTTATGCTTCAAAACATCCATGATGGACTGATCTGTACAAAAATGAAAACAAAAGCTAGATGAAAAGGTTCAAGGCAAACATATTTTGGCTTTACTAGTATTGATATCTTAACAATTTAATATATTCCAGCAACATATTAAGCATAAATCATGTTCTCAAATTAATTAACAGGATTAGAGTTAGTGATTTTCTTATCATAAATGCAAATAATTTACTTCTAGTAACAAATATCAAAATGGTGCATGATTGTGTCTATTTTACTAGCTAATTTAATGGGATAGTGCAGCTCTTTTTTTAATTTTAAAATCATGTTAAGATGTTAATGTCATCAGGAATGTGCAAATAAAAAATAATCAAAAATTAGTGTGTGTACAACACATTGTCTATGTTGTTACAGATCACAATGGTTTGGGAAGCCATTCCATAAATTGAAAGGTTTATAGAAGGGAATGAAGGGTATGTTTATAGAAGTGTATAAAGTTCAGCAAAACATCTTCATTCTAAGAAAGGCTATTTCTATCAATCCCACCTTTTTTTCTACATTTCACTTTGCTAACAGTGTCACCCAATCCTGTGGACCATGTTTTCGGGTGGCCCAAGGCCATAGGAAGAAAGTACATATCTGAATTCAGTCATTGTTGTACTTGCATGATCCAGCAGATTGAATCTATCAGTGCTTGTGGAAAATGATTTCATTGGAAACCATCTTACGATGACTGACAAATCCAGCAATTCTCCACTGAAATAGGAATAAGTAGCTTGCTTGGTGACCCAGTCTCCTTTAGCCAAAAGCTTCCACATTTTTTAAACCTACAGCTAAAAACCTGAATAATAATTCATGATGTCCTGAATCAAAGTCAAAGTCCTTTACTCCCGTTCTGCTCTTAAGCCAACTTCCTTATATCCCTGTAGAGAAAACCCATAGTTCATTCTGAATAAAGTCTACCTTTTACTGTATGTCTAATTAATTTAATTCAAGTTTAATTAGAACTATTTTCTGCATTCTTAGCCCTATACTGGGAACATCATTCAAGGAAATACAAATTAAAGAAGGATGTGTAGTAAGGCTAATAAAAGGGATCCTCTTTTGTAGACATTGTTCACATTTTTTTTCACCAGCTGAATATTAGGAGTTAAAGTCTGGTTGTGTGAAATGAGATCAGTATCAGTGGCCCCCAACCTTTTGGGCACCACAGACCGGTTCCTTGGAGAGAGGTTTTTCCATGGACCAGAGGGGGCCTGGTTTCACATGCTGCCTGCATCCTGTGGATGGGGCTTTGCTTGTTTGTGCGGCTCAGTTTCTGGCATGCAGTGGCCCAGTGCTGGTCCACGGACCCGGGGTTGGGGACCCCTGTCTTATATGAAGGAAATTAATGGATGGGAGAGCTCTTTTCTGCAAATGCCTACATCCAATTATTTATGTATCGATTGCATATATACATCACTTTTTTAGTGGTTTAAGACTGTGTACATGGAATATCTTCCTTACATGGGCAAATATTTATCCAGCTACAGTTGCAAGAAAAAAGTATGTGAACCCTTTGGGATTACGTGGAGTTTTGCATGAATTGGCCATAAAATGCGCTCTAAACGTCATGTAAGTCACAACAATAGAAAAACACAGTCTGCTTAAAATAATACTACACAAACATTAGCTGTTGTCATGTTTTAATTGAACATAAGATGGAAACATTCACAGTGCAGGGTGGAAAAAGTATGTGAACCCCTAGCATAGTGTTGTGTGTTTTTCCCAAACAACTCAATTTTGGTTTCATCTGTCCACAGTATATTTTGCCAGTAGTGTGTTTTTCTATTGTTGTGACTTACATGACGCTTAGAGTGCATTTTATGGCCAATTCATGCAAAACTCCATGTAATCCCAAAAAGTTCACATACTTTTTCTTGCAACTGTATGCCATAAGCCATTTTTCCTCTTAGGATTCAAAAATGCATAGCACTCTACTTAATTTAGGAAGACCAAGTCTTGTAGTCGGTTTATATTGCTCACATATACAATACTATAGAAACAAAAGTGTGTGTGTATAAATAAATAAAGGTAAAGATTTTCCTGTCAGTATTGAAAGATGCTCATCTCTGTTTCTTGGCCAAGGGAGCCAGCATTGTCTAAGACAATTTCCATGGCTATGTGGCCAGCATGGCTATACGTCAAAGGTGCACAGAAAGTTGTTACCTTCCCACCAAAGTGGTACCTACTTATCAACTCTCATTTGCATGCTTTCGAACTTCTAGGTAGGCAGGAGTCGGGGCAAGTAACGGGAGCTCACCCCATTGCATGGAGCTCGTGTCTTGAACCAGATTACATTTAACCCAACCTATCTATCATTCATCCCTCCATCCATCTACCTATCACACACACATATGCACTTACTTTTGCTTCTATAATATCATACACATTACAGATCTTGAAAGCACATTCACCTTCATCCATGGAAGCTCAAAACTACCAATTGGATAAAACTAGTTATAAATTAGAAAGTATCCAACAAACTATTTACTATATACCTTTGGTGGTGGTGCTTAGTTTCACTCTCTTGCACTTTCCCACACCTTGGTTACCATCCTGATCTTCCTAAAATAAAGAGATTGAAAATGGATAAATAGAAAAATCTAACATAAGATCTATTATACTGTGCTGGGCGGGGGGGGGATATGAAAACAGACTCCCCCTAAGAACATTATTTTACCGCCATATGTTATTCAGAAATGCGTCCAGTATTTCAAGGTAAATATTAGCATGTTATTTATTACAAATAGGTTATTAAAATATATCCTTCATCAAAAAACTTCTTATAGTCTCTTTTAAATGTCCTTTTGTTTAAATGTTCTTCTGTTGTGGTTATATCACTTGGGGATCTTATCCCACATAAACTGTCTTTACAGAACTACTAAAACTCTAAGCCAGCGGCTCCCAACCTTTTCCATACCCCGCACCCCTAGATTACTTCTGATATATTCTCACACTCCTTACAAAAGTTCAAAATAACCGCAATGAATTATGCATATACACTATAATTTTGAAAAGCTGAATTTTTGCACCCCCTGTTATATCATCTCACACACACAGGGAGTGCGAGCACCCCTGGTTTGGAACCCCTGCTCTAAGCTAAGATTGGAAAACATAATCAATGAGGAATTTGCCAATTAATGGAAAAATGCTATATAAAAATACTATATAAAGGACTCTTATATAGTATTTTTATATAGCATTTTTCCATTAATTGTTTATTTCCATTAATTGCATATTTGTTTAGAAGCAAATACTGTTTGGTTACAATGCACTCAATTAGAAACACTTGCAAAAGATCACAATTATTAGAAAATGACTGGAAACATTCAAAGTTTCAGTACTATTAGAAGAATCTGAAGTATTTTCTCACATCTGAAGCATTTCCCAATATCTAATTATTACATAGTGCAAGACATTTCTTCCATCAACCAATCGTAAATATAGGGTGGATATTAAAAGTCTACACTCTCCTATTAAAATGCCAGGTTGTGATTTATCTTAGTTTGATTTTTTTTATATCTCAAAAACCTGGCATTTTAAAAGGGGTGCGTAGACATTTTATATCCACTGTATATAATGGCAACCTACTGAAATAGTATAATGGCATTCTGCTGAATTAAAATCCAATTAAGTATTTATCTTCCCTTCAAGACAGGGAAATCTAATTATTCAGAGAAACCTAATGATGTTCACTTAAATTCAATACATAAATAAATATCAAACGCAGAATCATTAACTTTAGAAAAGGAGATAACATTTTCACTGTTTGAGATCTCCACCGATTCTCTCATATGACATACTATATATAATATCTACGTTATATATATATATATAATATCTATATAACTGATATATAAAAATAGGAATAAATACTGGAGCAAAAACAGTTGAAATATACCAATATCATTCAAAAAGGCATTAGATTTATTATTTTCTTGGAAGTAAATATGCTATCTTTAATTTCATCTGAGTAGAAAAATCAGAGAGAATTGATTTTTAAGATTTTAAATCTTATTTGTATAGATTTACATTTATATAAAAATTCCCTAACAATATGGATTTTAAAATTCTCTATCATAGAAAAATTTATTAATAAAGAATTTAGTGACATATCTTAAAATTGCAAAATTAAATAACCCACGTATATTGGTGTTAAACATTCATTTCCTTTTATACCTACTCAGAAAGAAGAAAATCAATTTTCAACACAACAAACAATACCTTTGGATGCCCTATTCTGTCCAGCCCCACCTGAAAAGATCCCGGTAGCAAATATCCGTCTAAATTCCCTTACTATATATTTGGGGTATGCAATAGTCTGCAGACCAAATTGCAGAGGCCATTTTCAAAAAGCAGGTATTACTAGGACAAAACAGCCAAATATAAATTAACTTTAATTAATAAGATTATCCCTTAGGGAACTTTTTCTCTCTTGTGTCGTATTAAAAATTACGATTTTGTGGCAATTTCCAAACTAATCCTGGGGGATACATCCAAGGCTTTCAGAGTCTTATTTCTTTGTGTCTAATTTTGCATAGAGACTTAGGAAATAGAGGCATCCTTCTGGTTTGCTTCATTAATATAGGAAATTGATTTCAACTTCAGTGGTTTTATTTGAGTTAAAAAGATTAAAGTAAGCCACAGTACACTACATTATACCAATATAAATGATACTGTAGTGCTAGGGTGTAACAGATCCTGTGATTCAACTAATATTTTCTACCTTGTTGTGGGCCTAAAGACCTCATTCTGTTTCTCCTAAAACTACAGTTTGGTATGGTCGTTTACTGAGATTAGAAACATTTATCACATTTATTTCTTCAACCATAGCTGAAAACTACTCTGAAATAGCGTCAGAAAGTCATATTCTAAAGCTGAACTTGAATTACTGCTAGTGATATGAATTGTGATTTTTCAAGAAGAGATAGTTTTTGACTAGTTTTACTGTTTATAATAAAGTGACCTGCAGAAATGTGGCAATCTCAACAATACAAAAGGGAACGTTTTGTTGGCTGAATTTCTGCCATGTCTATTTCTAAAAAAAAACAGCAAAAAAAAACAAATTTGAAAAAAAAAAAGAATATGACAAAATCCACTGACTTGAAAAGGAAAGCAAAAAGTAAGAGAAGACGGACTACAAACCCTGAAGGTTCAGATAGATTTCGAATAATGGAAGTGTTAAGGAGGCTTCTATTTGTTGAGATGAGATTGTAGGGAGGCTTTAACTGGGGCAGGAATGGTTAATTTGGGTCTGATAGGAATATGCAAATCTAACTCTGAAAGCAATTCTCCTCTCCTTTTTTCCCCACTACAACTAGGTCTTAGAAGATGAGAAACATATCAGCAAACTGAGGTATTGTAAGACTATTATTTTATTTATTTATTTTATTTTATTGCATTTATATACCGCCCTTTCCCTGAGGACTCAGGGCGGTTTACAGGGAGTTAAAAATCAACCATACAAAAGTTAAAAACCAATTTAAAAAAGATTAAACCAACCCTGTACTATTAAAAACCCCAATTAAAATAAATTTCTCCTCAGCCTGGGCCCGAGAGCTCAAAGAGCCAGGTCTTCAGGCCCCGGTGGAATGATCGGAGGTCGGGGGCAGTCCTCAGCTCCACCGGCAGCTGGTTCCAGACTAATACTGCATTATATTCCTCTGACTCATTCAGGTTTGGTTCAAAATGCCACTGTAGTATAAAATGATGAGGAGTCTTTACAATATACATGGTGCAGTTTTCTTAGTTTTGTGCAAAGGCCTTATCTACAATGGGATGCGCATAAACTGGCTTCAACATGGCTGAAATTATTGCTCAGAAAGAGAAACTGACCTGAAATCACCCAGCCAGCTTTCATGCTTAAGACAGAACTAGAACTCAGTTTCCTGATTTCTTACCTGCTGCCTCAACCACTAGACCCAACTAGCTCTCAAATATTAATTTTATTTTGCTTCAGGACACTGGAAGACCTGAAGGAAGACATAAAGCGTGCATGGATAAATACAATATTGCCCTAGCTAAAGAGATCAAAGTCTTCAGTATTTCTTTTTAAGGAGAGGTGTTAAATGAAGCAGATGCAATCCTAGGAGCCTGGTATCAAGTAATTTATTTAAACAAAAATGAGGGTATCATGGATGCAGGATTAAATCTAATCCCTTCCTCCATATAGATTAAGGCTTTCATCTGGTCTTTCCCTGCACTGATTATTTATTCTACCAAACCTAAATGAAGGTTTGATAGAAAAGACTGAGAGAACAAAGTGTCAACTGCCCCCTTTCCCCACCCCCATGCCATATAGACATTTCAACAGATTTACTTATTCTGGAAAATAGCACCCTAAATTATGCTTGCCTGAGAAGCTCCTACGATGGATGGGGCCCAACACTAGAACTTGAAGAACGGTCTCAGTGGCAGTACATAGGATAGCTGAGCCTGTGTTATTGTTGGAAAATACTGTTGGTTATATAGTTTCTAAGAGGTCTGAATAGTAGCTGGAATTATTGTTTATGGATGAAGATCAGAAACAGATTCTCTTTATGTTGAAAGCAATTTATGAAACTATTCTTACAGCTTCTGAAGAAATAAGAAGCTACAGAAAAAGAGATGTCAGCCTAGATATATGAACCCAAACTTTGATTACAACTAAAGAATCAACTACACAGAATATAATAAAAGAAGTGGAACAATCAAATATTATGATAGAAGATTCAACTGATCAACAAACATAGTTAACAGAAAACCCAGAAAAGCGACTGGCAACACTGAAAATGGAAAAGACTTTCTATATAAACCAGAAGAAACCTGAAGATCAAGAAGAACAACAGACCAAAGGGAAGATAAACACTTCAGGACAACTACATTTAGATGGAAAAATAGAGAGAGACGATTTGTTAACCCTTCCAAAAAAAATGGTGACTGGATGGCCTCTTTTATCTCAAATTATATATATATATATATATATATATATATATATATATATATATATATATATATATATATATATATATATATATATATATATATAACAGAGGGAGATCTATTTGATGACTTAAAAGTACGGATACGGAAGGTGAGTTGGCAAAGAAAAAAAGCTAGAATAAGGCTGAAGAAAATTGGGGGTTTGACTTATTAGTGAGGATTAAAATAGAATATACACAAATAGACAAGATGTGTACATTGAATACTAGATTTTGTTATGAACTGAGATAAAGAAAACTTTGGTCATTTAAAACTTGGAAGTATAAATATTAAAAGTTAAATTTGAATATTGATTTGTTTATAAAGGTTGAAATGTAAAAGTAATTAAGATATGTATAAGCTAAAAATCTATTGATAAATGTAATAAATATGTTTTTACTTCGCTAATATAAGAACTGTACTAACTTAAATATGAGATAGTAGACATTAACAGAAAAAGAGAAAGTATTTGATGTTGAAATGAGAAATGTTGGTTACTAAATTTAAGACATTTGTAAATTAATAGAAAATAAGAATGTTATACTGTATTATTAATTAGATGATGTAGGATGGTGAGAAATAGAATATATTCAAACAGATAAGACATGCATTATGAACATTAGACTTTGTGATGAATTGTGATAAAGGGAACTGGTTACTTAAAACTTGGAAATTATAAATATTAAATGTTAAATTTAAATATTAATGGGAAACTAAAAATTGGGAAAAACTAATTAGGACATTGATTGTCTATAAAGATTGAATGTTAAAATAACTAGGATATGTATAAGCTAAAAATTATTCATAAATGTAAGAATGTTATTTTTATTTAATTGATATAATAAGAATTGTATTAGTTTAAACATGAGACAGTAAATACTAAGGGGAAAAGAAAGGTAATATTTTATGTAGTAGTTTGAGACTTGTACTAAAGACACTTATATGTCATTGATTTATTGCTTAACTCAGCCGCCATGTTGCTTTTTAAATACTCAAATGTAAAATCAGAAAATCAATAAAACATTTAATAAAAAAAATAAAAGGTGATCTCTGCACATAGTTGCAACATAAGGCACTGTTTGCTTCCATATATAGAAGCTACATCAGCTAAATCTTTCTTGACTCTAAGCCAGAAGCCTAGTTCCAGACCACAACTACCAAAAGACTGAAGCTTCAACAGTTCCTTTCCCCATATTTTCCCTTTTATTTCTGTACAACATTGATTGATCATTAAGAGGAAAGAGCCAATCCAGTAATTATTCAGAATAACAGAGTTGGAAGGGACTTTGGAAGTCTTCTAGTCCAAGTAGGAAATCCTATAGCATTTCAGACGAATGGTTGTCCAATCTCTTTTTAAAGGCTTTTTCTTTTTTGGAGAATTGCTGGTTTAGAAAGTGAATGTATATTTACGCCAGGATTCATTTTTCTCTCCTATCTTTACCACATATTTTAAGATAAATCTGATTTATAATATAAATGTCAAATGTGGAAAAATGTAATAGACCACAAAGATTTAGAAGTATGCATATCATCTTCTCAGTAACACTGATTAAAACCTGTTTTACAGAAGTAAACGTACATAATATTAAGCTAGCCTATTTTCAGAAGTTACTACAGTATTAACACCAGAGGTATCCAACCCTTGGGCTCCATAAGATAATAAAGAAAAAAGGAAGTTTGTTATTTCTATTTATTAACTACATTATATATTTTATATGTGGCCCGGGACAATTCCTCTTCACTTAATGAAACCAAAGGCAAATTTAAAAAATTGACAAAATTGATCTACATTATGATTGTTGACAAAATTAATTCAAGAGTAGTAATCACAATTTTCTTACTGGAGGCATTTTCAGCATAAATAATCCTATTAAATAAATTTGTTAGCAAAAACAAACACGATGAGGCTCATGGTATCTTAATTGCTGTCACACAAGATTACGTTTTATTTTATTCTGAAAGTCTCACCTCATCTGAAGAATCACCTTGCCCTGAAGCTGGTGTAGAACCTGCAAAACCTTGTGAAATTAAAAATTAAAATATCCTTTGTAATTCATACAAAACTGGAAAAATACTTTAAAAACAAACCTACAGTATAAACCTAAATTAATTATTTAGAATCTGGAATTAAAGTTTAGCTGGAAAATGCTAAATCTTTTAAGTGATACTTGTAATTTATTACTGTCTCTAGAATGGAACACAAACGTTGCTACTGTTGAAATGTCATCTTAGCGCAATTACTATTTGTAATCCAAAAGGCTGTATTTTCTAAATGTATTGGAAAGGGATCCTAATGTTTCCCATAATTTAAACTGGTATTCCCCAAATTTGAAAATTGAATAAGAATTCTGACACACTTTTTTCTCCTTGCATTTGTGCTGCTTCAAGAACGTGTCATAAGCCACTTTAGAAGTTCTATATGTTAACATATCAAACATGGGAATTCTTCTAATTACAATTAGAAAGTACTTTTCACACAAACCTTGAACTACTGAAGCACTAGCTCCAGCTGCTTGATCCTGCATTCCACATGCAAGCTTATCTTCAGCAAATGTCAGTCCAGAACCTTTCAAAGCTATTAGGTATTTTTCATGGCTTTTCTTTGAACATGTATTTTCTCCACCACCTTAAATATATTTCAAAGATACAAGTTCACTCCAAGGACCAATCTTTACAGAATGGTATAGGCTTAAAAATAATTGGCTAACAAACATTATAATAAGTACTTTACAGAAACTATGGGATGGATTGGTGCATTTACCTTCAAATAATGCTTTCCATTCATAAATATTTTCCAGCATTTAGAGTGTACTGCTTACTTAGAAAGAAAATTTAATTCCTTTGTAGATAGCACATTCATCCACAGTGAGTCAAGAAAGGAACTAGGGCCACAGACCTTTCTGACATATAAATACACCAGAACTAAAAATCAGCCAGACTGCAGCCCATCCACCCTTTTATTGTGACTTTTCAGGTTAATTATCAAAGGTTGAACATTTCTGCATGATACCATTCCATAATGGGGACTATAAACTTGGCTCTTGAAATTAACGCCAATATACCAACACGGTGATATCTTTACTAGTGCAAATTCTATTTAAATGTTTAATTTGGGTTTGGGGATGCTATTTCCTTTTCAACCTTAGAATGCTGTTAAAGAACATTCTTGCAACCTGGAAAAAGACTTTATATAAATTATATAAAAAGTAATATAGGAAGTTCTAACTAACCTTGCAAAATACTGAAGTTCTGCTGTCGTGATGGACTCTAAGGATAGACCTTATATATATATATATATATATAGTATATATAGTATATATAGTATATATATATATATATATATATATATATATATATATATATATATATATATATATATATATATATATATATATATATAATCTGAATTGTCACCTTTGGCTGACATATATGTAAAAATAACAAATTGCTTTCATGCAATTTGTCACTTGCTGCTCAACTGGGTAAATAATGAATTGCCCCAGGGGAGGCACTGTTGATTCTGTATTTTCATCCCTTCATATTTACTTGTCACATTCTTAACTTGCTGGCTGCATTCTTACACTGCACTAAGGCATGGTTTGCTTATCCTTTCCTGAATAAGCTATGACAGATTAGTTTACATACTAAGGCATTATCCATGGTTTAACAGTGGGTCATTAACACTCTTAAGCCAAAACAAAACAAAGAACATTATGGCTTAGTGCAATGTGTGAAACTAGATCACTACTTTTACTTCTATCTTCACGGACCTTTAAACCTGAACTTGTTAATTTGAGCAAAAGGAAGAATAATATAGTATTCTAGGGCAGACATGTCAAACTCGCAACATCACATGACGTCGCGCAAGGTATCAAGCCGGTTTTGCCACTGCCAGCAATGGGATGGGTGCAGCTTCTGGATGATGCGGCCGGCCCATGGGCCGGCAGTTTGACACCCCCATTCTAGGGAAACAATGATACAATTTACTCTAAGAAAAAGAACAGAAGCAATATATAGCATATATTCTCTATTTAAGAATTTGAAATATGCTCTTCAGTACAAACATTTGTGGAAGGTAGCTTACAAAACTTTTTAAGAACCAGTTTCTAAAACTTCTAAACCAGGGGTAGGCAACCTCGGCTTTTATGATTTATGGACTTCAACTCCCAGAATTCCTGACTTAGCTATGAATTCTGGGAGTTGAAGTCCATGAATCATAAGAGAGCCGAGTTTGCCTACCCCTGTTCTAAACTATATTAGCAGCATAAACCAAATCCTAAAAGCAACTCAAATATATAATATTTTTCAACAATTAATAGCAAAAACTGTCATCAGTAAGGCTTAAAGAGATCAATAGAATGTGAAGTTCATAGCAAAGTAAAGCCTGCTTCTCTTTTAGCAGCTACCCTGATCCTAAAGCATAAAAACAAGTTTAATTATGAACGTTCCTTCAAGCAAAATAAAACAAGAACTCACCAGAACTATGACTTTTATAGTACTGTTGATTAGTCAAAACCTGAGTAAGGACTGAACGCATTGCTCCTCCCATTTTTGTCAGATCTTCCAGAAATGAAATGTGGGGTTCCAACATCTGAAGTACTTTGTGAAGTTCTTTTTCTGATGGCAAATCAAGAACTGAAAGAAGCCAAGCAAGAATTTTGCACAAAATTAGATACATGGTTTGAATTGCTTAATAACTACTGACTGGTTATTATTTTGCCAAACAGAACACACCACTCTTGCAACCATAACTTTAGATTTTACATGCACCACATACCATAATAACAATTCTAAGCACAAACCTGCTGGTCAAGAATTTCCTCAGTAGAAATCTCTTAATACAAAAAGGCATGTAGGTCTCCAGCCTAATGAGATGTCATTGTTTTAGACATATATTTAATGTTCAAATGTTTCTTTTTGGGTAACCAGTATAAGATCACAGTTCCTCTTAGCAAAGCGTATGCAATCTGGGTTGGTAACCACAGTCACTACTGTCAGTTTTCTGAATATTAGTACAGACGTTGCTACCTTTTTTTACTACTTGTATGCTTCAGCAAATCAGTGTCTATTGGGGCATGTGCGGCTGAGGCAACAAGTGAACTTTCAAGGCTGACAGTTAATGGGCAAAGGAGGCAGGGCTGAGGTGACGAGCAGCTTCTCACCCACTGTTTAGCATGTATAGGGAAGCAGAGCCACAATGGTAAATCAGCTCTTGCCAGTGGCCTGTTGGTCGGCATAGGGAGGTAGGAATAAAATGGCAACTGGACTCTGGCCTGGGAATGTGCAAAGACTACCATGTCCCTGATGAAATTGAACCACGCTTCATAAGGTCTTTATGTGACTAGAATTGGTGACTTCACTCAAGGTGGTTTTGGGTAACAAAGATTATTTGGAGGTAGGACAGTTTGGATTCCTACTTAGTTTGGGGACAGAACTAATTTTGCTCGTCTTCTTGATGTCTGATATCAAGGAATGGATAGGCAATATGATCTTACTAGTTCCTTGGACCTCAGTGGTTTTCCACGATTCACCATTTATATCCTTCTTTTCTCAGTCCTTTCTGAAAAGGCAAAGCCAAAAGAATGATACTGGAGAATTTATCCTCTATATTCTATAACTTCTGGGATACCTCAATATTCTGTTTGGTCCGCGTATTTTGCATCATCTACTTGAAGCCATTTACAGAAGCCATGAGAAATTTGAGTTGAAGTAACACTGATATGCAGATAACATACATTTTCACACAGATGTTCCAAGCAGACTGTGGCAGAATAATAAACCATTTTAACTAAGTATTTGATTTTCTTTCCTCCTGTGTTCGGCATAGAATTGTGGTTATTCTTATAACTTTTTCACCCAAGACTCATTTTCTTGATTTTTGATATTTTTAATTAGCCAAGTATTTTTCCTTCTTTCACTCATCATTCCATTCAATATCTTGAATGTAATCTAGTGCTTAAAGCTTGGCTTTTGCTATTCATATTTTATTAAGAAAGGCACTGTGTACTAGTTGTGATGTGTTTTTTTAAAATTACTCTTCAAACCAACATAGAATACAAACTCATCTTCTCTTCTATCTTGAAATAGATGGAATTCATTTTTTTCTTCCAGCTCTTCAAAAAACATTAAGAGTTGCTTAAATAGGACAGAAGGAAAAATAGCTTCAAGGGAGTCTATAGAATCTTGCAAAATTAAATTCACTTGTAATATAAAATATAAATATTTTCTTCAAGCTTTGGCAAAACACCATTCATTTGCAAATCACAAATTACTTGAAACTAAAATTTCCTAGGAATTATTGATACCGCCATCAGGTTGGTGTTGACACTTAATGACTATATAGATATTTTCAATGATCCTGAAAATAAAAAGGAATATAAACCTCAACCCATCCAAATCAAAATAAAACAAATAAAACTAAATTTATTAGTAGCGTTAAGAACTTGACTTGTGACATAAAACACAAATATTAATATTAGGTTTACCTGGCTCATTATAACCTTCTCTTAAGTACTGAATAAGACAGAAGATGAATTGTGGAAGAACTAGTTCTGACATTATCAACAAATCTTTTGGAACAGATGGAACTTCTGAGCTTGATTTTATTCGATGCCTTTTGCAGAACCTGTAATAAAGTAATTTAAAATTAAATTATCACAATTAACAAAAATATATATTTTATTTTTAGGCTGTCTGACTCCCAAAATGACTCTAGGCAGATTAAACTAAAAATCAATTGTATGTATCTATGTATGTATGTATATGTAGGTGTATACACACACGTGTATACACACACACACACACATATTTGTTGTTGTTAGCTGCAAAGTCGTGTCCAACCCATCACAACCCCATGGACAACGTTCCTCCAGGCCTTCCTGGCCTCTACCATCTTCTGGAGTCCATTTAGGCCAAAGTATTTGAGTTTCAACTTCAGGATCTGGCCTTCTAAAGAGCAGTCAGGGTTGATCTCCTCTAGGACTGACCAGTTTGATCGCCTTGCAGTTTAAGGGACTCACAGGAGTCTTCTCCAGCATTATATATATATATATATGCCAGAAAAGGAAAGTATAAAAGCTAAGTGGGGCTCCAGAATTCTTCTATCCCCAAGGCCTGGGAGAACAACTAAGTTTTCAACAATTTCCTGAATGAAATAAAGAAAGGTCCTTGCACATACAGTACAGTAGTTGGAAAACAACTCATAAACAAAAAGGATGTCACACAGAAGAAAGTAAGGAACTGTTCTCTATTGCCACAGAATGCAAAATGTAGCACAACGGAGTTAAGTTGTAAGAAAGCAAATTCCAGTGTAATGTTAGGAAAAGATCTTATCCATAATGACAAATTGATCAAATGCAGCCAGTCACAGGTATTAGTAGAGTTGCAATGGCAATTGGAACTGGAATTTCCATCACTAAGCAATGCAGTTGTAAAATGCAATGTCCCGTGACTGCATTTTGACAGTCTCTACTGTACCACAGGACCAGTGGTGGAAGCCATGGGGGAGTGCTGCAGGCAGACCCTACAGAGCACAGGAGGGTAAACAAAAGAGTGCCACGCTACCACGGGTAGGCATTATACAGCAAGAGTGGGTGAAAAAGCAGCAGGAACCGGAGTGACTTGACTTCCTGGTGGTGCAATGGTTACAGTGCAGTCTTGCAGGCAAACTCTGCCCAGAGTCTGGACTTCGATCCTGACTACCCAGACAGTGCTGGAAAACACCATGGAGCGGTATATAAGTCAAAACGCTATTGCTATTGTTATTCCTGCCAGCTTTCCTGTTGACTTTGCTTGTGGGAAGTCAGCAGGGAATGTCAGAAATCGTGCCTTGCTGTGGACTTTAAAGGTTTCCGACCTGGCAGAGATGGCGAAGATTTCGGCCTATTTGAAAGATCATTCGCAAGAACGCTATATTATGGAATGGAGAAAATGGATTGATTTTATCCAGAACAAGTATAGGGTTAAGAAGTTCTATGTAGCATTTGAATAAGTCTTCTTTCGTTTTTTTTTCTTTTCTTATCTTAGTTTCTTTTTATATATATTCAATATTATTATTATTTGTTTTATCCTATATAAGCTAGAGAGTGATGGATTTTAGAGTTTATAATTGTTAGTATATGATTGCTTATGATTGCATTTTATATATATACCTTGTATTTAGCTCTGGGAAGTCGGGGGGGGGGAGGGGGGGAGGGGGGGAGGTAGGGAGGGGGGAGGAGGGAGGGGGGGATTCTTAAAGGAAAACTGTATTTTAAAACTTTTCAATAAAAAAAAAGAAATCGTGCCTTGCTGTAATGTCATAAGTCTCCCTCGTTCATTGTTGTTGTCACTTTGGTCACTGAACAAGTGGACATAACCCAAAGACTATCTGTGGCTCTCCTTCACCTCATGTGCTCAGATGGAAGCTAGAACTATTAAGGATCCTTAAAATTGGTTTTCTGCATGGAGTAAGGGATGGCTTCAATGGCCCTTTTTAATTCTATGATTGTTCACTGGATCTTAATGCTACACATAAGCCAATCTATGTACTTGCATGAAATCACACAAAAATCTTTTTATAATACTAACACACCCATAAAAGTTGGCGATCGCTTTCTAATTCAATTGTATTATTCAAACATTGAACAGGAGTTTTTCTATGCCATGGCTTCAAATAAGGAATTACTTCCTGAAAGAAGACTAACCCATTTTCTCAAGCAAGGTAAAAATATTTTATATCAAACAAGTTAACAGAAAAAAATGCATACCACCCACATTGGGGCAGAATTTTGACAATTTTGTTTAGCAGCCAGAAGCAGAGACATGCAACTGGGGATTAATGATACTGTACCCTGATGACCTCTCCCAGAAACTTCATGTATGCTCAAGAGGAAAGAAGAGAGCCTTGCAGCACCCCACAAAACAAAGGTCTAGGAGAGGAAGGAGGAGAACCACTAAAGTGAGTGCGCCTCCAATTCCTAACTGCTTCTCTGGTCCAAAATGACTCCAAGGTTGATGTATTAAAGAGTACTTAGAAACCAAGGAGACCTAGGGTGGATGCACTGCCTTCATTTCAAGCCTAATACAGATCATCCACAAGTGCAACCAAAGCTGTCTCAATACTGTTATCAATGAATTGATTTTATTTTATTTTTGCCCTTCCACCACGAAAAACAAAAAGAAACTTTATTTAGATGAATGAATAAATGAGAAGTCTAAAATTCCTGCAGGTCTAAGGATGTGAAAAAGTGTTGGAAGGTATCTTTAACAATCTTAGCAGAACTCAGTCCAGCCTTTGGCTCGACCACAAACTATCCCAATGAATTGTATGACATTTTCACAGGGATAATAGTTTGTACACTCAGTGATTTATGGAGGGAACAGACACAACAGTATTAACTACAGGCAGTTGGGTAGGAGGAAATCATGCAGAATGATACAGGTTTGCTGGATGTAACATGTCTGCAAAATGTGCAAGTTAAGAGCAGTTACCAAGAACAAGTGATGTGTACTGTATGAATATATTATTCCATTTATGTAGCTGCTCATGTCACAATAATGACTTCCCAAATAAACTTGGAAAAAGCTTACAAGCCTTCCTATCTCTTCTGTACACCAATTACAGTCAACTGCACATTCGTCCCTCACCAACTAAGGATTACCCAAATCGACTTTTGAGTTCCTGTAAGTTCCATAACAGACAGATGGCAAGCAAACCATGTGAGCTTCTCCTTTGTAAGGAGAGGGCATAGATTAGTTCTATACTTCTTTCTGTACCATACTCCTTTAGGTGCCTAGGTGCTAACGTTGACAGGGTTTGTCCTCTTTTACGAATGCACAGATCTGCTACAAGTAGCCCTCAATTTACAATCACAATTGGGCCCGGAATTTCCATTGTAAGTCATTGCACTCATAAGTCAGGTCATTACATGACTGAATCTGCTTTTTTGATGATTTTTACCATGGTTGGAAGTAGAGTCACCCTATTGTAAATGCCAATCCAGCTTCACCAGTGACATTTACTGATGGAAACTGGCAAAAAAATATCACAAATGATTATTATGTGGCTGCAGGATGCTGCAACTGAACATAAATGGGAGTCCATTACCAAGTGCCCAAATTGCGATCATGTCACTGTGGGAGTGGGGTGTCCATCATAAGTTCAAATTTAGGTCATAACTGACTTTTTCTGAGGCTGTCGTTAATTCAAGCTGTCATAAAGCAAACAGTTGTAAGCAGTGGTGTGATTCAAATATGTTAACAACCGGTTCTCTGTGTGGATGCTGCTTCTGGAAGTCCATTCTGGGCCTGGGCAACAAAAAATTAGCTACCGTTTCTGCTGAAGTGGTGCGAACTGGCTGAATCCCATCACTGGTTGTAAGTTGAGGACTATGTGTCTTTCCATTTCACGTTATCCCGTTGATCTTAAAAAGCACCAAAGGTTGCAAGAGTGCACAGTAATTAAGCACTACAGATGATAAAGCTCAAAGTTGAAGAATGGGGTCATATGCACACAGCCCTACCCCTGCCTTTCTTCAGCCCTTCCTTCCACAATATATTTCCGCTAAATGCTCAATGGAAAAGAGTAATTCTCACAGCCTTCCAAAACATTAGCAGGAGAACCATCTTAACCTTGAGAGACAGTTGTGATGGAATTATCTGACCCGAAAATAAAAACTATGCTTCTAAAATACAGCAAACCAAGGACAGACAGACATTTTGTGATTTCAAATAAGCAACTAGCATTCTTCCCATTAAATCAAGATTGCTAGAAGGCAATAAAAGCATAGCCATAATATACTCAGTAACTACTGTGGGAACGGCCAGAATTTGGCCTCCCAAGAATTTGGCCTCTCAGCCTTCAGCTTTTCCAGACCCCTTAATTGGCCTCCAACGTGGGTTACAGTGAAGAGCATACTCTCCTGGCTCACAGGCTGGCATGTGGGAGGTTTGGGAAACGCTATGATAAAGCTTTCACATATATCTTTTAGTATTTTGTTTTTGTATGATCTCATAGGCACCTGAGAAGTTCTCACTATGTATCCAATTATCTATGTATCCTATGTTGTATGAGATTGATGGAGTTTTTTGTAATGTTGGAGGTGAATAAAAGTTCAGCAGGCAGTTGCTCCAGAGGTTTTTTTGGAGACGAGGCTGCCTGGCTGGTTCAGAGCATCTCTATCGACCCGGGTCTGAATTCTTTTCCCTTCAACTACACTTGCTATACAGTTTACAAGATTCTACAATCTCACCCCTACTTCCTTGATTGTGAGCTGCCATAAGGGGTTTGGAGGAAGGCCTGGAGGAACGTTGTCCATGGGGTCGCAATGGGTCGGACACAACTTCGCAACTAACAACAACATAACAACAACAACAACATAACAACATAAGGGGTTTGACACAGTGAATTTCTGAGCTACAAAGTATAAAACAGGAATGACTGATCACTTTCCCAGAACATCCTGAGAGAAAGCATTCCCAGCCTAAGCAAAACAGGTGGGCAGATTCTATTTGAAGTTCTGGAAGCAGTACATTTTTTGAATTTAAACCAAAACTTATATGTTCTTTTTCCAGATATAAAGAGCAAATGAAAAACTTCATTGGTATAGAATATCTTAGGTGTAAGCTAGTATACAATATCTTTAGAATGCAATAAAATTTTATTTTCATGTACATAAGTATTCAAGTATGTCATCTTCCATAATCCTTTCCATTATCCCCCATGTCTCCAAAAAGAAAAGGCTTGGTTCTTCAGCTTTGCCACACAATCACTTCCCTATTTACATTCTTGCTTAGGAATACTTCCAGTCAGTGGAGTAGAATAACCAGTTACATTTCCAAAATATAAACAACAAAAAAACCCTGGTAAGAACCATTAGAAAGAACTTGTTGGATAGGAGTGAACACATTTCCAATTAATTATGTCCAATAAATGATTAACTCTCATAAATATCTGTGGAGTGGGATAAACCTGTTTCTTTAAAGACACATGGAAAAATAATTTCATTAATATTTTTGTTTTCCTGACTGAATAATCCTTCATTCAAAAAGTTTCCCTGAACAAAAAAAATTATCACTATATATGTCAACATCAATGATATACAGATCACTACTTCACTCCACATCATATCTGACTTTTTGACCAAAACTTTGGAAAAAGATTTTGTACTATGGGCAGTGAGAGAAAATGGTGTGTGTGTGTGTGCGTGCGTGCGCGTGTACATGTGTGCGTGCACATGCACGCACAGGCACTCATTAAACAAATTTTTATTTTAATGTGGCAAGTCTTTTTCTAAATGCGCAAGCCATCTTCAAATAGAAATCTTGGTTCCTTTGCCCCAAAGTGCTAAAATACAGGAGAAAATATTCACTGATTCATCATGCTGCTTTATCTTCCAGGATTCTTCAGATATTGTATTCAGGTAACAACATACAATGCAGGAAACATCACTGTTACTTTAACTGGGAACATATAAACTATTACTTACAATCTCAATGACTGGGTTCATATAATATTCAAAACTAAAAGCAATCACTTTATGACTTGTGTGAACCTTTTCCACAAAGGCTGAAGGCTACTGTTATATCACCACTAAATTATAAGATGTAGTAATATTTTAAACAAAAAACTTGTCTGCTGCCATGTGCAACTGTTCGCACATGAAAACAAACATGACTAGGGCCCACAGATATCTTTGTTTTCTCTCTCTAAATTCATACTAATAACAATGAGCAGCATATTATCACACTGAGTAATCAACACTTGAGACTTATTTACATACTGGCATACTTCAAAGTTCATGTATCAAACTACTAACGTGGAGGCAGAGGATAGGATGACTATCACATGCTTTCTTTGTGACAGGAAAGTTTGGCAGCATTCAATCATCTCATCCTGTCAAAAAAGTACTGAACTGAAAGTATGGCCTCATAGCAACTTTACATCTACTATTACCTTGGCACTACTGGCAGCAGCTCTACCCAACATTTGAGTGCATTATTGACTTTCAAAAAGGAAATATGCCCCATGTATCATGTCTTTTATTATAGTTCTCTGCATCATTTTCTCAGTCAGCTCTTCTCAGGCTACTTTTTTGTTCCAACTATTTACTCCATTCTTTAAGGTAATCTATATTTTCTAACCTTTTTCAAGTACTTCCTTACCCCTGTGGCCCTCTATTATTCTTTATACTGTATTAGTTGAACCATGTTTCAAAGATCGTTCTCCCATCACTAGCATTCAAATTCAGAAGTCAACATTTTGTTTTGCCACAAAATAAAAGCACGTTGTACAGGAATTTATTTTGATAATTTGCTTGGATATTATTTGGTCCAAGGATTTAACCTGGACCGAAATTAGAAACAAGTCTTCAGTGCAACAGCCTGTGCCCCATTTCTCCTATATTTTCTACTATAGACAAGCTATGTGGTATGTGGGGTTTCTCTATTTCTCAAATGTCAAAAATGAGCCCTTGCATAACCTTCGATTGACAACTTTGTAAAGCCTCCTAATAATATAAACATTCATATGGAAGGGCTAAAGACATAGTTATAATTAATCTCTACCAGTGTTAAGAGGATATGGGGTAATAATGTCATGGCCATTTTGATGAAAACATAGAAAACTATATGGAATCTTCTACAACTTGCTGACCTGTAGCTAGCAAGAGGGATATTACTGAATGAATTCACATAAGATATGAATTCACATTAGAATGAATTCAATACAATTTTCTGTTTTTATTACACAGAATCATGAATTAATATACTGGCATAGTGTAGTGAGTCAAGCCAATGTTTTTAACTTCAGGAAAAACGCAGAATAAAAAGAAGTACTGTATTGCCTGGAATATATAAGATGCAAACTTAACAGTTCTAACTTATACAGAGCCCTGCAACATTACTCCTTTCAACTTAATGTAAAACATCAATAAATAAATACACGTAATGAGCAGAGGAGTACTGTATCTTTTATTAATAGTATAGTTTTCAATCTCATACGTAGGAATCAGGAAATATGCAGCCACATTAATCTGCCTTCTACCATGTTTGTACTTTTGTTTTTATAGATACACTAACACTATCAGAATTTTAACAGCGAAATCTTATAGGCCTCCAGGGGCCAAGGAAAATGTCCAAGAGTTTGAATCTGGCTGGCAGAATTATTGGTACCTTTAACTTTCATGTCCAAGAACCGATATTTTCTCTTCTAAGAATAATTTAGGACTTCTTGAAGGAAGGATTGTAATTCGCAAAGGAATGCAGCTTGTGGAACAAGTGTAAGCTTAAGATTTTAATATGTTTTAATACTGTTTTAAACTGGGCTAAATATTTCATCGTTGTTTTTTTTAACTTTTGTATTCCGCTTTTTTATATTTATTGCCCTGTACACCGCCCTGAGTCCTTCGGGAGAAGGGCGGTATAAAAATATAAGAAATAAATAAATAATAAAGAGTAAGTTTTCTTTAAAGACAAATTTATTACGGCTTCTACAAGCTAAAAACCTGCTTCACAAAAATTTACGCCACAACATATCAGATTCTACATACATTTAGGGAGCAGGACATATTGATGCTATAGAGCAGCGTTTCCCAACCTTAGGAACTTGAAGATGCGTGGACTTCAACTCCCAGAATTCCCCAGCCAGCTATGCTGGCTGGGGAATTCTGGGAGTTGAAGTCCACGCATCTTCAAGTTCCTAAGATTGGGAAACACTGCTATAGAGTACGCGGGAGGTTGTGCTGCATTCCAGGGGGCTTATCCCCGATTCAACACATACTAGACGGGGCACAAAAGCACTGTGTCTTTGCTACTACGAGTACGGATCCTATAAAGCAGACGCCCATGAAGACGAGTTACTATAGTGCCAATAAAATCGCAGGAGGCGTCAAGCCTAGGTGGCAAACTTCTACGCAGAGCTTCCATCCATCCACCTGTCCTTCCGGATCACAGCCCTGTCAAGCAGGATTTTTATTTTTATTTCGGCACGCGTGCTTCCTTCAAAACCACTGGGGAGAAAGGGAACAGAGCGTGGCTTTTCTGAAACCCCCCCCCCTCCACTTGCTGGAGCGGCCCAGGGATCCTCCCCATCGCTAGCCAGCCAGCGGGGCTGTTTCCACTCACCCGGCTTCCCGCATTACGTTGCCGTCGCCGCAGTCGCAGGCCCCCCCCGCCTGGCTGCGGAACATGTTGTAGTCGTGTCCGGCGTGCTCGCCCTGGTGAAAGCACTCGGCGCAGAGGCTCATGCAAGGCGAGATCCCACAAGTCCGGCAGCGGTAGGCCACGAAGTTGGCCGTCCACACCAGGCCGCAGAGCGTGGCCGGGTCGTAGGCCCTGACCGCCTGCACGAAGCCGTCCCACGGCTCGCCGCCCGCCAGCAAAGAGCGGCACCAGCCCAGCGCTTCGGACACCGCCTCGGGGTCGTCGTCGCTGCCCGCCAGGGGTCCCAAGACCCGCTCCAGAAGCGCCTGGAGTTCTCCGGCAGCCTCGCTCTCTTCGGCGGAGGCGGAGGCGGCGGCGCCGAGGGCCGCTTTGAGGCGCGCCGCCGTAGCCCGCTTCTCCTGGGCGCCCCCTCCAGCACCCGCACCGGCCATGAGGGCGGCCGAGGACGTCGCTCCCCCGAGGCAGCCGCTAAGGGCGGCGCAGCCCTCCGACTCTCGCCGCGCTTCTTCCCTCACCTGCCTCCCTCTCTCTCGCCTTTCCCCTCCCTTCCCTCCTAGCGGCGCCTCTCGCGATAGCCGGGAAAGTCAGCACCCGGGCCGCCTACAGTACTCTCCCTCCACCTTCTGCCCCAGCGCTGGGCGGTCTGCCTGCTGAGGCCGCCTTTATTGCTTTGCGCTCTCCCGAGAGCCTCCCGCCGTCTCCCCTCCGACCACCCCGCTCCGCCAAGAGACTCGCTGGTGGTGGTGCCCGCGCTGATAAACGCTGCCCGTATATATAAGGCTGGGGACGGGACCCTCCGTCAGCTGGAAGAGCCGGTTGAAAAGGCGCTTTCTGCGAAAGGCCTCGGGGGGGGGAACCAAGAGCTGCAACCCCCCCGCGTGCTCGCTCGGGGGCCCGAAGCTGCCCCCGAGGAGACTTTAGTCCGCGGGGAAGGGGCCGCTCAGGTCGCCCCGTCCCCGCGCAGTTAGGACTTGGAGCGAGCGGCACTCTTCTCGTGGTACCAAGTTCTTGCCCGCCTTCCTTTAACGAACGGAATCCGGTTAGGCCAGGGGTGGGCAACCTCGGCTCTTTTATGACTCATGGACTTCAACTCCCAGAATTCCTGAGCCAGCTTGGCTGGCTCAGGAATTCTGGGAGTTGAAGTCCATGAGTCATAAAAGAGCCGAGGTTGCCTACCCCTGGGTTAGGCGTTGATTATGGCTGGGTGAAACTTTAAGGAAGCAGGACCAGAAACCTATCGGGGATGAAGCCGGGCGCTTACCGGGTCTTCTTACATAGAAAGCTGTTGCTAAATAGTCAAATAGCAGGCACCCCAGAATAAGCATCTTTCTGATCTGAAAGGTTATCTCAGTGGTAAGCAACCTTGGCTCTTTTATGACTCGTGGACTTCAACTCCCAGAATTCCTCAGCCAGCATGGCTGGCTGAGGAATTCTGAGAGTTGAAGTCCACGAGTCATAAAAGAGCCAAGGTTTATTTTTTTATTTTTTATTTATTTATTTTAATTCCATTTATATCCCGCCCTTCTCCGAAGACTCAGGGCGGCTTACAAGCTTAGCAGTAGCCTTCATTCTATGTATATGCCTGCTTATTAGGGCTTTCACACACACACACACCCCAAGTGGCATTATTACAAAGTCAGCTTAATTGCCCCCAACAATCTGGGTCCTCAAGTGTCATCAATTTCTAGCGAAGGTGGAGAAAGGCACCTGTTACATACCCACAGAGCAAGACAAGCTCTACTCTATACTGTGCATAAATGCACAAGGGGGGGGAACCCAAAGAATGTGGAAATGCAACATAAGCCTTGATGAGGTGAGCAGAAATAAAACGCATAATCTTTACTTCAAGTGGAAAAGGCAACCATTAAAACTAAAGAGTTGCTGAGACGTTCGTCTGTGTGATCGCTGGCAGTCGAAAATGACTTGATGGCACAGGAGGCGTTAAACTCTGGAACAGCAGTTAACGCAGGTTAAGTATTGTTAGTATTTTTAGATAAGTTTACGAGCCGTAATGAAGCACATTTAAATTTTCGAGGGATTGAGATGGATCGAACTGAGCCGAATCGAATCAAACCTGTGAGGTATTCACCCCCTTATGGTATACTCTACGTTTATGTGCAAGTAAAACGCTCCTGCTTGGCATTGCGGAATTTATTTTTTTTAAAAGTCCGGGGAAATAGATAATAGCATTACATAACAATCCACAGAAACCGGACTTCTTTACTTTAAAACTATTTTCTCTTGGATAGACGTGTCCAAATTGAGATCCCATTAGCTTCGCTTCTTTTCTATTTCTAGGATTTCCAGAGTAATGGACATGGGGGGAAAAAAGGTTCCTTGTGTTCTGTTTTCTGGATAGGAACTGAAGGCACGGAACTTCGTTTCCTTTGTTTGGAGGGTTGCTTAAGTTGCTGCACAAAGCGGAAATACGTGATCGTTGAGGAAAGGGCAGAGAGGTAAAAGCGTTTTCTATGTTTTTAGGAGGTGTAGGTTAGAGTAGATGTTGCGATTATTTGTATAAATAATTTCTCTACTTGCATTAACATATAAAATAGTTAACACGTTTCCTCCTGTATAAGGATATTCTGCAAATTTATCCCAGAATTAACGGAAACTCGGGGAAAAAACAGGCAAGAAAAATAATTAAAATACTTGGAGTCTAGCTCGACTGGAAAAAGATTTGGATACAACAATGCTTCTCAGGATTGATTTCAGTTCATAAGCTCAGAAGTATCTACCTCATTCCCCCAGTTTTTTCCATTAACGTTCATCTGAAGAAAAGTAAGGTCGTTACTTTGGAACATTTTAAATGTTCCTATATATTCCATTGTATAATGCTTTCATTTTTATTTATTTTGGATTTGTAATCAGTTTTTCTGCCATGTTTAAAGTTAAGCAACACTAAACTTTGAGCATAAAAATTAACAGGTTTTTTTTCCTAGTCTGGTTTTACGTTTCAAAATGCTATCTGTTAGTATAAATTTGGTTTAGATTGCTGTATTAGTGCAGCCATTATGGTTTGTGAAGCATAATTTATGGCTTAATGTAATGCAAATCCAGAGGATTAGTCTGTTGGAATATGAACCAGTTCATTTGTTGGATAACATTTTTTCATTCAAGGGAGATGGGGGGCTAAGAATTATGAAATATAAATAAATGTCAATAAATTTTGAGTTTTCTTGTATTTTAAATTGTATGCCTCAGATTTTTTTAAAAAACATTTTTATTGAGATTATACAAAGGACGGTATAAACAAGCATTAATATTTGTATGTATCCATTCCCTTTATATAACTGATTATAAATCTTACATTCTAAGCATGAAAAAGTTAAAACTTAAAGAACTTGAGAGTTGTTTGCAACAAGTTGATGTCTTTGAGAATCCAAAACTCCTGCTTGAACAATATCCGACACGGCCACATATTGCAGGTAAATTTTATTCTTCTCTTTGTCATGTATATAGTGTTGGTCTATTGTACATATTCTAACAGCTCATTCTAAAGATTATCTTCATTAAATTATATGTTCTTTATCTAATATAATAATGCTGGTTGTTTAATTCCAAGAATCTTAGAAGTTGGGAAGTTAATATTTCGCTAAGTTTAACTGATACTCCTGTGTAACTAATGCCTGTTTCTTGATTAGATTCTCCCCTATACTTTTTCTACCTAGAAATATCAGTGCTTTTTTCAATCTAGATGTTTTTATTTAAGGAGGGCTTTTCCTTGAAAATTTTGGTATTTCACTTATGTGAGTTTCTATTTGCCTTACATATGTATAGCCATCTTAATAGGTGTTATACTTCATTACTGTTATAAAGTTTGCTGATGTATTAATTTGTGGATGAATAAAATGTTGCTTGAATGAGGAAACAGATTGGATGACCTTTATTCATCCCAGTTTTAGTATAGTTTGTATTTGCTCTGAACCTGTTGCCTATATGTCTTTATTCTCCAGCATGTATGCTTTATACAATTCATAATACATTTGATGATATTGAAAACAAGATTGTGGCAGATCTTGGATGTGGTTGTGGCATACTGAGCATTGGAAGTGCCATGTTGGGAGCAGGGTAAGGAATCTCATTTTCTTATTGCTCTTTTAATATTAAACTAAATGAGGAAAGCTGAAAACCAGAGGTACTTCAGAACAAGAATGTCAAAACGAGCTATATTATCTCAAAATAAATCCAACTAAATCAGGGGTGTCAAACTGCCGGCCCGCGGACCAGATGCATCATGCGGAAGCCGCACCCACCCCATTGCCGGCAATGGCAAAACCGTCCCGATATGTTGGATGACGTCGTGAGTTTGACATGTCTGATCTAAATGGTCCTGGTAGCTTTAGAAAATGTTTGTTGCATGTTTTTAATTAGTCATGGTTAAAACTAGTCAGAATCAGATTACTAGGAAATCCCTGGGCTGTAAACTAAACGGCGAAGTTAAAAAAAACCAACCATCCTGAAATAAAACAAAGGTAATGACAAGCCACTACTATATTGCCACCAAGAAAAGCTATATGGTTACAGCAATCCAATTGGATCTTTGCCATTCAGTCCAACTACAGGTAGTCCTTGCTTAACAACTGGTTGCTTGGTGACTATTCAAAGTTATGACAGATCTCCCTGAGCTACTTACAACCCAGTTCCAGAGTTCTGATGGCCATATACAAACATCTGCATCTAGTGATTGTATTTTGGGTGTTTTGACTATTGGATTTGCCCTGATGGCCATCTGCATCATGCCTCCATCTCACAACTGCAATTTTTGGCGGATTTTGCTGTTTTCTGATATTTACTTCTGGATTTTGGCAAAAAATGCCCATTGAAGAAACCAGTTAATGGCTGCGGCATTTGCTTACCAACTTAGGCTGTGAATTCAGGCACAGGCACATTCCTGTGCCTGATTTCACACTGACATCACATTTAATGAGTTTAACAAATTAAGACTGTAATTCTGGATGTAAGTCAAGGACTACCTGTATTATAAATACAGATTTATTAGACATATTTCTAATTTAAGAATGCAGTGTAGGTACTCACATTATTTTAAACAAAATGTGCATCTAAAACACATTGTTAGGCTTGTGATAAATTAGTAGTTTACATATGAGTAAACTGCATCAGAGACTACATTATAGGATACGCACTCCATATTTCAAACTTTTATATAAATAACATCTGCTACTGAAATAGCATCACTTGAAAAACCATTCGAAGATGAAATCACATTGACTAATCGTTCAAAATTTATATGTCATTTAGAAATCTTAAGTGTTCATTTTTCCTTTAGCAAAAAAAAATCACAACAGATCTGCCAGTAGTATTAAAATTAGCGGTAGGAGTTGACACATTTTAAAAGTAATATGTGCTATTATAATTCTCTTAATTTTATTTTTCCCAGGTTATGTATAGGATTTGATATAGATGCCAATGCGCTGGAGGTATTTAACAGGAATACTGAAGAATTTGACCTCACAAATGTCGACATGGTTCAGTGCAACATATGTTCTTTGCTTGACAAAATGTCCAAAACATTTGATACAGTTATTATGAATCCTCCTTTTGGAACTAAGCACAATAAAGGTTAGCCATTTTTTTCCTTGAATGGGAATCAACTTCCTGAAGAAGCTGCTAATTTTATTTATTTTACAGCATTTCCATAATGCCAGTAAAGCCATACTTCCTTTTCTTACCTTCTCTTAGCTGCCATGATGTCTGTCACCTCAGACATAATATAAACTGCCCTGACCACCACCACCCCATCTTTCCCAGCTAAGGGAAAGGTAGGCACTTTTTGTCATGGAAGATAGATGGGCAGACTGGTCTAGTGTGCTCTTGACATCAGCATCATTTGACTTCAATCCTACATATCCAACTAATCCCTGTCAGCCTCACCCAATCTCCCCAGAGTGTTTTATTTCCTACCTTCTTAGCCATTGCCACCAACGTTCTTGGCTTTTTCTGGTCTCCTTGCAAACAATCTGACCAGAATTCAGGTGTTTAAATTCATGGACAATTTGAAACTTAGCTCTTGCATGCAAAAGATGTTTTGCCCATTCCTGCCAAGTAACCATGTATCTCTGCCATGTATTCCAGTACCATATTACCTTTGAAGTTAAAAGTTCTTCATCCCTACCTTAAAACTTTTGTGCTGGATTCTGTGGTTCGTAGTAAGCAAGGTTAATTTATATCTTATCTCTGAAATTTTTGTTAGCCTGTATTCCACCAATCGTCCATAAATTCAATTCCTTCATATCCTTACTTTTATCCCGATACTCCCATATTACACCCCTCCTGCATGAGCTGCATTGGTTACCGGTTGTCCTCCGGGTGAGATTTAAGGTGCTGGTACTTACCTTTAAAGCCCTACATGGCTTAGGCCCGGGATACTTGCAGGACCATCTGCTGCCGGGAAGGATTTCCCATCACCCAGTACGCTCACACAGAGAGGGCCTCCTCAGGGTGCCGTCGGCTAGACAATGTTGGCTGGTGACCCCCAGGGGGAGGGCCTTCTCTGTGGGAGCACCAGCCCTATGGAACCAACTTCCCCTTGAGCTTCGGATGGCCCTGGACCTCCGGTCCTTTCGCCACGGCCTCAAAACATTTCTTTTCCATCAGGCTGACCTGGACTGATAGGGATTTTAAAATGTTTTTTAATTTTTAACTTTAATTTTAACTTATTCTATTGGGGCTATTAATTTAATTTCTTTTTTAACTTTTGTATCATTGTATTTTATTGTTGTTAGCCGCCCTGAGTCCTTCGGGAGATAGGGCGGCATATAAGTCCCAATAATAAATAAATAATAAATAAATCTGTCTTGAAACAAGTATAACCCAGAAATAGCTTTCATTTTATAAATGTATTTCTACCATTTCTACCATTAGTGTAATGTGGACTGTGCGTTCCATTTTATATTTAAGGCAAAAGCTTTTTTTGATAGTTTAGCACATACCAGATATTTAACCAATTATGTGTTTATTATTGATAAGTACATTTATTAGCGAGATAATCAAAAATATCTGACAGAAATCAAACCTTAAACTCTGATGTTACAACTTTAATTCAATATAAGAAATAGTTGGAAGCAATATATCTAAACAAAGATGGTTACATAATACAGATGATTGAATTGTTTAAACTGATTAAACATTAAAACATTATACTAATCAGGAATGTTTAAAAAATAAAATTCAATTTGCTGTCTTTTGAGAATAGGGGAACACTTGAGTATTTAATAAGAGGGACGCGGTGGCTCAGTGGGTTAGGACGCTGAGCTTGTCGATCAGAAGGTTGGCAGTTTGGCGGGTCGAATCCCAAGTGCCGCGTGACAGAGTGAGCGCCTGTTACTCGTCCCAGCTTCTGCCAACCTAGCAGTTCGAAAGCACGTAAAAATGCAAGTAGAAAAATAGGGACCACTCCAGTGGGAAGGTAACAGCGTTCCGTGCGCCTTTGGCGTCTAGTCATGCCGGCCACATGACCACGGAGACGTCCTTGGACAAGCGCTGGCTCTTCGGCTTTGAAACGGAGATGAGCACCGGCCCCTAGAGTCGGAAACGACTAGCACGCATGTGCGGGGGAACCTTTACCTTTACCTTATGAGTATTTAATACAGGTAGTCCTCAACTTACAACAGTTCATTTAGTGACTGTTCAGTTATAATAGCACTGAAAAAAGTGACTTACGACAGTTTTCCACTTACGACCATTACAGACAGCATCCCCATGGTCACACGATCAAAATTTTGACACTTGGCAACTGACTCATATTTATGATGGTTGCAGTGTCCTGGGGTCATGTTATCACCTTTTGTAACCTTCTGACAAGCAAAATCAATGGAGAAACCAGATTCACTTACAGCCATGTACTAACTTAAGCAGTGGTTCACTTAACAACTGTCGAAAGAAAGGTCGTAAAATGGGGAAAGCTCACTTAACCGCTGTCTTGCTTAGCAACATAAATTTTGGGCTGAGTTGTGATCGTACGTTGAGGACTACCTGTAGTATTCAAATCAGTTGGGCACCTAGTAGTGAAAGAAAAAGGTGTATTCTCAAAGCTAGATAATATACAGTGCTAACCATTATTGAGCTTTTCTTAACATCAGCAAGACTGCTTTATTTCTGTAGGCGACATTGCTCAAGGCTGCTGAGATATTAGAAAGGCAGGACAGATGATAATTGTGACTGAGTAAAAAAGGCTTAAAACTCAACACTTTTATTTTTGTAGGCATGGATATGGCTTTTCTCAAGACAGCTGTGCAAATGGCAAGAATAGCTGTGTATTCCTTACATAAAACATCAACTCGACAAGTATGTCTAAAGTTTGTGCTGATACACGTTCTTGTATGGAACAGTAAGATTAGAAATGTTGGGTGTTCTACAATCATAAGATGCTGACATCAGGTGTCCTGGAATAGCCTGAGACATTTTATTAACACCATATTCCAGATATATATCAGAATTAAATTTTTATAATACCAATCAGTTTGTGCAAAATCTAGTAGTTTAGTTTTCAGTGTTTAGAACAGAAAAACCTTGTGAAAATTTGTTCAGGGAAATCATTGTCATCAGATGCAATATATATAGATTGATCAAAATTAAGGGAACCTCTAATATCTTACATTCCTTCCATGCTCAGCATATTCAGAAAAAAGCAGATGAATGGAATATAGGGATGGAAGTTTTAGCAGGTAAGGACAAGTTGTTATTGTTGAATTCAATTTAAAGGCAGAGTTCCCGTTTAAATATTAGTCTCTCTTTATATAGGATACCAAATACCTTTATAGAAGCTGTCTTTAAATAGCATGATAAAATATGGTTTTTTTTACTTTTAATCATTTTATACTATTGTTTCATAGCAATTGTTTCCCTTGTGCTTTTTAAAATACACAGATCCAAAACTATTGTGAAAATTATTTTATAATGGTATCTTAAATTAAATATGCTCAAAATGTAGGCAGTATTTGCATTGTAGAAGTTGATCTCTAATGAACTGTTGCTACTCAACCAGACACAAGATACTTTTATGTAATCATAAGCATATCCAGTTACCCAGTATCAGATATTCAGATCATACGTGCATTAACTGTTTCCAGCTGTTATATACCGTTTCTCAAATATATTTATGATTTTCTATTACAGCTTAAATTCTTTTTAATTCACTTTTAGAACTGAAATATGATCTACCAGCATCATATAAATTCCACAAGAAAAAATCGGTAAGTATTAGGCCGCTTTTAATTTGGAGTAAACCTATTTAATTGTGTTGCTGAATAACTGAGCTGTATGCAAATGATCGTAGACAAAAATGTTTCCATTTGAGCTGGGTCTCTACGTATAATCTGGTATTAAAAACAAAATTGAAGATCTAAACAAAAGGCCGTAGAAATGTAATTTCTAGAGCCAGAGGAGTCCCTTATCCTAATCAACAACATGGGACCTATTTTATTACATACAACAATTCACCATTCTCCGGCTGGTGCAATCAAATGTGGCTCCTAACCTTTCAGTGACAGGTTGATATGTTGTATGATAGACAAGGAAGGTTTACAAGTGAGAATTCCTACTCAGAAAAGATTGAAGTTATCACGGTGTTTTATCAAAGATAAAACCTACTATACGAATATTGTAAAAGGACCACAAAGCAGAGGTGCATAATAACGACGAGGAGAATCATGCAATTTACCTGTGGTGAAATCCATATGGGTAGCAGAATTATTAGAACGCAGTATTATTTGCCTAGGGCAGATATTCACCCTTGAAAGAGAATGGCACTACTGGTTCAACTAGACTGAATCAAACCAGTTCACATAAACAAACTGTAAAATTCTGTGTTTGGGGCTGTGCAGGATTTTAGTACATAAAGTAAAAAAACTGTTTCTGAGTATACAGGAACGCACATTTAGTATGCGTCTCAAACTCCTTAAGTCAAACTCACATATCCTTGGGATCTTGTGCCAAGAAACTACGTGATCACAGGAAAGCCAACAACCATATTAAGCATCTGCCTACAGGTATAAACTGAGCATCTGTACAAACTCCAAATTCATGTCGCCTTCAAATTGAAAGGGCCATGCAATCTTTCTGTTTAGCACACACACGTTCCATTCTACCTGCAATTCTCAAGTCACCGTTAACTCTTTAGCTGAAAACAGTCAACAAGCAAAACAAAATATATTTCAGACTGATGACTACCTTCTGTTGTAGAAATATCCTTCTAATTCTATACCTGTTCTGTCTTAATTTGATTTTTGTCTGCCGCTAGTAGAATAGTTGGGGAGAAGATAAACAGGAATAATATGGATCTAGCTATTTGGTTAAGACAAATCCAGCCCACAAATTTAAGAAGCTGGATCACAATTATAACAAACTCTCAAAGTAGCACATTTACTAGTGCAGGGAGTGCATGTTAGAAATCAAAATTAAATGAGATTTTCCACATGTACAGAATCAGAATTGATGGAAAACTTTTGTTGATAATATATTACAATACTATTTTTTAAGTCTCTCTGAAATAAAAGTTATGAGCAGGGTATATTTATTTACTAGATCAATTCCCCTGTTCCTTCACCATGTAATATAATCTATATTGGATTTTGCTATATGAAAAGCAGCCTCTGTAGAAGCTACAGTCACCTTTGCACTAAAACCTAAAGCAACATCTGTTCATTGGAGAAGACACTTTCTGTCCTTGCCATACAAAGAAAATATATTTTGAGAAAGTTCTAATGCAGCATTGAAGACAAGTACAAAATTGGAGCTAGGTGCTCATGGTAACTCTACGTAGTTGCTTTATTTTATTTATAGATTTTTTTCCTTCCAATAAACTAAAGGTAGCAATACAATTTGATACATCTGTAACCGAACACAAAGATTCACAAACCTTTAATACACAAGATACTGATACTTATTTGTTATACACTACTCAATAAAAGTTTTGTACATAACAGATATTAGGATATAGTTCAGTTTTTCAGCCTTTTCTTTCACCCTAATTATAGGCTCATTCATCAGATATTTTTAAAAAACTATGTTAAATCAGCCACAATTCCAAGAAAGAATCTCAAAATGTAATTTTCTTCTTTGTCTTACAGGTAGACATCAAAGTAGATTTTATCAGATTCTCTTGTGAAAAAAAAAAGATGGATGGAGGAATGACTTAAAACTGTATTAAAATAATAAAAGTAGCATTGAATGGTTTTTGCAATTTTACAACTGAATTCCAGCACCATTTTCTGTTTTTAGTTGTTTGGCAGCAGGCTCTTCTTGCTTATCTTCGTCAAGTGGTCTTTTCTTGGGACTTGCTGACCCTGTAAAATTGACATTTCAGTCATGGTGGGCTACAACAATCACAATCTGACCTACAAGCCAAGTAATATCAAGCTAATTTATATTATATATTAAATGACATTATAGTCTCATTTAATTTGGTCTCTTTCTCAGAACAGATTACAAAACTGGTTACATTAACAAACTTGAGAAAACCAGTAAGGAATGTAACTATTACCATGTTTCCCCAAAAATAAGACTGGGTTTTATATTAATTTTTGCTCCTAAGACACATTAGAGCTTATTTTCCGGTTAGGTCTTATTTTTCGGTAAATATGGTACAAAATGGGTGTCTGGCTTACAATCCTAACTGGGGCTTATTTGTGGGGGGGATAGGGCTTATATTGCAGGCATTGTGAAAAACCATGATAGGGTTTATTTTCCAGTTAGGTCTTATTTTCGGGGAAACAGGGTAGATAAGACAGTCCAATCTCCAATGGATGGTGAATCTACCCATGGATGTGAAACTCAGGTTTCCATTCTGATTCATCATTTATGCAGAATGTGGTCTCCAAAGAGAATGGTCTGAATACTACAAACAGTTTTAGCTGGCAAATTTCCAATAGCCTGCACAATTCTGTTTGGGGGAGCAGATTTCCAAACAGCTAACAAAGATTTAACACAGAAGCTCTGACACTAACTTAATAGCAATTTTTCAGCACACCATATGAATATTTTGGTATCTTGCTCCACAAAGATAAGTCACCTGTGGTATTTTCATCTTCACCCTCCTCTTCATCTTCACTTTCAAATTTTGTTTTCTTGCCTTGGAATTTCACTTTTTTGTCTTGTGTGTCTTGTGCTCCCTTGCCACCTTTACCTTTGCCTTTGCGACCTGGCAAAAAGGGTATGTACATCATTAAGATCATCACACTTTTAGAAATTTATTCCTCACATTAAGAGGGAAGGCAGTCATATAAAATAGCCATAAAATAGCCCTTCTCAATTTGGACCATAGATAGAACTAGTTTCCACAATCCCCAGCCAACGTGGCCAGTATCCATGATAGCTGAATTTAAAGAGTAGTCCCTTAGTCTATTTTATATCAAAAGGAAGTGCTCACAGTGCATCATGGAAAAAAGGATTTAGTGATTTTCAATTATACATGAATAATAAAGAAACACTGATGCTTTCTGTGAACTAGTTTATTACTTTAGATCAGGGCTTTGCAACCTTTTCACCCATTGTACCACTTTTAGGATATGGCAACATCCGAATACCACCAGTTGCCTAGCAAGGTGTCAAAAACGTGATGACCAAAAAAAAAAAAAAAGGGGGGGGGGAAGTGATGAAGTACAGGTAGACCTCCAGCTGGAGCCTGGCGCTGATCCTGGTGCTTCCACTGAGCCCTGACAGCCCCAAAGAAGTGCTGGTCCTGGCGCTTCTGCTGAGCCCTGACAGCCCTGCAGCTCCAGCCATCTCTCGCTTAGGCTTGTGCGGTGCTGCCACCGGTTCAGCTCATTCCCCTCCCCCACTACCACTTTTCTAGGATGGTCGTGTACCACCTGCCAGGTGCCAATGTACCACAGGTGGTACCCGTACCACTGGTTGAAAAGCCCTGCTTTAGGTGATTTGGTTGACTCCCATTTGTTCATTTTGTGTATTATCCAAGATGCATGAAAGCTCTTCTCCAGTGTATACTGTAGCTCCTAGTGTATATAATGATTCTTCCTATAACCAGTTCATTTATTAATTTAACTACAGAGGTAGCTGCAGTTCTGACAGGAATAAATTTATATTAAGATACTAAACATGTTTTCCTATGTTATGGCAATGAAAAGCATGCACTATCTGGCATGGGTTAGAGTTAACAGAATTTTTCCTCTAAGGTTTGTGTATTTCTAATTGCTCCAGCTGGTGACATGCAGGGCACTATTAGCAAGATACTGGGATTATCAATGAAGTAATTTTAGAATGAATCAAGTCTACTCCAATGTACACCCTACACAAGGCATTCTACCAACAAAATGGTTCTGGCAGGAGGCAGGACTATGGCAGTTTAGTGGACATGTTGATGTGAGTGTAGCCATGTTTTTTCCCTTTTGAAACCACCAAACTAGGGGTTCCTAACTGGGGGTACGTGAACCCCCTGGGGGTGTGAGACAATATTCCAAGGGGCACAAAAACTTGGGTTTTCAAAATTATAGTGTATATGCATAATTAGTTGCCGTTATTTTGAACTTTTGTAAAGGGGTACGAGAATATATCAGAAGGGCTCTAGGGGTGCGGGGTATAGAAAAGGTTGGGAACCACAGCACTAAACAATTCTGAGATTTATAGAAGAGGTTTTATAGGAAAACCCCACTTTCTGGGTGATGTGTGTAAACAAATTATATTTCAATCAAATGCATTTGATTGCTATCATGAACTGCTAACAAAAGATTTCTAGAAACCACAAAGAGAGGAGTGGTTACGGTCACATTTTAGTATGAAAAAAACTAAGCCCTAGATGTAAATAACAATTGCTCCAAGATCTTTGTTGGGTCAACTGAAGAACATGCTTGGATCAGCAATGTATCTGAAATGGAAGGAACCTTGAAAGATGAAAATATAGAACTTGGAAAAAAATCCAGACTCACAAACCCAAAAGGGATGTGTCTGTAATGAAAAAGCTTTTGTTGGTAAAGAAGCAACCAATTTTCAATGATTGGAGAACACCGTACAAAAATGCAGATATGGGTCACCAGTGCAGAATTAGTGGCAAGCCACAAATCCATTTTTCTCACTAGTGCCACAAAGAATCGGGTGTGGGCTAGGCTGCTCTTTTAAAAAAAAGTGAATCATTTGTCCTTATCTAGTTTGTGAAAGAAAATCTACAGTTCTTTCCTGCATGAGGATACTACCAAGAATTGGATGTCCTACACTGAAGCTTTCATTCATGCTATATTATATTGGCAGATGAAAAAAGTCTTAATCCAATTGGAAGTTCCATAGCACTAAAATTTGTCCCATGAAAAGACTGAAAGACTCCATTGATAATGGAGAACACACTAAATCTTGCAATACCTTAATTATAAACAGCTATAAAGCAATTTAGTAACATCCTGAAAAGATTGCTATCTAAGCCTTTTTTGTTAGGTTAGCCTCTCTGGCCCTTTATTAGTGTATTTATTAATACACAGGTTATTAGAAAAGGTTTAGCAATGAATGGAGGGCAGACTAGATCAAAGGATAGTTACCACATCCCAATTCAAATTAGCAGGAGCAACTATTAGCTACATGGGTAGCAAATTAGTTTTATTGTACTCAAGAGGGTTGAACCAAACGAAAATCTTAATGGAAAGCCAAATGGGTCACTGAACACCCAGTTATAGGAACACATATAAATAACCCGACAAAAAGGTCATTGTCAGCAATGGATAATCCAGTAAGATTCACATCTCACCTGCTGGGACTCTTGTGTATAAGCAAGGCATAGTATCCTCCCCTCAGTGTGACTCAGGGCACCACATCAAATTATAGATCACATGGACATACAACACTCCAGTATCTGATTGTTTTAATATAAACAATGCTGCGCTTCAATGGTTAGATGATCCAGACATTGAAATTTGAACATGGATCTTTTGACATTTGTGCTTTATTGCATTCTACTAATCTAGTTGAAATGTTATTTTATATTGCTAGTCCGTGTATGATATGTCACATCTTAAATAAATAAAAGAAAAACTCAGCTGAAGCAGACATTTTATGCAAATGCTTGTTCTCGGTATCCAGCAGTTTGGTGGTATTCTTGGTGATAATAACTATTTAATTAAATAATGCAAGATACTAATAATCTTCAGCCTAAAGAAAAAGATTTTTGAAAATATAAGAGGTGTTTCCATGATTATTTTTTTCTGTTCGCTGGTGGTCCTTTACAAAGAATGTTTTCTTAAAAAAAATTCCAAGAATAGGCTAAATCACATAACTGGAACATTTTAGTAAAAACCTGAGATGTTTTATTGGTTTGTTTGTATTCTGCCTTTATTATCTTTACAACACAAGGCTGTGAAACCTGGAAAGGTGTGAGCGTAGGTCAGACGTTAATTCCTTCAAATAGCTACTCTACAGAACTCTCTCTGGCAGGAAAAATTAATGCACTACTAATGTCATTGTATCCCCTGATTCTGAATGCTATGTTTGGATCTTCCCAAATTTGCCTAACAGAATTTCTTCTTGGTAGCATGAGAAGTACAGGCAAAGGAAGAAAAATCCAATAGCCTCTTTTTTAAAAAACAAAAACAAAAGAAGGATCTGAACACGATTTTTAAAAAGTTCTTGTTAGTTGCAAACTCGTGTCTGACCCATCGCGACCCCATGGACAACGTTCCTCCAGGCCTTCCTGTCCTCTACCATCTTCTTGAGTCCATTTAGGCACACGCCTACTGCTTCAGTGACTCCATCCAGCCACCTCATTCTCTGTCATCCCCTTCTTCTCTTGCCCTCAAACTTTCCCAGTATTAGGCTCTTCTCCAGTGAGTCCTTCCTTCTCATTAAGTGGCCAAAGTAGTTGAGTTTCAACTTCAGGATCTGGCCTTCTAAAGAGCAGTCACGGTTGATCTCCTCTAGGACTGACTGATTTGATCACCTTGCAGTCCAAGGGACTCGCAGGAGTCTTCTCCAGCACCATAATCCAAAGGCTTCAATTCTTTGGCACTCAGCCTTTCTTATGGTCCAACTTTCACAGCCATACATTGCAACTGGGAAGACCATAGTCTTGACTATACACACTTTTGTTGGCACAGTGATGTCTCTAATTTTTAGTGTGCTGTGTAGATTTACCATGGCTTTCCTCCCCAGGAGCAAGCGTCTTTTAATTTCTTGGCTACAGTCCCCGTCTGCGGTGATCTTGGAGCCCAGGAAAATAAAATCTGTCACTACCTCCATTTCTTCCCCATATATTTGCCAGGAATTGAGAGGGCCGGATGCCATGACCTTGGTTTTCTTAATGTTAAGTTTCAACCCAAGTTTTGCACTCTCTTTCTTCACCCGCAACAAGAGGCTCTTTAGTTCCTCTTCACTTTCTGCCGTTACGAGTGGTATCATCTGCATATCTTAGGTTGTTGATATTTCTCCCGGCAATCTTAATTCCAACTTTTGATTCATCTAGCCCTGCCTTTCTCACGATGTGCTCTGCATATAAGTTAAATAGGCAGGGCGACAGTATACAGCCTTGCCGGACTCCTTTCCCAATTTTGAACCAATCAGTGGTTCTGTGTCCAGTTCCTACTGTTGCTTCTTGACCCGCATATAGGTTTCTCAAGAGACAAATAAGATGGTCTGGTACTCCCATCTCTTTAAGAACTTGCCAGAGTTTGTGGTGATCCACATAATCAAATGCTTTAGCATAGTCAATGAAGCAGAAGTAGATCTTTTTCTGGAACTCCCTAGCTTTCTCCGTGATCCAGCGTATGTTGGCAATTTGATCTCTAGTTCCTCTGCCTCTTCGAAATCCTGCCTGCACTTCTGGTAGTTCTCGATCCACATACTGCTGGAGTCTAGCTTGTAGGATTTTAAGCATAACTTTACTAGCATGTGAAATGGTGCGATAGTTTGAACATTCTTTGGCACTGCCTTTCTTTGGAATTGGAATGTAAACTGATCTTTTCCAATCCTGTGGCCACTGCTGAGTTTTCCAAATTTGCTGGCAAAATGAGTGTAGCACTTTTACTGCATCTTTTAAGATTTTGAATAGCTGGAATACTGTCACCTCTACTAACTTTGTTGTTGCTCAGCTTTCCTAAGGCCCACTTCACTTCACATTCTACGATGTCTGGCTCAAGGTCAGTGACCACCTCATCGTGGTTATCAAGCACATTCTTCTGTGTAATTTTGCCACCTCTTCTTAATCTCTTCTACCTCTGTTAGGTCCCTGCCAGTTTGGTCCTTTATCATGCCCATTTTTGCATTAAACGTTCCCTTCATCTCTCCAATTTTCTTGAAAAGATCTCTGGTCCTCCCTATTCTATTGTTTTCTTCTATTTCTTTGCACTGTTCATTTAAGAAGGCATTCTTATCTCTTCTAGCTATTCTCTGGAATTCTGCATTCAGTTGGGTGTATCTTTCTTTTTCTCCCTTGCCTTTCGCTTCCCTTCTTTCCTCAGCTATTTGCAAAGCTTCCTCAGACAGCCATTTTGCTTTCTTGCATTTCTTTTTCTTTGGGATGGTTTTAGTTGTTACCTCTTGTACAATGTTGCAAACCTCCGTCCATAGTTCTTCAGGCACTCTATCAGATCTAATTCCTTAAATCTATTTGTCACTTCTACTGTATATTTGTCAGCGATATGATTTAGTTCATACCTGAGAGGTCTGGTGCTTTTCCATACTTTCTTCAGTTTAAGCCTAAATTTTGCAACGAGAAGCTCGTGGTCTGAGCCACGGTCAGCTCCTGGTCTTGTTTTTACTGACTGTAGAGCTTCTCCATCTTTGGCTGTAGAGCACATAGTCAATCTGATTTCTGTGTTGACCGCCTGGTGATGTCCATGTGTAGAGCCGTCTCTTGGGTTGTTGGAAAAGAGTGTTTGCTATGACCATCGTATTCTCTTGACAAAATTCTGTCAGCCTGTGCCCTGCTTCATTTTGTACTCCAAGGCCAAACTTGCCTGTTATTCCGGTTATCTTTTGGCTTCCTACTTTAGCATTCCAATCCCCCATGAAGATAAGGAAATCATTTTTTGGTATTAGTTCTATAAGGTGCTGTAGGGCTTCATAGAACCGGTCAATTTCATCCTCTTCAGCACTGGCGGTTGGGGCATAGACTTGGACTACTGTGATACTGAATGTTTGCCTTGGATTCGAACTGAGATCATTCTGTCATTTTGGGGATTGTATCCCAGTATTCCTTTTCCTACTCTTTTATTGACTATGAAGGCTACTCCATTTCGTCTGAGGGATTCTTGCCCGCAGTAGTATACCTGATGGTCATCTGAATTAAATTCACCCATTCCTGTCCATTTTAGTTCACTAATACCTAAGATGTCGATGTTCAATCTTGTCATCTCTTGTTTGACCACGTCCAGCTTTCCTTGATTCAGGGATCTTACATTCCAGGTTCCTATGGAGAAAAAATCTTCACAGCATCGGACTTTCCTTTCACCACCAGATACATCCACAGCTGAGCATCCTTTCGGCTTTGGCCCAGTCGCTTCATTCTTTCTGGCGCTACTAGTACTAGCCCTCTGCTCTTCCCCAGTAGCATATTGGATGCCTTCCGACCTGAGGGGCTCATCTTCCAGCGTCATATCGTTTTGCTTTTTGGTACTGCCCATGGGGTTTTCATGGCAAAGATACTGGAGTGGGTTGCCTGGTATGACCTGTCTGTCTTGGGGGGCCCTGCACGGCATAGCTCATAGCTTCATCGAATTACACAAGCCCCTTAGCCACTACAAGGCAGTAATCCATGAAGGGGAAAAAGACTTTAGGATAGTTTATGGAGAGAAAGAGGCTTGATAAAAGAAAAATTCTAGAGGGACAAAAGGACTTTTTTTTTTAGCCATACTGAGAAAAGATAGGAAAGAACACCAGGGAAGCCTTCCTGGAGAAAATACAAAAAGGTAAAATACAGAATTCTGTCTTCAAAGCAAGGAGTAGATATCATTCAACTTTAGCACCTACTTAAAAGAGTGTTTCGGTTAGTTTGCCCATTTTTTGGTTATAAAGAGAGAAGATCAAGAAGTTCCCACACAATTCTGAACCAGTTCCAGGATTCTAAGTATGCAAATGTACCCTGGCATACATCCCCTCACTTTTCTGAACTCTCTTAATACAGAGATGGGCATTTTTTTTGGCCCGAGGATATGTTTAAGAAAAAAAATATTATACTCTGAGGGCCAAGCTACGATATCGTCAAAAGGCTGTATCTGAGACGTTTCTGTGTTTCTGAAGGGAAGAGGCATTTAAAACCAAAAGCCCATCAGAGGCTTTTTAATATCTTGATATAGCATAAAAAATTGGCTTGCTGGTCAAGGATTAGCTCCTGCAATGCCACAAAGTCATAGGCTACTCAAAAGCAAGGCCTTTGGCTCAGAGCTCAGTTCATCGCATTCACAAACCTTTTCCTCAGCCCGATAAAAGTTGGTCTTCCAGCACCCTCCTTCCTTTCCTTGGACAGCACCACTGTGGGCGGGCGGGCTTCATGGTTTGTTCTGTAGGCATCTAAATCTGGACCTTTCCAGAGCCGCTGAAGACGAAAGGAGCCTTCAATGACTCCTGTGTAACACCTCGCTAGGTCGGAACTCCTCTCTGAAGAGAGCAGCCCTTTTCAACAATTTAAGTACAACTTCCAGGAAAGATTAAATGAATACGTAAATGAGTTAAAAGGAACAAATCACCTTTTCCTCTTTTTCTGTTTAACAGCTCCTGCTGGCTCTCCATGATTTTCTTCAGTGCTTCTTTGGCCACATCTCCTTCAAGCACTTCCCACGTGACGTCTTTCTCTCGCAACTGTAATTTCCCGTCATTTGCTTCCTTGGCTTTATCCAGCGCACTTTTGGCATTGCTCTTGAACAGGATGGTACCCTGTACACAGAAATATAATTTGAATCACTGCAGGCACCATCCAGCCATTTTTCATCCTCGCAATGGGATATTTGTAAATGGGTTCATCTTGGGTGATGCAGGGAAAGAACTGGAGGGAAGAGAAATTTGTATCATCAATTTCCTGGGCAATGGGAGAGTTCTGAACTCCTATTGGGCTGCTTCCAACCATCAGCCAGGAAACAGCATCTTCCCAGAGACTCACAGCTTGAAGAAACAGTCACTGCGAATTAAGTCTTCTATAAGCTTCATCCTATTCTACAGAACTGAATATGTGTATAATTCATTTGGGGGATAGATAACTGTCTTAGGATATTTTCTGACAAAAGCTGAAACCAGAAGCTGAAGAAAGCAACACACGATCTGCACATTTCTCCCTTGTCCTTAAGACACTTGCCTCTCTTGGACTACAGAAAGAAATTAGGCGTCCAGGAATATATTGGCAGGGAACAAATTGTTGCAGGGAGTAACATATGGGGAATCTAGGATTTTCAAGGCCATCACTGTTTACTCTAACAAGGAGGAATGTCATCTGTGTTCTGCCGTATTACTAGGAATTACTTCCCTAGAAGAGTTGAAAAATGTATCAAGTTTTTCCATTAAGATTTTTGCCATTAATGCATACTCTACCAGTAAATTTAAGGGAGATGAACAAGAGGAGTAAAAGAATCAACAGTCCTTGCTTCAAATAACGCCTATTTAGTCCTGAAAAGCGTGCCATCTATCTGCTTAACATTTCATTATTTAGAAATATCAGAGTAACCCTTCTGACCTCTTTTGCACCCCTGACAAAGTCTATCCACTTGATTTCACCGTGATCTGAAAAAACAGCGTGGAGGTCTTCTCGACAAGTATGATCTTCCAAGTCACCAAAGAATTTCAGCAGGCATCCCTGTTTCTCTGCCAGATATTTCTTTTGAATACAAAAAGAGGAAAGAACGGGTAAGGTACTTATTTATATCCCAGATGATTTACTGGACTTCAGTCAAAGGAAAGCCCTCAGATCTTTCCAGAGCTTAATCAATAAAGAAGTATCCAATCAAGAAGTACACCCGAGGAACCATCTTGTCCTAATTACATTGACCTGGCCCACCCAGTCAGGCAGGGAGTGTTATGTTGCAGACCCCTTTTGTTACAAGAATTTTGATTGAGGGGAATCTAGGAAAACGGCCTTCTCTGCTGTTTTCTCCACCCTATGGAATACCTTGCTCTCAGAGGTCAAGTTGGCTCCAACTATTTCAGCCTTCGGGAAGGACTTGAAAACCTGGCTTTGCCAAATGGCACAGGGGTCGAAGAGTGGCCCGCAGCCCTGGGGTTGGCTGGTGCCTTGCGAGGGCTCTCACCATTTTTTTAACTCTTTTTAATTTTACTTTTTCACCACTTTTAATTCTTGTTTTAACTGTATTTCTTTTACATGGTCCTATCGTATCTGTAAACTGCCCATTCGGATCGCGAGATGGGTGGTATCTGAATTTGATGCATCAATAAAATCCAAAGAGAGTTCCAGGCTTCCAGGGTTGCGTTTACAGATCTTTTATAGTCTTGTTCCCGAGACATACCCTCTTCAGGGGCTCCCTCCCACGTGAGCTGAATCCTAGGGACCACACTCTCTCATACTGTCTGCCTCCTGGGAAAGTGGCCTGGAGATGTGTGGAAGTAGATTCTCACAGAGTAGGTTCGTTTCTCTCACCCCCCCCCCAAATCCCATGGAAGGTAGCAGGAACAACCCTAGTCTGTTCTAAAGTGCTTTTCTGCATATTTCCATTGCCCATACGTTTGTGATTCAACATGGCTATTTCCTCTAGGTGGTACACTTCATCCTTCCTTTACAATGAAAACAAAATACTGTATGCAGAAGATCCACTGAAGTAATTCTGTGTTCATCGTATGATGATTTAATAGCTTATATCAGGGGTTGGCAACCTTAAATACTCAAAAGAGCCACTTGGACTCCTTTCCCAGAGGGAAAAAAAAAACACTGGGAGCTGCAAAACCCGTACCCACCCACCCACCCACACACACACAAAGGGGGAAAGCTTGACTAAAGAGTTTAATTAAAAAGAAATAAGAGGCTGCTGTGCATGAGTTCTCTCGCTCTCCCTCGCTCTCCTTCTCTCTCTCTCCCCGCCCCGCTCTCTCCCTCGCTCCGATCTTCTGCGCAAGTGCCTCTCTCTATCTGTCTCTGCAAGGGAGCCACGTGCGGCTCCAGAGCCGTGGGTAGCCGACCCGTGGCTTATATGAAACATTCCTCTTCCTGAAGGTTTAGTTCTTAACCTTGGATCTCCAACTGTTAGGGTAGAATCCTGATGATCATCCAACCTAACGATATAAGTTCAAGACCCACAACATTTATTTATTTATTTTATTTAAATTCCATTTATATCCCGCCCTTCTCCGAAGACTCAGGGCGGCTTACAAGCTTAGCAGTAGCCTTCATTCTATGTATATGCCTGCTTATTAGGGCTTTCGCCCCCCCCAAGCGGCATTATTACAAAGTCAGCTTATTGCCCCCAACAATCTGGGTCATTTTACCTACCTCGGAAGGATGGAAGGCTGAGTCAACCTTGAGCCTGGTGGGATGCGAACCTGCACTAATTGCAGGCAGCTGGTGTTACTTAGGGAGGCATTAGCCCACTGCTCCACCAAGGCTCTTATATTTGAAGACCTAAGCTTAGGAAGCATTGCTCTAAAAGACTGGAAAAAAAATTGTTTTACACCATCTTCTTATATTCCAAGGTTTTGGCAGCGTGGGAGCAGAACTGATAGGTTTGGGGTTTTTTTTTAGCAGAAGATACGGCTATTATTCAAAGTCATACCAAGGTAGAAATGAAAATGAGCACATTTTGCACTTTAGTAGTTGCTGGGGAAGAGAGTTTTCTGCATTAAGTGTCTTTAAAATTTGAAGAAGTAAATGGCTTCCCAACCTGGCATTTTTCAGATAAATTAAAGGTAAAGGTAAAGGTTCCCCCGCACATGCGTGCTAGTCGTTTCCAACTCTAGGGGCCGGTGCTCATCTCCGTTTCAAAGCCGAAGAGCCAGCGCTTGTCCGAGGACGTCTCCGTGGTCATGTGGCCGGCATGACTAGACGCCAAAGGCGCACGGAGCGCTGTTACCTTCCCACCGTAGCGGTTCCTATTTTTCTACTTGCATTTTTACGTGCTTTCGAACTGCTAGGTTGGCAGAAGCTGGGACGAGTAACAGGCGCTCACTCTGTTACGCGGCACTCGGGATTCGACCCGCCAAACTGCCGACCTTCTGATCGACAAGCTCAGCGTCCTAACCCACTGAGCCACCGCGTCCCTTCTCAGATAAATTACAGTGTAGCAAAACATTCATTAGTGTTTTATGCATTAGTGTTTCATTAGCTATGCATCATGGAAAGTGTAGCTCAACACAGTCTCTGGGTGCTAATTTGGGGAAGACGGTCTTATTCATTTACCTATAAACATTCTATGAGCCCTCTGCAGGCAATTTGGTTTCCTTTGTCAGGACAGCCTTTCCCACAGAATGAGTGAGCTACAAAACACAGGGCTGCTTCTAAGGTCCTTCTTTCACATAAGTCATTAGATTCATCTTAAGCCCAGTAAAAAGCCCTATTTCTAAAAGAAAATAGTATCTATCAAGGTTCATGTCTATCAAGGAGGTTCACTTCCTCCAGGGCATATGTTTTAGGACTGTGCCTAGTATCAGTAAGGAGTAAAAAACACCACTATTAAAGGCTGTTGATTTGAAGTATCCAGCTTGAAGCTTTCTCATTTGCCTTACTTTCAGGAAATCGGATTCAGGTTCATCTAAGCAATTTCCTCTTTATTTTACCACCGTAGCCTAAAATGTAGCCACTGCAGCAGGGAATAATGTAGCCACCACCAGAATGGATTATACGGTCAGTGAAATCAAAGGAAATGTACCATTTCAGCTTCTTCAGCATGCTTCTGTTTCTCTTCCTTCTTCCTGTCATAAAAAGGAGGGAAAGTCATGACAACAAAACTTGGGCACAAAAGCCAAAAGTTAATTTCAAAGTTCACACAGCCACTTACTGCTTGGCCTTTGCTTTTGCTTCCAGCTTATTCCTTTTCTTCTCATCATTCTTTTTGGCAAAGTAATCCTCCCTGCACAGAATACAACTCAGTTAAGCACATGCATTTGGGGTTACTACTGAAATGTAAGGTAATATTCAAATCTTCAGGTCATGATCTGAAAATGTTACTCAGCATTAATAGCAATAGCACTTACGGTAAGACTTATATACCGCTTCACAGTGCTTTACAGCCCGCACCAAGCAGTTTTACAGAGCCAGCCTATTGCCTCCCAACAATCTGGGTCCTCCTTTTACTGACCCCAGAAGGATGGAAGGCTGAGTCAACTTTGAGCCGGTCAGGATCGAACTGCCAAACTGCTGGCAGCTGCCAGTCAGCAGAATTAGTCTGCAAAGCTAGTGGAGGTGACAGTATTCCAGCTGAGCTATTCAAAATGTTAAAAGATGATGCAGTAAAAGTGCTACACTCAATTCGCCAGCAAATTTGGAAAACTCAACAGTGGCCACAGGATTGGAAAAGATCAGTTTACATTCCAATTCCAAAGAAAGGCAGTGCCAAAGAATGTTCAAACTACCGCACCATTGCACTCATTTCTCATGCTAGTAAAGTTATGCTTAAAATTGTACAAGCTAGACTTCAGCAGTATATAGATCGAGAACTACCAGAAGTACAGGCAGGATTTCGAAGAGGCAGAGGAACTAGAGATCAAATTGCCAACATACGCTGGATCATGGAAAAAGCTAGAGAGTTCCAGAAAAACATCTACTTCTGCTTCATTGACTATGCTAAAGCCTTTGATTGTGTGGATCATAACAAACTGTGGCAAGTTCTTAAAAGAGATGGTCATAACAGACCATCTTATTTGTCTCTTGAGAAACCTATATGTGGGCCAAGAAGCAACAGTGAGAACTGGACACGGAACCACTGATTGCTTCAAAATTGGGAAAGGAGTCCGGCAAGGCTGTATACTGTCACCCTGCCTGTTTAACTTATATGCAGAGCACATCATGAGAAAGGCAGGGCTAGATGAATCAAAAGTTGGAATTAAGATTGCCGGAAGAAATATCAACAACCCAAGATATGCAGATGATACCACTCGTAACGGCAGAAAGTGAAGAAGAACTAAAGAACCTCTTGTTGCGGGTGAAGGAGAGTGCAAAAGTTGGGTTGAAACTTAACATTAAGAAAACCATGATCATGGCATCTGGTCCTCTCAATTCCTGGCAAATAGATGGGGAAGAAATGGAGGTAGTGACAGATTTTATTTTCCTGGGCTCCAAGATCACTGCAGATGGGGACTGTAGCCAAGAAATTAAAAGACGCTTGCTCCTGGGGAGGAAAGCCATGGCAAATCTAGACAGCACACTAAAAAGCAGAGACATCACCCTGTCAACAAAAGTGTGTATAGTCAAGACTATGGTCTTCCCAGTTGCAATGTATGGCAGTGAAAGTTGGACCATAAAAAAGGCTGAGCTGAGAATTGAGGCCTTTCAACTATGGTGCTGGAGAAGACTCCTGCGAGTCCCTTGGACTGCAAGGTGATCAAACTGGTCAGTCCTAGAGGAGATCAACCCTGACTGCTCTTTAGTAGGCCAGATCCTGAAGCTAAAACTCAAATACTCTGGCCACCTAATGAGAAGGAAGGACTCACTGGAGAAGAGCCTAATGCTGGGAAAGATTGAAGGCAATAGAAGAAGGGGACGACAGAGAATGAGGTGGCTAGATGGAGTCACTGAAGCAGTAGGCGTGAGCTTAAATGGACTCCAGAAGATGGTAGAGGACAGGAAGGCCTGGAGGAACATCATCCATGGGGTCGCAATGGGTCGGACACGACTTCACAACTAACAACAACAACAACTGCATTCCAGCCACTGCGCCACCAGAGCTCTAATACCCAATCTTAGCTCAACTGGCAACTAGTGCCAATTGCTACTGACAGTCTGGCCCTAACCTGCAAGTAAAATAAGAAAGTACTCAATGTATCCCTTGTTCAGTAAATGATTCTGAGCCAGAATAACTTGTTCATTCAAGACCCCCACATGCGATGAATCTGCTATGAAGATCAAATAACAAAAAAAATTAATATCTGAAAGAAAACCGGAGAGATTTTATGACCTCAACTAATTCAAAGCCTCTCCGTTTAGATCTTCTCCTTTTACTACAACTCGAGTTAGAGATGAGGAGGTCCCAAAGAAAGAAAAGTTGAGGGGGAAAAAATAAGATATCCCCATCCATGTCTATTACGTGTCTTCCACAGATTCTTCCAAGGGAAAAGGATCTTCAAAAGAAGAAAAGGTGGCCAACCCCATTGTATAAAATGATGGGCTCTCTCGTGTAATTGTCTCCCATTTGTACGTATACTTGGTGGAAAGAAAGGAGGTTCTTTAAGGTTTGCAGAAATGTAGGGCACCCATTACACCCCCTAAATCCCTTCCCCCAAATCAAGATCCTCCTCTTTATATTTTCTGGGACAAAATTCAGGTCAAAGCTTAAGCCTGTGGTGGAGAACCTATGGCACGTGTGCCACAGGTAGCATGCAGAGACCTCTCTGTGGGCACGTGCGCTGTCACCCCAGTCCTGGGCCTTCAGCTGGGTTTTATAAAACCTTTTCGCTTTAGGCCTCCACCACCGTGTGCAAAAAATAATAATAATCAATTAATCAATTTCAACTTCTCACGGGGGGGGGGGGAGATCTTGCAAAGTTGGAATTGACTGATGGAACTTTTTAGCCCCACCCAGTCTGCTGTTATTACTGCAGCCACACCCAGCCAATGGGCCACGCCCAGCCAAATGGCCACACCCAGCCAATGGGCCAAGCCCACCCGGCACCCGACGATACACAAGTGGGTTTTGGGTTGCAGTTTGGGCACTCGGCCTCTAAAAGGTTCGCCATCACTGCCTTAAGCTATCTATTTCCTTCTTTAAAACTTTGTCTAACCCCCACCCACCCCCAAATGTAAATTCTTGGGACTTGGGTCCCACAACGCTATTGATTTTTCTCTCCCACATGCTTTTCTATTTGTTTAAAAGGGGGAAGGGGGCTACGGTGGTTCTCTTTATAAGCGGAAAGAGCTGTGACACCATAGAATCAATATCGCCATGTCTTCTTCTGATGCAAGGGGGAAAAAACCCTCTAGCTTATTATGGGAAGGAAAGTACGCGAAACCCACACAGTAACATTGTAAAATAAAACTGTTGTTTTAAATAAATAGCATGAATTTAAAAACAACTCTTGGAAGACAAAAAGCTGGCTGCCCATCTGAAGCCTTGCATGAAGCTCATGTCAAAATTCAAATGCAAAACTGAAGTGACACTTACTTGAAGAGCACAATCAGCTCTGTGTCTTTGTATCTTTGGTTTGGTGTCCCAACAAACTCCTTGGCAGATTCAACACTATCAAATACCGCAAAGATGGATCCCTGGATTAAGAAAAAGTAGAATTGAATCTATCTTGGGATGCGATACAGCCTTAGGAAGTTTAGAGCTATTCTGTTCAAAGGGATTACCTTAAATGTCTTCTGAAGAGTTCTCCTCATCTGAATGTTTTCTACTTTGCCTTTACAATCCAGCCATTCTTTGATATCATCTAAAGTTGTATCTAGTGGAAAACCTTTCTGAAAAATGAAAGTTTAGATAATTCTCATATTTTAAGTTCAGTGTTTTACAGATCTTGGCAATGCAGAAATAAAGTGCTTTATTATTATTTGGGAGCAATTAAGTTCTTTTAATGGGGTTTGTTCCTCCATAATCAATTACCGAATTTGTGTGTAAATAATTAACGCAAGAGCAGAGACCATGCAACTTACAGCAAGGCTTCAGATTTAAATAAAACTCACGGCTTAGAAAAACAAAACTTCCTCAACAATGGTAGTAAATACTGTATACTGAAGATCAAGATAGGTCTGCTTGATAGGGAAAATGGAGGGGCTACAAGTTAGACCAAAAACTTATTGTACGTATCTTTCTAGAACAGGGGTCCCCAACTCCTGGTCCGTGGACCAACACCAGTCCACGGCATGCCAGAAACCGGTCTGTGCAAACAAGCGAAGCCCCATCCACGGGAGGCAGGCAGCATACAAAACCACGGCCCTCTCCGGTCTGTGGAAAAACCTTTCTCCAGTCCCTGGTGCCCAAAAGTTTGGGGGCTGCTGTACTAAAAGGTACACCTTTATTAAAGCTGGAAAACTTTTAAGACACGCAAACAACGGTGAAAGGGTACTAGGGTACCTATTTCAAGAAGTGAAAATGGTTATTTGTAATAACGTGCTTCTTGCCACTTTCTTAGAAGGCGATGAGAGTTGGGTTATGGTAGGGGGAACATAAAAGTTGAACATGAGAGAAATTTATTTTATTTATTTATCTATTTTAATTCCATTTATATCCCGCCCTTCTCCGAAGACTCAGGGCGGCTTACAAGCTTAGCAGTAGCCTTCATTCTATGTATATGCCTGCTTATTAGGGCTTTCACACACACCCCAGCGGCATTATTACAAAGTCAGCTTATTGCCCCCAACAATCTGGGTCCTCATTTTACCTACCTCGGAAGGATGGAAGGCTGAGTCAATCTTGAGCCTGGTGGGACTCGAACCTGCACTAATGCAGGCGGCTGGTGTTACTTAAGGAGGCATTAGCCCACTGCTCCACCAAGGCTCAAATGGGGAGCTTAATAAACCTTATGTGGTCAAATAGGAAGAAATTAAGGTCAAAAATGAATGGTTGATGAATGAGTGCAGAATGAATGCAAAAATAGTTTTGAGGCGTTTTGTTCAGCTGCAGAAAATAAAAGATCAAAATCCAACAAAACAAGCAGTTGAAAGAGGAAGGGGTCATGAGGAAGGCGAAGACTAAGAATGATTAGAGTTGATGAAATCCCCCCAAAAAAGCAAGATGTGGTTTAAAGAACAAAAGTCTATATAAAGCAGTGTATGAAAGTGAATGCAAAGATATGTTTAAAAAAGGTAGAGATACAGTGAATAGGGCAGGGGTCTTCAAACTCGGCCCTTTTATGACTCATGGACTTCAACTCCTAGAATTCCTCAGCCAGCATGCCTGGCTGAGAAATTCTGGGAGTTGAAGTCCATGAGTCATAAAAGGGCCGAGTTTGAAGACCTCTGGAATAGGGTCAGAAAATTTGTTAGCCATGTTTCCTTTTCTTATGTTGTGCCTTAATTCCTCACTCCTTCTGCACTTTGCATACTTACCTTGCAAGGAATAGCATGATAGGTATGCATGTGTGTGTGCATACATGAAAGCTAAACAATTTGGATCCTTTTCCTAATATATAATAGAGAAGCCCCCAAAAAATAAAATTTAAAATTTCTTTTTAGCATGATTTTAGATTATTATGATTGTAGTAATTGTATATAGAATTACTGAGAACCTGAGGTCAAAAACAGTATATTCTCTTTGCTGAACGACAGGATTGCTTTGTGGTAACAAACAAGTAACCAGAAGTCATGTGAGTTACTGAAAAAGCAAAGGAGTATGTTCTCAATTTATAAGGGGCTTCACCACACGTCAGGTAAATAGAATTTAGAATCTTTTGCATGTTCTTGGGACCATTCAACAGAAAACCCTGATGGAAAAGGCAAGATTCAGTCATTTCAAACCTGAAATTCACAATATTCTGACATCGCCATTCCACTTACAATATATACAGATCGGCTTTTAATTGCATTCTTATATTGTTCAGTAACTTCAGGCAACGGTTTGTTTGGAGATCTTCGGATTTTAGTCCTATCTTCACTCACTTCCATAAGTTCAGTCTTTGATTTTTTTAAAGCCCCCACAATGACATCAAAGTCTTTGGTAAGGCGATTTAGCCTACAAAATGGAAGGTAAAAAGATTTTATTATTATTTTTGTTGCCTGAGTCACGTGTGGCTTCTGATAGTCACACATCTTCTGACACTGAAATGAAATTTGTGCAATCTCGGCAGTTAATCCTCTCAATTCGGGCAGGTAGAAAAATAAAGCAGTAGTGCTCTATTCCCTCTCACACAGCTTCTTCATCAGAACATTCCAGCAATCTTACCAAAAAATCTCTTGGCTTCCCAGGTGGCAAGGTCATGAAAGAATAACATTGTCTTTTAACCATTTCTCACTCCCTTCAATGGTTTTGAAATGTAAACATTTCTTAAGGGGTTTTCTAACCAGACCTGTATGTGTCTTTCATAATAGCAGTATATAGCCTCTGCTAAATTCTGGGATGAGAGCCAAGCTCCAAGGAAGGATAGTATAAGCTCCAGAGCTCATAACATCCGTTGGCAAATACCCATGCAGCAGAATGGGCCCATATTCCCAGATCAGGTCCAGAGAAGCACAGGAGGCATTAATGCCCTTGATTTAATTGAAGCGAAGATACAGACATCAGCCAACCCTATGGAAGATGAGGAAGAACTAGTCCAGTTATTTGGCACCTTCCCTACAGACCAAGAAACCATCACACGCAGACTACTGCAAACGAACCCCTTAACACTTTACGATGCTCTAGCTGTCCTCCTGTTAAAAAGCTGACAAGTTCACTTCCCGAGTGCTTAACTTCCACAAAACAAAAAAGGCGCTCAAACCCAAAATTCATCCCAACAAATGAAAGGAACGCCAAGCTGATCGATGGAACACAACCTCTTTACAACCCTCCAGATGTTCATCCCGCAGGTGGAAGTTCCTCACAAATGGACTTTAAAGAGCAGACTAGGGAAATTATTGCCACACTGGCCTCAGCATGGACCCTGATTCTATTCATCTACTGAATGCCCCGTCCACAACTTGTTTTTCCTCCTTACAAGCGAACCCCTTTTCAAAGCAGACCTGAACGTGTTCTTATCCCCAGTCTGGAATTACTTGTCCCTCATGGGAACTGCCCCAGATTCAGGATATTGGCCACTTAACGGGCAGCAGGAGGTCTCCTCTCCATTTTCTTCCTCAGTCCACAATCTACTCATTCCAAGTGTTGTTTTGTCTGAATGCTTATCCAGAAACTCTAAGAGAACCGGTTGTCAGCAAACTGACAACTATATCCTACTAATGATCTCTCTGTCACTTTTCTTGGAGCTGAGGGGGCTCCAAAACAAGCAGACCCAGAATTTTTAGGATTCCATTTTGAATTTGATATAATCTTTTGCAGGAGGCATGAATGTTGGGGGAAATTATCAATCCCTAATTATTTTTCTCTGCTAGCCTCAGAGGTGACAAACCTGGGGGGGGGGGGCTTTGTCTCTTTATAGCTTCCAATTTATGTGTCCAAATTGTAAACTAATCACAAACATAAATTAAATCAGAATACTTGATAGATAAAAAAAATCCTGTTTAAAAACATTCATGGATTGACATTCTGTTGCCTCTTCTCCGCTATTACCAACTTTCCCAGAATTAGGCCATTCACCTTTCCACCAGCAGCCTTCTACGGCCTACTTCAAATTGTTCCAGAAAGCCACATTTTCCCTCCATAGGTTTCCTTAAATAGGCTTATTTTAATATCAAAAGCACAGAAGTAAAAACCTATACTTTTATACGAAAGAATGAAAGACATACAACTTTTGAGATTTACAAAGTCAAACTTCTGTATTTATCGTTGTAGAAATATGAGAAATATATCAAATGTAGACTTTTTTCCATGCCATATAAAAACCCACTGAGTATATTTTTGCTTCCTGAAAGATCCTAGGGTGTTGAAATAAAATAGAATAGCATTCTTAATAAAGTCTTAATAAATGTCCTCATTCCATGGAGGGAAAAGAGTTATTCTTGTGTGTGCAAAAAATAAAAAAAAAGCCAGAACAAAAATCTGCTTTAACAGGTACTCTCCTCTGTGGATATAACTGTTTTTAAGGAGAAAAGACACAGGGGATACATGATCATATATTTCAAATTATGCTGCAGAACACACACAAAAATAAAAATTGCCTATTTTCATTATAGCAACCAATAAACATGAATCAATCAATAATCAAACCTACACAATGAAAAGTGCTATTTTTCACAGAGATTTAAAATCAAATCTAGCCTAGGACTCAGGTTTATTATAATATGAGGAGCTGTTCTTTTTTGTTATGAAACTATGAGCCCACTATTAGTATTACCTATTGAATTTGATTATTGTTTCTAAAGTCACCCAGCCATCATCCGATTTGATCTTCTCTTGAAGAAACTTGTCCCGGGGTAAATTGTGGTCACCAAAATAGTACTGTGAAATAAATAAGAATACAAACATCAGAACCCAAATTATGATACTCTACTGCTTCATTTAGCAATTATCCACTTCCAGTTCCCTTACTGTAAAAAGCTTTTATTGCATCTTTTGCCTGTACCAGCTAGTCCTCACTAACAACTCATTCAGCATCAATTAATGTTATAACAGCACTGAAAAAGGAGACTTTATGACCTGTCCACAAAGGGGCAACTATCACAGCATCTCCAGGATCATGATTCAGGCACTTGGCAACAGGCGAGCATTTATGATGGCCCCCATGTCCTGTGGTCATTTGATTGTCATTTATGCCTGTCACTGCCAGCTTCTAATAGGCAAAATCAATGCGGAAGCCGGCAGGAATCTGCAAGTTACTGTCATATGGACATCACCCTTAACAACCCACACTGATTCGAATAAAGACCACCGCCAGAACTGATGTTATATATGTAGGTGCGGTCGTGTAATGCTTCACTTAACAATGCTACCATTTAACGACAGATTTGCCAGGCCCAACTGCAATCAATAAGTTTGGATGGCCGATACTCTGGGCTAGTTTAAAAATTCATGTTCTTCTTAAAATATAAACAATGACATGAAGTGGTTATCCTAATGATTGTTTTATATTATAAAGCAGGGGTCTCCAACCTTTGGGCCATAGCTCACTACTGGACTGTAGCCAGTTTGGAAGTAGGCTGTCAGTGGTGGACGAGTGCATGCACGTGCAGCTCGACTCGCACGAGCAACGGGCCAGCATGCACGGATGCACCAGCCCCCACTTGCACATGCCAGTTCCCTTCTCCCCTCCCAAGCCAGGCTGCCAAGCCATGTAGGTTGGGGGCCACTGTTATAAAGCACTACTAGAAGACTTAAACATGATAAAAAGTATGAGAATAACAAATTGAGATATATTATCAATTCCACTTTTTTAAAATAGAAAATTCTGCTTTGAGATTGTGCCCAACAGTCACCTCTGATCAAATAGTGCATATATTAACAGTTTTACCACAGAGTTGCCTTTATAGCACTTCAGCTGTAGTGTAAATCAATCTGCCCCAGTCTAATGTACTTCAGATAGATTGAATTATATGACCTATTATCCAAAGCCTTACATTTGCATATTATCGTAATATGCATACCAGAAGTATTCATACCTCAATTTGTTGACAAACTTTCTTTTCCAAATCAGACATATTTTCACTATCTCCGTTTTCAGCCATTTTCACTTCCTGCAATCAAAGCAATATATTAGAAACACTCAGTAGTGGGATTCAAATACCTGAACATCCAGTTCTCTGCGTGGATGCAGGACTGGGCCTCCGAGGCCTCGAATAGACTTCCAGAAGTGACATCCATGCACTTCCTGTGGGCTGTTCAAGGCCTGGGAGGCCTCCTCCAGGCCTCCAAGGCTCAGAACGGACTTCAGGAAGCAGCATAGGTTCAGCTGGTTCTCCGAACTCAACAAAATTTAGCTACCAGTTCTACTGAACTGGTGCAAACTGGCTGAATCCCACCACTGGAAACACTGCACATTCAAACCATTAAGACCCCTCTTTTTAGTATATATTTAATCTTTTAGAAAGATATTTTCCAGTATACCTGCATTGCTCAAACCAGTCATATTAAGGCAAAACTAAAAATAAGAATAGCCTTGGTATATAAAATTAAGACACTGTCACACAAGAATAATCAGTTTGCTGACCCAGGAAAGTATGAAACCATTGGTTAAAAAATAAACGTGCTACATGACAAATACAATCATTTGCAATCTGACTTCTAAGGTGGCCTAAATGTCTAAAATATTACAAATTAGATGTATTAAAAGGAAGAGTCAGAAACCCAATGGGTTTTTAATTTTTTTTCTACTTTTTAGTATTTTAACTGTTGTTAAATTTGCTTGTTTATATATTTCTTCATTAACATGTATATTTAGAGACTGAGACCATACAATGGCAACTTTAATATTAAATAATCAATTTAAGATCAAAATCTCTATTATGTAGTCCTCAATTTACAACATTTCATTTAGTGACTGTTCAAAGTTACAATGGCACTGAAAAATGTGACTTATGACCATTTTTCATAGTTACAACCTTTGCAGCATCCCCATGGTCATGCGACCAAAATTCAGATGCTTGGCAAATGGTTCATATTTATGACTGTTGCTGTGTCCTTTTGCAACCTTCTGACAAGCAAAGTGGGGAAGCCAGATTCATTTGACAACCAGGTTAGTAGCTTAAGTGATTGTTAAGTGATTCACTTAACTATGGCAAGAAAAAGTTGTAAAACGGGGCAAAAGTCGCTTAACTAATGTCTCACTTACCAACATAAATATTGGACTCGATTTTGGTCATAAGTTGAGAACTACCTGTACAACAAATACTTTTGAGGTGAATTTTAGTATTTTTTTTTCTTCAATGCTATACTCAACTTTGGATAAAAAAGTCAAGTAATTTTATGCTTGTAATACTGATGTCAAGTTTCCGACGTATGGGCTTTTCAAGTGACTCTGAGGCATTGTTTACCTTAAAAGTCCTTTATTAGCCTAATACACCGGCAAATGCTTGCTCAAAGGAAGCTGGAATCTGAAATCTCCACCCCTTGCACAATATTTTAAAACACAATTCTCCACCTTTCTAATTTTGTCAATCATATTCTCCAATTAAGTTAAAGAATCAGTTTCCCTTCCATTAGAAAACCCTCCGAGGTCTTATCTTCTTTAATTTCAGATGGCCTTGAAGGTACAATCCTACTCTTCCCCCCTCCCAACCTTAATCTCAATCTCTTAAAGCAATACACAAGTTTAACATACGAAATGGCTACTTCATCTCTTGTCAAGCAATAACATCTAACATCCTAAATTATAACAAATAATTGATATGGCATTTAGAATAGAGGAAATTATTCTAAGCAATCTAAACAATAGAATGTTAATCATCTTTAACGATAGTCTATAAACCTCACTGTATTAAAACTATGCAATGTTATCAAGATTTATAACATAATAAAAAAGGAGTGGAGTGGAGAAGGGGAGGGAACGGTATCCTACAGGTCTGATACTGGAGCAAAATAATTTCAGGGGCAAACAATTTGTTATGACAGAGAAAGTCCTAATTCTTGCTCAGACCTGATTACAGGATGGTATTAGCAGGGTTCTCCAAGGGATAGGAAATGCAGGCAGGCAAATTTTAGAGGCAATGATCTGTAAGATATTCTGGAATCAATTCTCAATAGTTTACACTGTAATTGGAACAAAAACTGTAATTGGTGAATGTACATTTATTTGTTCATTGTATATCCTTTTTTTCTGCCAAGAGTTCAAGGCAGCTTACACAGCACTCCTTCCTCCACGGTTCTCTACTCAATCCCACAGGATAAACTGGGCTGAAAGAACACAACTGGCCCTAAATCTCTCAATCAGTTTCCACGGCTGAGGGGGGACTTGAACCACGACATATCTAAGCCATAACCATCATACCACAATAGTTACAATATATGTTGCATTAGATTGTATTACGCCAGCATAATAATACAATCTCAGATAAAATTGTATATTAACATATTTGCTGCAGAATTCTGGATTAACCAACGGCGCCAAGTTTATCTACTTAACTTCATTATTGTACCATGAACCACAGTTATCTTAATGTTTTGTAATGATGTTTGTTTGTCACAGCTGCATAGAATAAGATAGGTAAAGATAACCTAAGCATAGCTTCAAATTGAGCATTCAGATGCAATGTGAATGAGTAAATTTAACTCAGTTAACTCATTGCTACATGGATATATCCATGTTTTCTGACAGAAGTAAAAAGTTTGCCATTGCCAACTTCTGGGATTTTTTTTAACTTCCCAGTCTAGTCTGCAGCTGTGGGATTTCTAGGTGACTTCCATCCAAATACTAACCAGGTTTGCGGCCTATTTAACTTTTTTCCCTGGAGGACATCAAAAACATAATGAATCACCAGATCTCTCGGACTGATACCTATGAAATATTTTTAGATTAAAAAGTTTAATTTACAAAATGCTATTCAATTTACAATGAATTAAGTCTTTAACAGATAATATTCGAAGCAGTTTAGAATTCAAACAATATACAAAAAAGCTTGGGTTATAATGCCTTTATTTGCTTTCACTAATCATGTTTTGATATGAACACTGTGCTACATCTTCTGTTGGTTTTTTTGTATTAGCAATCATGCCATTCCATTAAGTCCCACCTTGCAAGCTTTATAAATTTAAAACTAAAAGCTTATGTTTTATTCCCAATTAAGCAGTACTCAAATCTGTTTTTTTCCTTCCAGAAGACTATTTCCCCAGTCACATCTTTCAGCTGGAATCAAGGGGATATTGATTTTTTAGAAATACAAATGCTTATTATTCCATTCTCCTAAGTCCCTTGAGCAAAGCTCAGTGTCTGATCAAATGGTCTTTGGCCAGAAAAACTAAATAAAAGCTTGATACACGCAAGCGAGGTAACACTCAATGGACAGCCCTCAAAATGAATGAAACAGGCCCAGCAGGAAGAACTGTACAATTTACACATCACACACAGCAATTTATTCATCTTTTTTATGGACTGCCACAATCCTAAAGGATTCTTGGTACACAAGTATAATCTGTTCAGTTTTCATGTCATGTTGTATAAACCAGGCATTATGGCTTGTAAACTATGGTCTGACTATATTGTATAAACTCCCTGGAGGCTTACTGAATAAACTATGACACTGCATGAGATGGGAAGCCAACTCATTCCAGCATAATTTGTAATTATATATATGTATTATCCTCTTTGAGGAATGAAGCTTGGACCGCAAAGCTGGCTTCAGACTTTCCTTATTTATGAAAAATATAGTAACTTTCTAAAAACAAGCCTGTCATTATTTATAAAACAGGTGTTAAATTATATTGTTTAACATTCAAGAGTATAGGAAGACACAGAATAAGAAATGGAATGTCAAACATATCCACATTAACAGAATGTCAGATTGGCATCTGTTAAATTATGTTTCTACAAATTTAAAAATAGTATTAATTCAAATCTTTATTTTGGTCAGACCAGTATAGAACACCATCAGTTAGAACTACAACCATTTAAATAATAATGGAACCTATGAGATATAAAAAATACTGAAAAACTATGATTACCCATATTTATAACACTATACATATTCTTTTGAACTATATATCAACATCAGAACTTTGATTCTCACAGAGGAAGCAACTTGGATCTTGATTAAACCACTTAAAGCTGTGGGCCCTCCATATGAGGTTCTTCTTTTTCCTCGTGTGGAAGAGTACCTACTTAATCCAATCCTATATTGTTTGTTAGATTTATAACTTGTCTTTCATCAGGAACTCAACATGGCATAAACCATTTTTCTTCTTCTCATTTTTCCTCAATTACTCTGTAAGAAGTGAGCTAAGAGAATATGACATGGCAAAATCACCAATAAGTTTCCATGGCTAAGAGTGGACTTCAGGCTGAGTTTCCCCAACCCTAGCCCAATACCTTGCTACTATCATCTTAAGTCTACTCAGAGGATCTCTTCACAGTCCTGTCTAAGTGGGGGTTGTTCCCCTACAGAGAATTTACATGCAAATATTCATGTAGATATTTTTTTCATATTTTCTATTACATTAGCGGAATAACTCATATCTGCTGATATTCTGCTATTATTTTCATTGTGTGGCCTTATCATTGTTTTAATTGAAAACATACAGAAGTCAGCTGTACAACCTGTTTTTGAGGCAAATTACTGATTATTTCCAATGTAAGTTGGATCTACAAAAGCAGCAGGTGGCAGAGAAAATTCTGCAAACAACACACAGCTTTTAATAAAGTTTCTGAATACTCTTTGCTATTACAATAATCCTGCATACCCAACAGAAAAAGTCTGGAAAAAAATTTCCCCCAGCTTACTCTCCTCCAATGTAGGATTACAGCTCCCAGAATTCCCCTACCAGTTAGCTACAAAGATTATCTCAAGGTTCCAGTCTGGTACCCACCAGCTGTCATAAGAAAAATTATTTAAAAGGGCGATTGTTAGTATTACTGTCAGAGAAAGTCTGTTACTAACTTCTGTTCATTTTATAATAAACCTTCTACACTTGCTATCACTTCATTACTACTCAGAACTGAAAAAGAGAAAAAACTCAGCACCTAGAGGAGCTAGTACTCTGTTCTCTACAACTATGAGCATTTCAAGTAAGGGATTAATATGCCACTTAGGCGCTCTATGTGACACAGAACTAGGTTCTCACAATGCAAACAAGGTGGATCTCGTTCTCTACCGTGGAGAATGCCCCGAGTGTACAAAGAGTTAAACCGAGGAAAATGTTGCCCTTATTCCTCCCTTCTCTTACTTGGAGATAAGATACTCTCAAATAACACAGAACGGTCCAAAACAATCCCGTTGCCTCCTGCCATCTGAAGTGGTAGAGGCCAAAATTATGCCGGGATTCTACCGCCTCCTTCGGCTCTCCGTATTAGCGCAGCTCGATCACGCCGTGAGCCTGGAGACTTAAGTGTCATTTGTGAACCCGAGGATCCCATTATCTCAGGAACCCCGAAAGTTATTATTTACTTATTTGACTTTATTAGCCGGCCAACTCCAATGAACTTCCCTTTCCAGTTACCCTCCCTTCAGCCCCCCTGCCTGTACAGGCCCCAACCAAGGAAAGGAGCAAACTGGCGGATCCGTTCAGATACACCTTGGAACGTAGGAACGCGGTCGATGCTTAGGGAAAACTCCCCGTTGTGCATAACCCCACATTCCGGGAGACTTTCCGCAAAAAACCGACCGACGGCGTCCCCTACCATCGCTACCCTGATGATATCTCATTCCGGTGGACCTCATACGACTATATCCCTAATTATATATTACCACCGCGATGACTGGGGAGAGCTGCTCTCTACCACCCGGGCGAAAATCCTCCAAGCCGTTCCCCTCCGCGTTCACACCAAGAGGCACCGCCACGATGCACGCGGAAATCTGGTTAACTCCGCAGCCTCGAAAGAGAAGGGTGTGCAACACGACAACGTAGTGGTGAAAGCCTCGTGCCGGGAAACGGTCTAAAATTGCAGCGTCCCCCCCCCCAAAACCAACCTTCTCCCAGAGTCGAAGGAGCGATTGCTTCCTCCAACACGCGTCTTCCAGCGGCAGGCCGCGGCGGCAGTTAAGGCTCCTATCTTTAAACGCCGATCTTTCCTCGCCGGCCAGCCCAGCAGCCAGTGCGGCAGTAACCACACCTCCTTCCCGTCCGGACCCACGCGGGTAGAGTTTCATCTCCGCCTTTACTCCTCCTGGAGGAGTTGGCGCCTTCGGGGGAACGTGTGAACACGCCCACTCGAATCTTCCGCTCCCCGGATTCGCTGCCGGCGTTCTTCCCGCCACGCGCGGGACTTTTGAAAAGGCCCGGCTTCTTTTGGAAGAAGGAATGGAGAGAGAGAGAGAGAGAGAGAGAGAGAGAGGGGGAAAGTTCACATATCTTAATGTCTATGGAGATTCTCAGTCATCCAGGTCAAGGTGCTTTTTTCCCAAAAGGCAACTGTACGTTTCGCTTCTCATCCAAGAAGCTTCTGAACTGGGAATTCACATATGTTTAGTTTTGCTTTCTCTTCTAAGGGACGGCTCGCGCGCACAATTAGTTAATTCCGTCATCGCGCCACGATTAAAGAGGCTGCAGAATCAAGACAATGGACGCTATGCGATTTAGTTAGGTTTGCCTTCCTGTCCTGTGCTGAGTGAATCCTACATTGCGGAGTGTAAACAGCAATGTAAGGCTGACTATGTTATAGGTACTCCGATATTTGTGGGACTTATTCGTGGAACTGAAGAAGGTTCTTGGATGAAAAGTGAAAAGTTTCCAAGGGACAGAAGTCCAGTTGCCTTTGGGGAAAGCACCTTCGGCACAACCGTGACCCAGATGATTTGAGAATCTCCATAGACGTTCAGATATTTGTGATTTATTCAATACTGTGTATCATAGTCAAACAAATCGTGATTTAGTATGAGCTCAACTACTGAAAGTTTTAAGTAGCTGCTTCGTGCACTTAAGTAGCGAAGCATATTTTACTTATCCCAGTTATCTGGGCTCACATTAGGCACTGAGCTACAAACTAAACTGAGATCAGTTCTCCCAACACACCGCTCTAAAGTACAAGCTAGTTTGTGAGGCAGTATGGCTTAACCTTTCTGTTAGAAGGGGAAAGTGTGCACTTTGCCTTCAATAAACAGTTTCTATTTCTCTTGAAGTCTTGGCATAAGGCTATACAACTGGCTTCAGCATCTTGGATTAATTTTGACTACTTCCATTATCATAAACTAGGATTAAACAGTTTACAGATTGATGAAAAGTTAGACCATCCACTTTAGTGGTCCACCACAGATGAATGAACCTTTACTGTCAAAAGTACAACAGTGTATACACTGAGATTGGCTGAGCCTCCCTTCGTGCCCCACCACCACCACAACTCACAGTGACAACAAACCCTCTATCTTCTTATTACACCATGTGAGCTAATTGCACAACACACCAGCCTCGCAAGTCAATCATACATAAAGTTTATAAAATTATTTCCCGTTCAAGAGCCTAACAGCCCATGGCAGCCGAGACTACAGCAGATCTGCAGCTACCTCCTTCAGAGCCGTTCTAATTCCAATGGTCCTGCCGGCATGGTGGCACGCAAGAGCACTGAGTGAGCTGCGCTTTGCAGGACGAAGCTGGCGGATCTATGCCTGCAGACCCGTCAGCATCAGGATGGCTCCGAAGGAGCTAGCTGGGGGGGGGGGGAAGCAGGCGGCAGTGCCACCAGGCCTGCAAACGCGGCACTGCCCTTCCGCTTTCTAACCCTGAAATTGCAGAGTAAAGTTGGGCAGCCTTTGAGTGCCGCTGACAAGCTGCAGATCTGCTGTAGCCTCGGCCACCGCACCCTTCCTTGGTAGTGCAAGGCTGGAGTGCATGGCCTTTAGTCGGGGCTGCTGGCATGGCAAAAATAATTACAACAATGGAAAATATTTTTTATCAAAAATATTGTCTGAAAATGAGAGCATCCTTCTGCTTGGATGATCCCATGAGAAATACAGGCTGTCCTCAACTTACAACAGTTCACTTAAGTTATAAAATCACTGGGATAAGTGGCTTGTGATTTTCACACTTATGACCTTTGCAGCATCCACAAGGTCACATGAACAAAATTCAGAAGTTTGGCAACTGGTTCATACTTATTAACGTTGCTGTGTCCTGGGGTCATGTGATCCCATTTTGCGACCTTTTGACAAGCAAACTCAATGGGGAAGCCAGATTCACTTAACAACTGTGTTACTAACTTAATAACAGAAATGATTTACTTAACAAATGTAAGAAGGTCATAAAATGGGGCAAAACTCAATACATGTCTTACTTAGCAAGCTAAAGTTTGGGCTTAATTTTGGTCGTAAATCAAGGACTATTTGTATTAAGTAAGAATTCCTTTCCAGGTAGAACTGAAAATGTAAACCTAAAACTAGAGTGCTTTGGTGTACTGTCCATATTCATATTTTATTGTGTGATTAATAGCAACACATAAATCATACAAAGTTTGTTTTGGTTTATTACAATCAAAGATCAGCCAAAAATAATACAGTTCTGTACAAAATTCAAATTAAAACATAAATAAATGAACATCCTCAGTACAAATTAAACCCCTAACATCTTCTTGTGTAGTAAGGCAGCAAAATTTTGCAACCATGTAAAATTTCCTCTTTCATATCAGTCAGTAGCAAAGGAGGCAGATAATATACAAAAATCTGCATAACACATGCTAAATGGGCCTACCTGTAATATAGGCAGCCTATTAGGACACGGTTAACTAATCCCATCTCTTCGGACCACATGGAGAAAGACATTCTGAAAAAGGAAGGCTTGTGTATCAGTCCTATAAAATGCTGAAGGTATCACATCAAACCACACTAGTGTGCTTGCCCTCCTCTGTTTGGCCTGAGCAACTCAATACAGTTTGCCAGATTATCATCATCTCTAAATTGTCAGTGATTAATGATACTTTTGTAAGTCTATCAGTCTGGACAGCAATGTCCCATAGGTACCATTGAAAGTCTGATAGTAGCAAAAGTTCATAAGGGTAGGCCTATGATAACCATCTTCTACCCCACTTCATATAACCAACTCGGAGAATCAGAGGGATAAAGCCAGACTGTTGATATTTCAATCTGAGGTAGTACTGTGTGTAATTTTCACTAACTAAACCTGAATATCCATTGTTAGCAATCCCAATCCTTATCTTAAGGCAACATTGCAAATACTCCTGGGGGCTCCTAAAACAGCATGCAAGAACTGAGTTTGAATTACGGTAATTCCAAAATTGTAGTTGTGCCCCATATAATACCTGGGGAATTACTTTTCCATTAAATGCTGGGATTATTGTCAGTAATTTAAGATCACATACTTTGCCAGGCCTCATAAACGCCTCGTAAATAGCCAATCAAGTTCATCTACTCCACTAGTTTTCTGCGACATGCAGTCAGTTTTCCTATCATTCTGCAATTGTACACTATGGCATACCTCTAGGTGCCCTACGTTTACAGATAAAACAATAGGGAAATTGTCACTATCCATCCTAATGCATACCTCAAAAGCCTAAAGTGCAATGGCCAAATTGATTAAATATAATCATATAGTTTAAGTTATTAGAACTGCACCTTGTCAGGTGCAAGCAATCAAAACCACCTGTGAGAAGGCCACATTATATAGTTTATTGTTGACCATCTATATGACAAGAATCTCGCCAGACAGTCTGACTTTTCTTGGGGAAACAGTAATATAGACCTAAAGGTTTGATCTCAATGTTTCCTCCACCAAACAGATTCTAAGCGGGAATGTCTCTTAACTCCCCCTAGTGGTGGTGGGGGTTTCCTCCCTTTCAGCTGGCAGTTTCACCACATCTTTTGAAACAATAGGTTGTTCTTTAGAATCTAGATGGGTCACTTATTATAGAACCATTTAGGATTCCCATATCTAAGTTATATACTGTAGCATCGTTCCCCACCCAAGGCATAGTTGGCCCCCACTGTGTTGCTTTTCTGAAAGGTCCTGAAAGCATGGTTTTGTCAAGAGGGCCTAGGCACCACCAATGGAGATGGCGTAGATCAAGTGCTTGATTTGATTGTGTTGTTGTAAGCTTCCCGGAGTCACCTGTGTGTGTGAGTTCGGCAGCTATATATATATATATATATGTTTGTTTAATAAATAAATAAATAAATAAATAAACTTACCATTTAGACCAATAATAGTCCTGTCCAACTGAATTTGGTATCCTCAAAATAACATGTCAGAAGGAACGTTTCCTATTTCCTCAGGATTCGCTAAATTAAATTGGTATAAAAAAAGGGTAGAACAATTTGGCCCCATGCTATGATTGAAGTTGCCTTCTAAATAACACAAGCATGTGAAAACCTCAGTAAAATAACCAGTAAACTCTACACTGGCTAGGATTTAGCTGGATAACTAATTGTGGGGGGGAAGGGCAAGGAGATATTTACTACTTATCTCCTTTAAGTTTAAAAGGCAGGATAAGGCAAAATGTTCACAGGGGAATAGCTTGTATCTCCTCATATCTATATTTGAAGCAACGAAAGAACACACACAAACACACACACACAAGATTCTCCCCTCTTCCTGTTCTTCTTTAGTGCTTCTTTAGCATTGGTATAGAACCACAGGTCATAAATCAATCCATATCTGCTTCATCACATAACTTGTAATATCAGAACTTCAAAGGATTTAATGTAACTCAAGAATGGGACAATTATATATGTGTTTTCCTGGAGAAAAAAATATATAAAAATTGTTACCATTCTAAGTTGAAAGTGAGCATTGTTGCATAGAGTTGACTAGCTATATTCCTAAGTAGATGCTGTCCAGGAGTGATGCACTTTAAGAACCCACAGCCAGAGAGTAGGGATTTTAGATGTTGTGGTCCATCACACCTAGACAGGACCAAGCTGAGAAAGATTGTGTTCCTACAAAAGGGTACTGCGTTGCAGGGGGAGGGGAAACAAACAATAGCAGCTTTTTCTCAGAAAGGATAACCCCTGGAACATCTTGATCCTCAAGGTGAGATCTGCACCACGCTCACAGTTTTGGCCTTCCAAAAGGACCTGAAGACCTGGCTCTGCCAACTGGCTTGAGGCCCCAATGGGGGCATATCGTTCTGGAGTTGGTTAATTGACTAAGACAAGACCCCACCTCTTCCCCGTGTGTATCTTCCTCCCTCCCTCCCTCCCTCCCCATCTTTGTCAATTTTAAATCAAATTTAATGTTACTATTTATTGTTTTAATGTATTACATTGATGTTTTACTGATTGATTATAAGCCACCTACAGTCACCTTGATGGGCGGCAATAAACATTTGGCAATTTTTGAATCTGATATATGAGTCACATGTAAAGCAGAGTGAATTAGTAATATTAATTAAATTGAACTGTGATGTTAGTGATCTTCTAACCTGTAACTGCTAAGCTACCGAAAGACATTTTTGTTTCCTGTAAGGCAATTTTTTGTACGTGGTGGCTTATTTTGTAGTTCCAGTCACAGAAGTGACATATTCTTTATCATACACAGTGTATACACATACACAGCCATGGGAACGCATAGCACTAGGAAGATTCCCCACAATTTCCCATTTATTACACTCAGGATCATATTTCTCAATATTCTGCAGGTATGACCCTCTGGAAGAGGAATAGCCTCCTGTTACATAGATACATCCATTCATGACGACTGCACTGCCTTCCATCCTTCTTTCTATCATATCAGCCTTTTGAGTCCACACATTTTGGTCTGGATCATAACAATCTGTGATTGTCGTCTGACCGCCCACAAGATATAGCTTGTTTCCCATTGCAATGGAACATAATCCATATTCTACAGAAAAACAAATGAATTATTAACATTGTCCATTATATTTTGAAGAATTTAAAGAAAGAAAGGCCTACCAATTGACAGAAATAGAATCATCATCTAAACATTCTAATAAAGTTCTCTGTTGATTTCAAGAATTTTGGATTTAGATTATAATTTGTAGCCACATTTTGCTTAACTGAGATAAGGAAGTTTATCTATTTACTTATGTACAGATACATTCTTCAGAAAAAGGGCTTCTTCAGCATCGTACAGGAAAGTCATGAATAACTTGTTATTGCAAAGAAGTTGAACATGATAATTAGTGAGGGCACAAAAAATGAAACATCAGTACAAATACTACTAACTAAAGAGTAAAATGGGAAATAAACAACAGAAAAAACAAGTTGGACATCTACGTCTATGGTGATAATGAGAAATCCTAATAATTTAAATATGCATGTTTGTTTACTCTGTTTCTATCCTGCCACATTCCAAGAACATGTAGTGATTTGCAACATCATAACACATCCAAACAACAGAAAAGAAAAGAAAAAAATAACAGATTATCAATATTATTAAAATATTAAAATAATCAACCTCAAAATCACAGAAAAGTTGTTATACAGCTTCCCCCAAATGACCTAAATCTTCACTTAAATTAAAAATTCTTCTAAACAGCTCTTCTGAATACTTTAAAAAGGGGTGTGATGTGTTTCTTGGTGCTACAGCTGGAAGCACCCATTTCTAGCACTCCTGAATACTATGTAGGGGAGGAATTGTCAAAATACCTATAAGGTAAAGGTAAAGGTTCCCCCGCACATGCGTGCTAGTCGTTTCCGACTCTAGGGGGCGGTGCTCATCTCCGTTTCATCTCCGTTTCAAAGCCAAAGAGCCGTGTCCGTGGTCATGTGGCCGGCATGACTAGACGCCAAAGGCGCACGGAACACTGTTACCTTCCCACCGTAGTGGTCCCTATTTTTCTACTTGCATTTTTTACGTGCTTTCGAACTGCTAGGTTGGCAGAAGCTGGGACGAGTAACAGGCGCTCACTCTGTTACACGGCACTCGGGATTCGACCCGCCAAACTGCCGACCTTCGGATTGACAAGCTCAGCGTCCTAACCCACTGAGCCACTGCATACAGAACTCATGAATTGAAAAAGTAGATTTCAGATGGAATGGAACTTCTGTAGGTTGCCAGGTCAAAGCTACGTAAGGCTTTATTGGTCAAAACTAACACTTCGAACTGTACTCAGAACCCTTTCAGCATTACTGTATGGTTTGAGAAGCAAATTTCACATAATAATATGTGGATGGCTGCATTCTGTGTCCATGGAAACGTTTAGATAGTCTTCAGAAGAGCCCCATGGAGAACACATTGCAGAAATCTAGACAAGAGATAATGAGGACACCAGTATCTGTCATTAGGATCTTTTTCTGCAGGATTTGCAACCAGTATACCAGCTAAATCTTGGCAGATTCCCCTTGTAAAACACCAGAAGGATGTCTCTTTCAGAATCATGTGCATGTTAGCAAGGAAGAAAATTTCAGGTCAGTGGAGGACCCCCCACAGAGGAACTATTGACTTTCTTAATAGCCAGGAGATGTTAATTCTTGAGGCCAGTTTTTAATTATTAATTTTAATATTAATCAAATTAATAATACTAATATTAAAGCCATGGGCTTTTGGAAGAGAAGAAAGTATGAGAGTCAAAACTAACAACAATCATGTCCACAGTACTGCATGCTAGTTTTTTGTACAGGTGCCAAAGTGATGTAGAGTGGTTATAATTCCTTTTACAGAATAAGGAAGAAAAAAGATGGGTTTTCCTATTTTAAGTGTAAGCCACCAGAGACATTCTGAAGTCAGAATGTCTTTTAAAGTTAATAAATAATAAGTGGGTAAATAAATAAATTGATTTACTAGAAGGGGTATAAAACTCAAATACGTTGGCCACCTAATGAGAAGGAAGGACTCACTGGAGAAGAGCCTAATGCTGGGAAAGATTGAGGGCAAGAGAAGAAGGGGACGACTGAGAATGAGGTGGCTGGATGGAGTCTCTGAAGCAGTAGGTGTGAGCTTAAATGGACTCCAGAAGTTGGTAGAGGACAGGAAGGCCTGGAGGAACATTGTCCATAGGGTCGCTATGGGTCGGACACGACTTCGCAGCTAACAACAACAAAGAAGGGGGAAGAATTTTGCTTCAGAATTTTGGATTTGGGGGGGGGGGTTGGCTATTCTATGTGGAGACTAGACAGCCATCTGTCCAGGAATGCATTAACTGAGTAGGAATTGGAGTAATTACTTAAATGGCCTTTTCCAGCTCTATGACTCACATGTAAATACTTTCAAAGGGAGAACAAGTGCACAGTATTTATTTAAGTTGTTTAGTAGAAACAAAACTTACCTGGATACGAACTTGTGGCGATTATACTCCACTCATCAATATCTGATTTATACTGTTGTATTTTATCATAAGTGCAACTTCCCCGATAACCATAATGGCCTCCGGTGACATAGATGACTTCATTCAGGACACAAGCAGTGGCATTTCCAACACCTATTTAGTAATACTAAATTTGTAAAAGGCTTTTAAAAAATAATATTCAGCCTAATTTCCATCAACAGGCCATTAATATGATACATACACACAATTATAATACATGCACAAACATGTCCATCATCCAACATGTCCACCCTTTAAGATATGCAATATTGTGCAAAGCACAGCGAAAGGGTAAAAAATAGTAAACCAAAGAAATTAAACACACAGGAAAAGGAAAAAGAACTAATTTTAGTTTGCATGTACACAATTTCCCATATCTTTCTCTATTTGCCAACCAGCCTTATGTCCACTACATCCTATCACATTGTCATTTGTTCTTATACACAATTACTTTCACTTCCAATATTTACTCTTTGCAGCCAACCACTAAGCATTACCTATCTTCCAGCATTTGTGCATCCTAAGATGTTTCATTTTTAGTAAACATTCTATCATGGTATACTAATTTATCTATTTGCTCAGGGTTTTTTGCCATATATAATTTGCAATTTTAGTGTCAAAGACACCTTATTCATTTTTGGATACATTATTTTTCAGATCCATACTTCTTGTTGCATTGCATAATCTATTTACTAATTGCTGCAAATAATGTGAGGTCTCAACCATCAATACAGCATGATCTGCATACAAAGTACCCAAACATTCATATCTCTAATATGTAATGCCTGCATTTCTTATACCTTTAGCCATATATGAAATACATTAATATAATGAACAGTGAAGGAGGCATCAATATATCCTTGTTTTACTTCCTGATTAATGATGAACTATTCCCTAAACATTCTGTTTATTCTCACATGTGCTTTATATGTATCCTCATTTAATGTTTCTAACTGGGATCAGCAACTCCATCACTAAGTGAAGCGATTCTGTAACATATCATGTGACCATCAATCCGTTAGTGATGGCAGTTCCAACAATCCCAATTGGGGTTGTTAAGAGAAGAATCACCCACAGTCATTAAGTGAGACATTGGTGGCCATGACTTGCAACCTCCTATTGGCTTTCTCATTGACTTTGTCACTGACTGACTGGCGCAAGGTCACACACCTGGCTTTGTACCTAAGGGGAGAACTTGATCACACAGTCTCCCGCTTTCTGCCTTAACCACACCACCAAACTGGCTCTTATGGGAGAGATATAATTGATAAAAACAATGATCATTTAGGCACAAAGGTACACTAAACATAACTGATATATGATTAAGCATATTGTTTAAATGCAAGCATATTAACTTAGGCAAACAGGCAAATCTTAAGAAAATGCCAGTCTCACCATTGGATGTGATTAGCAGTGGAACTGGATGTGGTAATTGTATTCACATCCCTTAGAAAGGAGATACAAGACAGAGGTGAGATTTCTGAGGAGGGGAAGATAATAACTTCCTGGCTCCTGGTATATATTGTGGAAGAATTTAAGCAATTAATTAATGTTTTAGCATGGAGCTACTGAGCATAGTCAGAATATAAGTTGTTAGAGCTTATCTTTGTCTTTGGGTTTTTCTCTGTAACCAATCATATTTTTAGATGCCTGCATTTCTTGTTGCTTAATTATAAATGCAACCTATTGAATTGGTGTCAAGAGTCTTGCCATGGGATGTTACTAAACATGTCCAGGTGTGCTTAAGCTGGCTTTGTAAACCTATCATAAAATGCTTGGAGCCTGAATTATTCTTGTGTCCTCCTTTGGTAGACAAACAAACGTTATTTTGAGAAGGGAGAGAAAACTTGAAAGTCAAAAAGTTCACACTTTCTCTAACAATTACACATTGCCTAGATAGAATCATGATACAGATGGATGGACGGACAGACGGATGGATGGATGGATGGATAATAGATAGAGGCAGAATACAGAAAGACAAAGCAGTGAACTTTCACTTCCTGTTCTCCTTATAAGAAATGCTTTTATCCCTTGAGAATGAACTACTGTAAAAATGCTAGGACATTGGAACCGTCTGTCCGACTATACTTGATGTGACATCCGTTTTCTGAGGTTGTTCACATCGTTTTCAAAATGTCAAATGTGACCATGCCTCCCAAATGATTGATTCTAACCAGACCTTAACATTTTATTAGCACCTATCCAAATAGAAGCGGGGAAACAATGCGATTTCATTTAAAGATACATGCAGAACTGAATTCACAAGTTATGCAGAAAGCTGATTACCTTTAATCATGTTTGCAATTGGGAACCACTTCTTTCTTAAAGGATCATAGAATTCCGCTTCTTCAGCTGGAGCCCCTTTTCGATAACCTCCCAGAGTATAGATACAGCCACTTAAGGTAACTGCACAGTGGTAGTATTTTGCATTAAGCATGGAGCAGCCTTCAGTCCATTCATCGGTTTCAAAATTGTATATCCACATTAAATCAAGGGCTTCTATATTGTCTGTTCTGTAACCTCCAGTTACATAAATATTGGGTCCCAGGCTTGTGACTGCATAGCTTTCTCGTGTGTGATCTGGCATATCTGTTCCCTGGACCCAAACATTGTTTACTGAATCCCATATATGCACTTCAGACAAAGGGTGCCAGTAATAACCGCCAATCACATACATAATAGTGGTAGATCTTTTTGTAACTGCTCTTGGCTTGGGGCTTAGTACTCTACGTATTAGAGATCTAATTTTATTTTCCTTTAACTGGCATTTCTTGTACAAGCTGAGGGCTGATTTCAAGTACATTTCATCTAAATCAGTTTCAAGACACCTCAACAGATCATAAATGTATTCGATCCTGCTGTCCACATCATAGGCAATCCATTTGGCAATGGGCTCTGTCATTTCTTCTTCTTTCCATATATCAAGCTTCTTTCTGGAGAGAATGAACTGGAGTTTCTTCTTGCTAATCTCTAGAAATTCTTCCCTTCTCCACACTTCTTCAAATCTGGACAATATTATCCTTCTGGATTCCTTCTCCAGCTCTGAGCAGACATGGAATTCTGCAAAGGAGTGCATTCCTAAACAATTGTCAGGGTCTAAATGTCTGATCAGAAACTGCTCACAGGCTTTTTTGACAGAAGTGAACTGAAGATGATCAGCAGCTTGAAGGAGGCTCTGAACATTTTGTTTTGTTATTTGGATCTCTGATGTGTACGTGTACATCACCAGGGATTCTAGTATTGTAGGACTGAACAAAGAAAGATAAATCTGATCCTTTGATTTTTCTTTCATGTCAGAGGTAAACATGGCTTTGAAATAGTTGCTACAAGCAGCTAGTACAGCTTTATGGCAACGGAATAGCACATTGGGTGCACACTGAAGGGTAATATCAGTGAATAACCCTTCAAGATAGAACATCCTGAACGCATCCAAAAACTCTACAGGATGACAGAGGTCTTTGTATCCATAGGTATAGTCCCCCTGCTCAGTCAGTGCCATCGCTGGAATAAAATATCAGAAACAACATGGCAGTGAGGTTCATGTACTCATTCCTATCAGTACCCATTCAGATCTAAGGCTTTCTGATTTCCACGGCAGAATCTTTTTGTAAATAATTTACCTCTAATGCTCACATAACGATAACAATTTTAAAAATGCAGCACATCAGATCAAGAAGCACATCAGGTAAAAAATACTTACTGCTAAGCTTGTAAGCCGCCCTGAGTCTTTGGAGAAGGGCGGGATATAAATGGAATTAAAATAAATAAATAAAAATAAAAAGGAAAATGCAAAGCCACTGACAGCAATATACTCCCTTAAAATAAAACCATCTAGAAATAATTTGTTTTAAGTTATTAAACATTGCTGGTCTCAGCTCTTTGAAGGTCTTCACTGCCTCAAACAACTCTAACTTTCTTGCTCTCCCAAGCAGTGCCTCATCTGCCCCCAGACTTTGACGCCAGCATCAAATTATCTTCCAGTCAGGCTCACATTTTCAATGACTGGTCTCCATAACTTTCCTAAATGAAGCCTGCAGGACTGGAGAAAAGATCAGTCCTCTTATTTTTTTTAATAATAAGAATTCTACACAGATCACATATGTGTATATCATATTTTATATATACATGATCTGTGCAGATTTCTTATTATAAACAATACACATTTATGTGAGCAATTTCTAATATAAGATTTTTCTTTCAAACATCTTACCGTACAAAAGAATTCAATTTAAATTTTGCAAACCAAGATAGTGATCGTATTTAAATCCCTCTGAGCAGAACAATAAGCAGATATAAATCCCACTTAGTTGGACTTATTAGTAAAACTGTTCGTAATTTTGTTAAAACACACTATTATCAGATCCAGGAACGGCAAGAATGTAAAAGCACTTTAATTTTGAGTTCCAGAAGAAAAGTGTATTTTCCATCTTTATCATTGTCATCCTATTTTATTTGCTCATTTTAATCACCATTATTCATTCAAATATTCTTCCACAAACCTCAAAGTAATATATAGCAATATAAGGGGTTCTAGTGCTAATATTTAAAATACACTATAAAAGGACTTGTAAAACCAACAATCAGGCAGGACTGTGAAAAGAACAAATTAACCCTTCTCTCCCATGTATATATTTAACTACTGGTATGCATTTACCTAGGAGTAGATACCATGTAGTCCAGTCCAGTTTACTTTCAGATAAACAGGCGCCTAATTATGTTGCTTCTGAGGAGTAACAATATATTCTCATGCATCTCAAAATTAAGCCCCGCTGACTTCAATAGCCTTATTTTCAGGAAAAAGGGGGTATAAAACTAGATCATGCGGCACATCGCTAATCCCACCGGAGATTTATCGCAACAGCAACACAATAGTGTAGTTCAGTGCCACCTCTTTGTAGGTATTAGATATTTTTGAGAGCAGAAAAACAACATTTGGAACATTAAGTATCCCAAAAGCGGCAGGAACAATAAATGCCCTCAACCGATTTGTCTGTCATTTCGCGAGGCGATGTTGCGTTTGGGAATAATAATAATAATAATAATAATAATAATAATAATAATAATAATAATAATAATAATAATAATAATAATAATAATAAAAACCAACAGCGGCGTAGTTATCCGAAACGATAAAGATTCTTGTCTTTTAAAAAGCCTTCTATGCAGCTGTGGTCGCCCGACCTAGCGAGCCACCAAGTTCGCCAGCCAGTTCTGTGGCTGGTATCGAGCCGGCCCAGAAACTAGGGTTAACCCTAATAAGGCTCTAAGCACGGTTATCTTGCCCTGGGAATTGCAACCAGCCAATTCCAAAAGAGTCCGGTCAGCCGCAGGTCCTCATTCTTCAGCGGCTGTCCATTTACGTCGACCAATGCTCTCTATGCTTTTCTCCAAAGGGTCGTTCGGCCACCCCGAATTTGCTAAAGACTCACCCACCTGCTCTCCAAACCGGGTGACAGGCAGAGGCAGAGCTGGGCTCGAGCAAGGAAAGGAGCCGCTTTCAAAAATCTGAACACAAAGGGGAGGAGGAGGGAGGAGGGAGGAGGAGGAGGAGGAGGAGGAGGAGGAGGACCTTGGCACTATAAAAAGGCGAGTGCCCGAAGCGAAGCCCCCCACGGGCCAGGGTTGGTCGTGGGGCATTGTGGGAGCGCCTTCCTAGCCGCTCGGCACCCTTGACATTTATTATTATTATTATTATTATTATTATTATTATTATTATTATTATTATTATTATTATTAATAATAATAATAATAATAATAATAATAATAATAATAATAATAATAATAATAATTTATTTCCCGCGCGTGGAAATGAAGGGGGCGGGGGGAAAAAACCTATTAAACAGGGCAGCGGGGACCAGGAGGCGCAAAGCTCGTGTTCGTTTTGTTCCCAAACCCCCCTCCCCGCCTTCCGCCCAACTACTCCGTGCCCGCCCAACCCGGTCCGAATCGATGCGGGCTTTGGAACAAAAGAGAAAGCGCGGGGCGGGGGGGGGGGCGAGGGCGGCCTTTCGAGCAGGTTGCAAACTTTGAGGGAAGCAGCTTCGCCGCGCGCCCGGGCTCCGGCAAGGTCGGCTGCAGCCCGCTTATTACTATTCAGAGAAGTGAGAGGAATAAAAGTCTTCCACCAGCCAGCCTTTCTAGGAGGGAAAGGGGAGGAAGGGCTCGGCGTCCCGGCTGACTATCTTTAGAAGAAATTCAGATTCGCTGCTGACCGGCTGTAGGCTATAGAAGGAACAGATGGAGAGCCGAGTTCCTATTTTGGTGCCTCAGCTGGCTCGCCTCCTCCTCCTCCTCCTCCCTCCTCCTCCTCCAGCCAGGCCCCTCTGCTCCCAACAAGGCCATCCTCAGCTTCTGCAGTTCAGCTCCCCTCCCTCTCCTCCCCAGAGAAACCTTTTGCCTCCTGCTTCTGGGCCTCAGGGGGACAAAAGGAAGGGTTGCCTTAAAAGCGTCTGTTGGACTAGGAATGGTGGCCGCTTTGCTTGCGGTTTCTAAAGTGGCAACAATAGCTTTGCTTATCCAGAGCTCAGCCTGGGCTGGGGAACACTGTGGGGTATAAAATTGCTCCATCTCCTCTCCCTGCCCAACCGCTTCCAGAGATGCTGCAGAAGCCGTGGTAGCAACATGCTGGTTATAAAGCATTTCTGAATAGTCTTTAGCCAGTTTGGGTAGGTAGCGGTTAAGGCATCAGGCTAGAAACTGGGAGACTGCGAGTTCTCGTCTTGCCTTCCCCACAAAGCCAGGTGCATGACCTTGGGCCAGTCACTCTCTCTCAGCTCTAAAGAGGAGGCAATGGCGACTCACTTCTGAAAAATCTTGCTGAGAAAAAGTCCAAGCAATGGCTTGGATCCATCACCACCCCTAATTGCCTCCTTCCTTGGTAAGTAGAGTCTGTCAACCAAGAATGAAGGGCACGATTCATTATTTTTCTGGTTTTCCTGTCCAAGGAAGACTAGACCCACACTCACCCACGTCCTAGAATATATAGCTCTGATGAAATGTGAAAAATAAGCAGGAGAATGTACTTTACAAAATTGAGTATATTGCTGAAAAGCCGTTCCTTGCCATTCTTTTCAGAAAAGACAATTGAAAAAAAATACAAGCAACATATAGTATACATAATAGAAATTCACTTAGCAAATATGGCATAGATATGTTGCAGGAACATTATTTTCCACAGAATCCATATTTTTTTTGCTTTTTAATTATAGTAATAAAAAGAGCAGAACACAAAGAAACTTTTTTTCTTCTCTTTGTCGTATCTTCACCATCATCAGAATCTATAATTCTTGAAAAATTCCAAATACTAGGAATACTGAAAAGAACCTAAGAATTAAATTTGGGACAAACCTATGGCAGCTTAAGACTTGTCTATGAAGATTCTCAGTCATCCAGGACATGGTTGTCCCAAAAGTGCCTTTTGAAAAAGCACCTTTGGATCGAGACTTGTTTCAGGAATCTCCAAGAAATCATATAAAGCATCCAGAGAAACAATGATAGTTGGATTTTGTTCTGTATAATACTATTATATCAATCTCTTCCCCTTTTTTGCTGATCCTACTAGATCTGGCAAAGAGGGCATATTTCAGATCCCCTCTATTGAACAATGTCATCTTGTTGAAAACATAATGCCAGTGCTCACTCGTGGAACAGCATACTCACAGAGATATGGTTGGTCCCAACCCTATTAGCCTTTCATAAGGTTTTCAAGATCAGCTGTTTCCTCAGACATTTGGACCAGAAGGCTAGGAAAGCACTGTTGCTGATATGACTTTAAGATTAGAATGTATTATTTCCCTCAAGTCATTAGATATTACTTATAACTGTTGGTTTTTAACCTTTTACACCATCCAGTCACTGCTCTGAGATAGGGCAGCCATATGAATTATTTAAATAATACATAGAACTCTGATAGTTCAATTATAAATCAGCCCAAGATGGATGACACAATGGTTGAAAGCATAAGCAATAATCCATGGGCCAAGATAACTGTTAAAATCAGCATTTACATTTATCAAATAAGCAAATCTTTAGACCATGTAATAGGGTCTATCTATGTTGGGAAGGAATGCAAATTAAGCTTCATTAAAACTAGGGGAGAAGAATTTGTTAGAAAAAGCTTTAATATATAGTGTATCCCCATCAGAGGAAGAAATAGAAAACCAATGTTCTTTTTATACTAATCAGCTAAACAACTGTTAGGTCCCAGCACAGTATGTTGTTTCTGTTGATTTATATAATCGCTATATTCTACAGTTAAGGCAAAATATTTAACAGGTAGATTCAGTAATAAAATATTTAATTGTTATCTTTATAAGCATACATCTTAAATAAAAACTACAAATGGGATAAATTAATAGTTATTTTAAATAGCACACATATTCCAAAAGTTCTAGTAGGCACATAGTATTTCAAAGAATAACAAGTGAAATACGGATTTCTAAGCAAATTCATTGTTCACTATATCAAATGTACTCAGTATCTGAATTTTAGCAGATAGTTAAATAATCTACTCATTAAGACCAACATAAATTAATATGAGAGGAAGCTAATATTGAGCTAATCTTTATCTTTCACTAATTTTAAACTAAAAAAATACATTATCCATATATACAATTCCACATATTAAACCAATTTTCACACATTCACTTTTTGCAAAGGCTAAAAGGTCAACACAAAACTGCTTATCAATTTATGCCCTTTTTCAAAACTTTCAGATACAATTTTCACATTAAGAGGAGTTAGGCAGCACCTTTTCTAACTAACCAATCTTAAGGCATAAATTGTCATGAACTGAGTTTCAGCTTATGAAGGCTTATGCCTCTTAATAACATTTACTAGTTGGAAAATTATTATTTGCACATAGACTAATACAGTCCTCCTCCAGTGTCTTCATATTTCTAACAAAATGACATAAAAAGAAAGATCATACCTCATAGGTATTTGCAAAGATAAATGTGATGCCTTAGTAATAGATTGAAGCAGTAATTTTATATTTGTTGCACTGACATTATACTCTTCATTTTACATAATTGTTTAAAGGATTGAATTCTAGGTAGTTTATTTAGGAATAAATCCCACTGGCCTAGATTAGGGATTATTTCTCAGTAAACAAGCACAGAATGTATTTTGCTTATGAAAAGAAATACGTATCTTTCATTGCATCATCTCATTTGCATTCTTATAGTTTTTGCAGATAAAACCAACACTTTTATGGACAGATATTATTAAACAGTATTCAGTGTTGCCCACATTTATTTGTAATGGTGCATTACCTTTAACCAGATTGACTGATGTAGAATATATTTGTTAAATAGGAGAAAAATGGGTATGAGCTTATTTTTATTTGATGCCACTAAACTGCAACCGTTGTATTATAATTGGTTAGCAGAGAATAATCTGGATCTCTACTTTTTTACAGGACTATGAAAGTATTTTTCAATTTTAAGAAATAATGTTATTTTTCTAAAAAGCAGCAAATGTTGGCAATTATTTGAGTGAGATTTCCACTCACATAATGGGATTTGCCTTTTTCCTCTTTACCGATAAGAGCTAATTTGAGTGTATGCTATCATGCCACAGGCCAAATGGCTGCTCAATATATAATTAATCATAACCTACTATCATATATCATAGAACAGGCTTTAATAGCTCATCTGAAATGATATTGATGACTATTATATTTAATAATTTTGGCATCTGCATCATTAAATTATTCAATTAACCATACATTGATTTTGTACAAGGGAAGACAATCAATTAAAATTATGTAAACAAAATGTGATTTTTCTAATATCTATAAAGAAAGGATTCTACTATGAGAAAGTCAAGACAGTAGCACCAATTTGCTGTGTTTTTAAGCTAAATGGGAACTATTCTTTTATAAGCAATTCTAAGTAGGCAAGAATCTCAACACCAGATGACCAAACAAGAACTGATGCGTCCAATGGAGCAAGATCCTGAGCTAATTGAGAAATCATTTTCTCCAAAATATACCCATGGCGTGGCATAACAACATCGCTCTTTTTTAAACACATTACAGGACACAAATCATTCCCACCATCACCTATATATACAATTTGTGAGTATTTAACTCTTGATGTTAAATTGCTTTCTAAAAATTCTTCTAAAACTTTCCTCTTACACAAATTTATGGGGCACTTTGTGCAATCATGGATATGACAATTCTGCACAGAAAGATAGCCAAAGCTATCAAAACTTGCAGGGTTTGTAAACACTTCATCAAATAGTTGAAAAACATTTGCTGTTTTTAAAATCCAGTCAATAAAGACAGTATTGGAATCTGATATAATTATGCAATCAAAAAAGCCTTTGTGTTTGCCAATAAAATCTAAAAGATCTATCATTCCTGAAGTAAATGGGATTGTTGTCATAGTCCTTTTCATCTCTTCTTCCCTTACTCCATTATCTCCCAGATATTTAAAAACTCTATCCATATATTCCGTCCAGTGTCCCTTTTGATAGGAGTTTTTTATTTCATCAGGAAGTTTTGAACCAGGTACACATTTAACAATCCAGGTATCACTGTTCTCATCTACAATTGTATGATCAAAATCAAAAACCAGTAGAAATCTCATTGTTGTTGGATATAAGTATAACCTGAAAATGAGAAAAAATAGTTTAATTATGAACAAAATCATTTATATAATCATATGTTGATAGTCTTAAAAAGACAATTTTCAGCAAGGAAAAAATCATTCATGATACTTCTAAAAATGCATCTGAATGCTTCTCAAAATATAAGAATCAAAGCTATATACTGTTATACCAAATCAGTTTGTTGTGGCATCTAAACTGGGCATCATTTACATGCAGCATAATCTGGCATAGGTTTCAGACATAATGTCCACAATATGTTTTATACAATGTATAAACTATAAACAATGCAGGAATTTAGGGCTACCCAAAACATTTCAAGTTTTCATTTTAGTCCTCTGTATGTGATATTATATTGATTTACCTTAAGTAACAAAGAATATACAATAAACTATAAAATACAGGTAGTCTCACTTAATGACCAGTAGTTTAATAACCATTTGAAGTTATCATGACTCCCAAAAAGTTAATTATGACCCATCCGTGATGTTATGAATAACACACACCCAAACACACGCACACCATGGTCATGTGATTGCATTTTGGATACTTGACAACCATCTCACAGTTATGACCAGTTGCAGTTTCCAGCAAAAAATGCCCATTTTGGAAAATGGATTCACTTAATGACCATGTGGTTCACTTAACCACTACAGTGACTCACTTTATGACCATTGTAAAAATGGTCATAAAATCAAGACAAGTCAGATGGTTTGCTTAACAATCACAGTAATTTAAGGCCATAATTTTGGGCTCAGTTGTCATTAAGTGAGGACTATGTAGCATATAAAGTAATCATTAGTCAAAACAAACATTCAAAGACAGGATATTTGATTACATTATCAAAAAGTATAGAACTGACACAGATAAAGATAAGATTTATACAGATGTGCAATTTTTTTTAAAAAAATCAACAATACATCAATGATACTCACTGGATGATGTTTGAAACTTGAATTCATTGGAGTAAATCAAATAGAGTGAATTTATCTCAGTTCTGCCAGAAAATGACTGCAAGCCACTTAACTGTACAGAGACAAGAAAATGTATGGTCTTATTCTGTTCTGGCTTGAACTCAGACAGACACAGAGGTTTTCCCTGTGCATTTTACCAACAATCTTGTGTGAGACAAGATTGGGCTTAAACGTAAATTAGGCTAATCTTAGCCTGTGAAGTTCATGGATAAAACAAAATACAAAGCTCATGTTATTTCACAGTTTAGAATAATACAATATAATGAGATAACTCTACGAACCAAAGGGGACTCTTATTACCAAAGGCCAGATTCTACACATCATAAGAATATAGTACATAGATAGATATTTCTAAAACATTAACTCCTTGAATCCATTTGTAGCATGGGATTTTAAATGAAAGAGCTTAGTACTTTCTTCCAACCAGGTTTCATCCAAATAAGTTGGAATAACAATGGATGTCAACTATTAGAGCTAGAAGACATTTAACATCTCGTATGGATTTTACTTTTAAAAAAATCTTGGCTAGAAGATTTGACTGAAAAGCTTCAATTGTCTTTGAAATTCACCAAACATGCCTGGGCTGAGTGCCTTCCATATTCTGTCATGGAATCACTTTCTAAATACTGTAACATACAAGATCAAAGCATGCCTGAAAAGAAGTGTATATGGGCAATTAATGTAGCACTGAATCTGACTTGCTTTCGGCTCTCTTTGGAAATAGGCAAAGAACGGAATAAAAAATCTGTACTCTCCCAAGTAATTGGTGGAGCAGCGGGCTAATGCCTCCTTAAGTAACACCAGCTGCCTGCAATTAGTGCAGGTTTGCATCCCGCCAGGCTCAAGGTTGACTCAGCCTTCCATCCTTCCGAGGTAGGTAAAATGAGGACCCAGATTGTTGGGGGCAATTAAGCTGACTTTGTAATAATGCCGCTTGGGGTGTGTGTGAAAGCCCTAATAAGCAGGCATATACATAGAATGAAGGCTACTGCTAAGCTTGTAAGCCGCCCTGAGTCTTCGGAGAAGGGCGGGATATAAATGGAATAGAAATAAAAATAAAATAAATAAAATAATTTACAGTCACCGGAGCAAATCCATTTCCATTTAAAAATAAACGTTTAGTTAACAAGATCAACAAAAGTACTCGTTCTATTTGCAAGCCCCGGACAGCCTGGCAAGTATGAACTCTCAGAGAAGCAATTCATCTTGTTCTTAGGGACCAGAACGGAATGTAAGTCAGAAATAGCTCAAAGCTTTTTGCCAAGCGTTAGCGCACAGAAGGGGTCAGCCAGGTGAGAATCTGTGCAGTACAGGCCGCATTTGCAAACGCTAATTAAGGAGCCCGCATTTCGCTAAGCTTTTCCACTGCCCGCGGCAGTCTGGAAACGTTTTACGGTTCTATTTGTACGACCGGGATCTTTACGAAAGCCACCAACCGCTATGAAGGCGAACCATCAGCCCGTCGGATCGCTCCTCCGCAGGGAGTCTTAGGGAAGCCAAGCTGCCAGGGACGCCGTGGGAAAACGAGCCGCGAAAGACGCGCGAAGGCTCCTCGCGTGCACAGCAGTCACTCATCGCGAGGCAACTGAACAGCTCCGACAGGAGGCCAAAGCCGGCCCGAGGACTTGCCTGGGCCACCGCCGGCCCTGGGGACGCCGCACCGAGCCCGTCCCTCGGAGGCAGCCCGTCTTCCCAGTGCACTCTCCCGGGCTTCGGCCCGAGCCTGGGGACGGGGCGAGAGAGCAAGAAGGCGGCGAGGGCAGAAGCTGTCGGCCTACGCGAGTAGGCGGAAGAGAGAATCCAGCCGGCCGCAGCCCGAAAAAACACACAAACGAGAGAGGAACCGAGAAGGCGGCCTACCGGCGCCTAGCTCAACGCCCGAGAGCCGACTGACTGCCCCGCAACGTCTTTGCCAGCCAGATCACGTGAGCGCCCAAACAAGTCTCGCCCCACCCCCACCCCCACCCCCGAACCCGTCAGCGGAGCTTCGCGTGACTTCGCCGCGCAGCGGTTCCCTGGTTGCCTAGCAACTGCCGAACACCCTTGGCGCCTCGCGCTGCTTCGGTTAGTCAGGGCGTCTCGCGGCGGCCTCCCCGCGCCCGTCTGCTATGGGCGCGATGCTTCGGCCCGAGGTGCGATTCGGCAGGCGCAAGGGGCAGATGCGAGAGGCTGCGCGTGAGTTGCTTGCGGGGGAAGCAGAGAGAGAGAGAGAGAGAGAGAGAGGGAGGGAGGGAGGGAGGGAGGGAGAGAGAGAGAGAGAGAGAGAGAGAGAGAGAGAGAGAGAGAGAGAGAGAGAGGAGCGAGGGGTCCTTGGTGCTCTCTGATCCTGGTTGGTTGTTGTTGTTTTTTTGGCAAACCTCTCATTTCCCAAACAGGGTCGCGTTATCAATGCTCAAGCAGTGCTCGAATTCCTCATTTCAAGCCTGAGCTACAAATATTCTCCTTTATTGGAGGGAGGACTGCTGGGCGCGCGAGCCGGAGCTCAACGGCCGCAGTTATATCTCTGTCCACCGATTGATTGATTTCCTCAGTCTTCTCTCTGTCAAGAGTGAGAAAAAGAACGACGATCCGTCAGACTTCCCTAAGATGATCTTAAACTGCAGGGGTCTTCAAACTTGGCCCTTTTATGACTTGTGGACTTCAACTCCCATAATTCCTCAGCCAGCATGTCTGGCTGAGGAATTATGGGAGTTGAAGTCCACAAGTCATAAAAGGGCCAGGTTTGAAGACCCCTGTCTTAAAGGCTCACACACTGTTTCACAGAATATCGGATAATTAATACTGTTCGTGGGATTAAGTCTGCGTTTTTCAAAATTCGGCCACTTGAGACGTGTGGACTTCGATTCCCAGCTTTCCCCAGCCTACATGTCGGCTGGGAAATTCTCAACCTACCTTCTTTGGAATTCTGGGAATTGAAGTCCACACATCTTAAAAGTTGCCAAGTTTGAAAACCACTGTTGTGAGTCAACTTTGTTTAGCTACGATTTAGTGAATAAGCTTCTTTTTGGCGTAAGCTCAGTTGAATTAAGCTTGGTTTTCCATCTAATAGATAATATTGCAGCCATGCCTCCCAGTTGTAAGTAGTGAGAAGAATTGTTGTAGTGTGTAGAAAATAGGCCACTGAAAGTAATTCCATTTCTGTTTTATGTTGATTCTATATTTTCCTTGTCCATTGGGGTGGAAAAGCGTGACATATTTCTCTTTCCCCAGTCACCTGTCCTAGCCTTTCCTATTCTGTTTTTCATTACATCTTTTGGGGCAAAAAATTAAATCGTTGCTTCTGAATGAAAATATTTAATATTTAATTAAAACGCAGTACATACATAATTTAAGCATAGTTGAAGGCTCATTAAAGCCATTGTTAACAAAGGATTTATATACATACGCATGTATGTGTTCACTTGATTTTTATCTCACCTTGATTCTTTTTAAGTAATTCAAGGTGACAAACATATGTAATACAGTTTTCACCTCCTGCCCAGCCAGCTGTCATGCATAAGGCAATACAAGAACTCACAATCTGCTGGTTTCTAGGCCAGCATCTTAACCACTGCACCAAATTGGCTCTAATGTATATGTATGGAATTTATGAACCACCTAATCTGTCACAATGCTGAGTAGTCTATAAAATAAGAATTAAAAACAAATATATGTCTAGCTTAAAAAGATAAACACCTAATAAACTTAAGCATCTTACAAGAGGTTTGGGCACTATTCTAACACATTATTTAATTTATTTTTCTTTCTTGCCCAGCAAATGATGAAGATGATGTGATGGAAGGAATATTTCTTCCAGTGGGAGTAGATCTTCGTCATATAACCATTTTGCCCAAAGCAGAATGGCAGAGAATTCAAGATAGCCTCACTGCTCGTGCAAGAGAAACAGCGCGCATTCTTGCTGAAAAGAAAGCACGAAAAGATTTGCACTTAAAGTCTCAAGCACTTGTGAAAAATTGGACCCACACTATTGCAGTAAGAATAATGTGTGAATTCCAATGCTTTCGACTTCACTTAAGACATATCTGTTCAACCAGGGCTTTGACGGATATTACTGTTTATCTCTAGTGGCATCTGAGGGCTGTTGCTACTTTCATCAGAATGACGAAAGCAGCATCCCACAGCAAGCTCTGCCCTTTTGGGAGTTGGAATTTTCTAAAGTAGAACGTAACATACTAAGTTGGAATAGAACTGATGACAAACATTCTATGAAACAGAACAATAGAGAACCCACCACATCCTAGTAAAATTATCCCATGAGAAGGGAATAGTTCAGAAAGAGTTCCAAGGGAAAATGGTGTTATTTTATTTAAAACTATATAAATATTGTTCACATCTTTAAAATGTACCAGTTATCCTATTTTTTTTAACAATATGCCTAATAAGATTATTTATACATTAATCACAGGGTATGTCACAACAAAAACTGAAAGCAAAGAAAGTACGGCAAGAGAGAGAGGAGGAAGAAAAAAGAAAGACTGACCTTGAAGAAGCAAAATACCAAGCACAGAAGAGAAAAGAGAAAATAGAAGAAGCCAAATTGCAACAGTATTTTGAAAATGATAGAGTGAAAAATTTTCATGTAATATAGATTACATTTTTCCCCTCCCTTTTAATTTTTGGCCACATTGTAGTGTAGGAAGTGTAAACTATTAAATATTAAACTTATTTTTTTACAGAGAGCCTTATTACATTCTGAAGTTTTAAAGGAAAGAGATGCTCAGATTGAATTTAAAAAGCAATACAAGAATTTGTACAAAAGCAAGAATGAGGCAATAGAACATGAACGTCTAAAAGCTGTACAGTTAGAAGAAGAAAAAGCTAAAATGCAGCACATGAAGAGACTGCAGATTGCTAATGATCAACTGGCACAGTAAATATAATACAAATATATTATCTGCCAAGTAAAACTATTTCTCTCCCCCCAAAAAAATATATAAAAAGTAAGCTGTTTTAGTACTTAGGTTCCCCCCCCCCCTTACGACTGCATGTCCTTTTTCCTAATTCTAATGACAAAAAAACTAAATCAAACTTTCATTCGGGCACCTTCTAAATGAGCAGCTGTTGCAGTGAGCAGGAACTTCCTCTTGTGTACATACCACTCTCTTTCAGGGTATGTAACTAGATGAAATGCAGAAAATTAACAAGTACAGGTAGTACTTGACTTACAACCACAACTGAGCCCAAAATTTCTGTTGCTAAGTGAGAGTTGTTAAATGAATTTTGCCCCATTTTACGACCTTTCTTGCCTTTCACTTATTAAGTGAAGCACTGTACTTGTTAAGTTAGTAACACGGTTGCTAAGTGAATGTGGCTTCCCATTGACTTTTCTTTGCATTGACTTTGCTTGTCAGAAGGCTGTAAAAGGTGATCACATGACCCTGGGACACTGTACATGTCTTAAATGTGGGTCAGTTGCCAAGCATCTGAATTTTGATCACATGACCATGGGGATGCTGCAAGGGTCGTAAGTGTGAAAAATGGTCATAAGTCACTTTCAGTGCCATTGTAACTGTACAGTCACTAAACGAACTGTTGTAAGTTGAAGACTACCTATAGTAAATAAACTAAAGGCAGGATGTGAGAGAAAAGGAAAACTAATTACATCTAGCTAATTAAATCTAAGATCATTAACAATCCCTAGTCTTCCCTCTTTGCAAAACATGCTTAATTTCACCATGCCTGTACAATGCTCTATATGTTGTCTTTTCTTTAAATTTTCTTTCCTATATCATCTTTTCTTTTACCATACATGTTTCCTACATATCCCATTCTCACTGCACAGTTTACTTTTTTGTTTCCCTTGACATATTGTTTATTTTTCCACCAAGATCCTCTCCTTCAGAACTCCTTAATTTTCTTTTTCTCAGTGTTTCACCACTGGCAGGTTAATCACTCTTAGATTCAGATCCCTCATCTTCTAAGTCTAACAGTTTTTCGTGATAAACAAATTATGCTTCGAGACTCATTCTGTGTTCTTGTATGTTTGATGCTTCATCCATTTATTCAGAACAATTATTTTTAATAGTACATATTCATTAATCATCATTCATTAATGGATCTTCAAATGGCCCAATTATTACTATTATATTCTGGCCTTGTTTCCGTCAATCTAATTATGTTGTCTTGCACAGCAACTGACTCATCAGGATCACATTCATTTAGAATGTTGCATAGTTGTTCCCCAAACTCATTTTTGATTCTGTTGTTATTATGATACTCTGGAGCATAATAATCAGTTATCAGCAGCCTATGAATTTCATTATTTCATATATATATATATATATATATATATATATATATATATATATATATATATATATATATATATATATATATATATATATATATATATATATTTATATACAGTAGTCTAGATGATACCAGTTCATTTTGTTTAAAACATTTTAGCTTTTTCATTCACTAACCTACACTTTGACCTCCATACTTGCATTCCTCAACTCCAAAAGATTAGCCCATCTTCATTCAGATTGCTTGCATCCTTGCCTTCATGCTCTTCACTCTATATTCCTTTCACATATCCAATTATAGTCTTCTACAGAACATCTACAGATAGGTCAGTGAATTATGACATAAACTGCTCATTATAGCTTTGGCCAACTTTGATACACACACACACACACACTTTTTTCTCCCTGCCAAAAATTAGTTTTCTCCCAAAAACAACTTGCTAGGAAGTGAAAAAGCTCTGGCCTATCGGACAGATTTGGCACTAAGTAATTTTGGAGATGTCTTTTGAAGTACAAGGAATCTTGGTGACAGTTTGACTGAAAGTTCAGCAATATTTAGAGAATCATATAGACTCTCCACTCCTGCTTTAGTCAATAAATGCTCATTCTCTTTATGTGTTTTTAGGATAAAGGAACATGAACGCTTAGCAAACAAAAGCAAGTTAGAAGAGAAAAAAGAAAGGGAAGAAATTCAGGCGTTGACCAAGTTATATCAATCAGAAATGCAGGAAAAAGAGCAAGCAGAACGTGAAGCGAAGGTTAAACGAAGACAAGCCCATCTGGTATGTTTTGAGAATCTGGTAACTAAATAACTTGGAAGTTAAACCCAAAGTAGAAATAAGAAGCTGCTGCCCTTCAGATATTTAGGCTGACAATTCCCATAATCCTCGTTAATCTTTGATGAGCATAATGGGAGCATAATCCAAATTATCTGGTTGTCATAGGCTCCCTGTGCTAAGTGTAAGAACACTTCTCAATCTTTAAAATATTCAAGAATTTTAGGGGTGCTGATTTTGAATACTCTCAAGTTATTCAGACATTTGTTTCTAGAACTGGAGAAAGGGCTGATGGTGCATGATCAAGTGAAAGATTTGAAATTTGAAATTTCAGACACTGATTCAAAATCAGAGTGTCTTTTAACAGTAATAGTAATTTCTGCTATAGATGAAGTGGTGTGAAATGCCGTTGAACTACAATATCCAATCCCCTGCTAGCAAACGTAGTTTCACCTTCATGTTGCCACCTGTTTGCTTCATGTGGAATTTGACCAGAAGATAATATAATATTCTTCATCTGACTGAACTGTCTGGTGCTTTAGATTTGCTGCCAGTGAGAAAAATAGCATTTAATTATATTTTTGCAGGGATTTGCCCTGCAAATGCAGTTCCTAAAAATCATATATATGTGAAATGGCACATTTATTGCTTCTTGCTTCTTTCTTGCAGGGCCAGCATGCCTTGCAGACTTTGTTGAAGCAGCACACATGCTTTTAGTTCTAAACTGTTTGAGTTTTGAACTGCATACTATGTTTCATGTTTTTTTCCTCCATAACGAAAAGAACAATTGAGAAGGGCTTCAGCAAATGCCATGGAGTGTTAGCAGTTTTTACCAACTACAAAATGTATCATCATTATATCACCGTGGTTCTTTGTTCTGGTACACCAAAAGAACTCTACCTAACTCTTAAGCTAGGATGGAGAGTTATTTCAAGCAGTTTTATGTTCCTGAATTTTATTTGAATTGACATCTCTTAACATGTTGTGAGATGGAAACCAGAAAAGGTAGGCAGACTGAAATGGTCTGTCTATCTGATCTTACCAGTATGCAGGCATGTAACATAAAGGGAGAGATACTGGCTTAGTGAAGGTCTGTACCAATAACTTGTCTTATGGCCAAGAAAGTACAGACATGGAAACACTCTAAGAAGTGAGAATAGTGTGGAGACACAGCATGGGGCTAATCAGATTGTAAAGCATTCTGCTTTTTTCCTTTTGATCCCATTCAGAGCTCCTGTTACACATATAAAAGGCTAAGTTTGTTTGCTGTCCTGCCTTTTAGTTCTGAATACCTCAGAAATGTATTTGCTTGTTGCCTTCAGCTCCTAAATTCAAGTTTTTCTCCTAGTACCATTTCATTTTCTGGGTGAGAAGGTAATTTTTTTCTCATCCTCGATCTTGGAATAACAAAAATTACCATTAGCTGAGCAAGGCAAGGTCACCTAATCAAAACAATTATCATAGTGGAGGCCATAGCAATAGCTCTTAGACTTAGATACTGCTTCACAGTCCTCTTCCCCCAACAATCTGGGTCCTCATTTTACCGACTTCGGAAGGATGGAAGGCTGAGCCAACCTTGAGCTCATGAGAATCAAACTGCTGGCAGCTGGCAGAATTAGCTTGCAATACGGCGTTCTAACTACTGCACCACAATGGCTCTTATAGACTCAATCTCCAGTTCTTTTTTGCCCTTCACCAGGGCAGAAATCTTTTTTTTCTGGCACAAATTTTTAAGGACCAGAATCTTTTCCTCTGTTTGTTGTAGCTCTTCTCTATCCTTTAGGCTTCTGCTATTATAACATTTTTTTAAGTCTCTCCAAAAGTCTTTTAATTACAATTTTTCCCCTCCCAAGTATTCTTTATCCTTTCTTCTTTCTGCTCCTCCCCGTCTTTTCCTTTGATTGTTCAAAATGTTTCCAACTTTGGTTCAGCAACGTTTCTCTGAAGTTTGTCTTTGAGTTCTGCTTATTGGTTTTAGAAGAATTCAAATTTTCTATCTCCGTCAGAGTGAAGGATTAGGTTAAATGTGCTGGAAGACTTAAAGAAGTAGCAAAGAATAAACTAACTGCATGTAGCAACAAAGCAATGCCACTGGAAGCTGCAATTCAGAAAGTCTTTACCTAAGAATTGGGAAAGAGAGAATTTGGCAATGAAGTGAATGTTCAGTTTTGTCTGATTATTTTAAAGGCATACGTTGCTGACCAGGTAACTCTCAAAGCTATAGAAACACAAAAACAAGAAGAAGAGGATGAGAGAATTCAGATACGTTTTAGAGCAAAGCAAGCAATGGATAAGTTGAAGAAAGCAAAAGAAGAAGAGTTACACAGGTACATGAAAATAATGATTAAATTAAAATTCATGACTAAAAATAAATATACATTTTCCAAGATTACCTACCTATAGAGATTCTATTGTAGTCTCCTTGATATTACAAACATGTAACATTTTAGCAGACTGAAGACCACAATTATATAAAATATTCTGTACTAGAGAAAAAAACATCTAGGATGTTTCAAAACATTTTGTTCTTCTTCCACACCATACTTCTTGTAGCTATCTGGGGACCTGTTGAGTTTTCTGCAAATCTGGACTTTCAAAGGATACCGAACACCGGGTTCTTTTACTGAAGGTGGTCACATGTAGCCAACCTTTGATAATGTTGAAAAACCTAAGCAGGGATGGGAGAACACCAGGAAACTAGACTGGGAAGTTGAAAAGTGGTCCCAGAATGCAGTGACCAATTCTTTCTTTACAGTTGCAAAGAAAATAACATGGCAGGAATGAAGCTAATGTTGTCTTTACTTTTCAATTCATTTTATGAAACATAAAAGATTAATTTTCTGAACCTTTTAAGATATGATACAGATATTGACTTGGATTCCATTGAGAAATTCCTTTGCCTTGGAGTTCCATTCACTAAGTGCATTATTGATTCCCCTCCTGCTTATTGCTCCTTTGGGAAGTCTATGAATGATAGAAGAACTCTAAGGAATATGGTAGTGATAGCATAAGGGACTGCAGAAGAAATGTAAATTGAATTGCAATTTATTTCATTGGTGCAAGGACCTCATGCAGTCAAAAAACATACCATTCAAAATCAGCTGCATTGGGATAGCATTGTTGTTGTTGTTAGCTGTGAAGTCATGTCCGACCCATCGCGACCCTATGGACAACGTTCCTTCATTGAATTCTAGCGTCATATCGTTTTGCCTTTTTGGTACTGTCCATAGGGTTTTCATGGCAAAGATACTGGAGTGGGTTGCCATTTCCTTCTCCAGTGGATCACGTTTTGTCAGAACTCTCTGCTATGACCTTTCCGTCTTGCGTGGCCCTGCACGGCGTAGCTCATAGCTTCATTGAATTACGCAAGCCCCTTCGCCACGACAAGGCAGTAATCCATGAAGGGGGATAGCATTGTATATGCTAGTAAATAAATATTGAGAGTTGCACAAAAGCTCTGTTCAGTTAGGGCATCAATACGGAGTTCCTGAATCATTTGTTTTGTTAAGCTGATTCTTCTTCAACCTTGGTCTTTCAATATATTATGACCCTTATCCTCCTGGATATTGGCTAAGAAAGGTAGTTGCTGTACACAGGGAACATCTCTGAAGAACATCAAATTAGGGAAGCGAACTCCTTTCCATCCTAAGGCTTTGCTGGCCCAATAAATGCCCGAAGTAAACTGTAAAGTTGTATCTCAACGATCAACCTTCATAATAAAAAAATTGTGTGGGGATAGTAAAATAAAATGGACTAGTTAAGCTCATATTCTCAACCATTAGTTTCCAATCATTATCTTCTTAGTAATTGTACTGTTAATTCAGTTTCTTCTATCTGAGCTATGCATGCTTCAGAGCACACAAGAAAGAACATTTCTAGGATTGCAGCTTTGAAGGCCTGAAAACAGACATGGCTGCTTTAATGAGTTTCAGACAAGATGCTATAATATTCATACATTCCAAAGCATATTTTCTGATTCAAATACAAAACGCTCTACGGCGCCATTTCATGATTTGTACAGTAGAAGCATAATTTATTTCTGGATTAAAACTGGAGATATTTGCATTGATATATAATTATTGTAAAAATAAGCAAGCACTCACAAAAGAGACTGTGCTTTGTAGATAATAGGCTGCACTTCATCAGTTATCTATACTGGCGGGTGAAGAATCCCTGTGTATCTAAGGATTGTCATTCCCAGAATGGTGTCCTTGTGTACCCCTATTTCTTGAAAGAGAGAGGAGCTGTCTATGTCAAATGGGGCTTCCCTCTTCTAACAGGAAGTGCCTTCTATGTGTGGAATTTAATTAAGGTATATCTCCGACTGCCTTCTATCCAGTGTAGAATCAAAGTCATATTTCAGACTCTGCTAGCATACAAGGCAGTAAATACTGATCTGTTACAGATTAATGGAAGAGAAAAGGGAGAGGATTACTAACCGCCTTTTAGCACAAATGAAAAAGAAGATGGGTGATGAAGATGAGCGTATTGCAAGAGAAAATGCAGAGATAGAAGAGGAGCAAGCTAAAGAGCTCAAAGCTAAAGAAGAAAAGCTCCAGGCCGATCTGAAATCCATTGCAGAACACAGAATCAATGTGGTAAGAAAAAAAAATCCAGGTTACTTGTATTCTTTTTGACATGTTCCACTATTCATAGTAATCAGCTTTTAAAATTACACTCTACAAGTGTATAGTGACATGTCCTTCTGAGCACTTTGTATGCAGCAAGTTTAATTGAAATAATGGCATTTCCTTTCAAATAGAAGTACTTAAGAATGGGTTGCCCAAGGTATCACAGAATCAGGGCAACTGTAAATTATTTTGTAGCAAGTTACACAGTCATCAGATTTCAGATTTTATTATTAAGGCTTACAGATAAAACTATTATTTCAGATAAAAATGAAAGAGGAAAAAGAAAAAGAGGAGAGATTGGAAGGTCAAAAAACACTTACTGAACTGATGGAAGCAGACCGGATCTATCAAGAACTGGAGAAGGATAAAATACATAGAAATTATTGTGCAAGCTTAAAATTGCAAGAAGCTCATGTCGCACAGATAGTAAGTATAGATATTGGAAAGCATTTCAACTTATAAAATTTCTGTTCAGTTCTAGAAGGGTGAAAAGATACTTCTGTATCAGGGTATTGTAGCAAGGAAAGTTTTATTTCCAGTTTGGGTTGTGCAAACACATTAAAGAAGGTAACATCCCATCCTGTCAGAGAACATTATAGCTATAAAAGACCACAATCGTCAATAGTACAATGCAGTAAAAAAGACCACTTCCATATATCAGAGCAAGATATCGCAGAAATATTTTTTCTTCCCCATCAAAGAATCCCAGGATTGAATTAATTCAAACCATCTACCATAAAGAGTTCTCTTTTTCATGTAATCTTTATAGCATTATAAATATTTGCAGATTATTCATACGTCATTTCTAAATAGCAGTACATTTTTATTATTTAGTTATTACACAGATTTTTAAAATATTGAAATTATATTTTGATCATCTTAAGGGAATTAATTTGGCTGACATTAAGACAAACAACAAAGCATACCCATTATTAAAACTAACAGTGCTTACAATTTTACTGGCAATCCATCAGAAGTCAAATTTGGACAACCTTGCGATTTAAATGTCAAGATCTAAGACCCTAATACAGAAGCTTTAATTTCTCATATTTTGCATCCTGAAAGACATGAAGAATTAGCAGTTTAATACTTTCATTTTGGAAAAAAAACTTGAATTCCATTCATTTGTGCAAGAACACTTTTTAATTGTAGCCTATAAAGCTAATCTTCAAATGCTTACAAGCAATTATTTGTAAGAATATGAATTGCACTGATGTGTTTCATATGCAGATTGATTCTTTTGCTTAATTTCTTTTTTTATACGGTATGTGTTGGGCTTGGGTTCAAAGCAAAACAAGATTTCCACAAGGATTAGCACACACACTTTTAAAATTAATTTTTCCCCAATACAGGCTGAAAAAATAGCACGAGAAGAAAGTGAGAAGCAGCAGGATGCTGAATATGTTAGACAGAAAGAACTGATTGCGTTGTGCAGGGAGCAGGAGTTCCAGAAATATGCAAAGAAAATAATTGATGAACAATCTAAGACCACGCAGAATCTCTACCCACTTCACAAAAGACTGCCCGAAGGCATTCCTACTTTCAGTGGCCCAGGTTATAGTGAAGGTCAACAGTGCTGTGAGAAGCAGGCTATTCAGCCACCCTACACAGGTGAAACAGCTCAAGAAATGAAGCTGTTAAATGAACAAAAGTATGATGAGACTAAAGCACGATTAGGATTTACATGGTAAAAAACATTTGGAAGGATAAAATAGAAGTGTAATATCTTTATCACAATCCAAATTGTGAAAAAGTAGAGTAAAAAGAAACAAGTTTATAATAAACATTGCAGCTTGATATGGCTGTCTTTGCAAAAAGCTCGGAAAACTATTGATGTGAAACAATGTGCAACAATTTCAAGCAGAATGAAAACTGCAAGGTTTGAAAAGAAGGAATATAATTGTAGTGAAATTCCAATTCACAATTCTAGCTTAAAATTTTATCTGTAACTTATGAAATTATTTGCTAATTATTTTAAACCTTTTGGTTGGAAATAAAATGTAGTTGATCCTCACTAGCATCTTTTGTTCTTCCATTGATTCTTCCCTTGTATTACTGTGTGATTTGTACCTGATTTTCTACTATAACAAGCACTCGGGACAGGGAACAAAATGCTAATGTACATCAGTCATTAAAAACCTGCAAAAAGACATTACTCTACATATTTTTTAAATGATGTGGGACTAATGTAACTCCCAAAAGAATGCATTCAACTGCATGGGAGATACAGTATACAGAAGTGTGTTCCAGTCTCTCTCATGCCACAAAATTTGGCTTCAAAAGGTCCTCTCCTGCATACAACTGCACCTATTTGTAACAGCACAGCCAAAAGCCTTGATGTTTAATACCATTACCTTAAAAAGTGTTGAGCAAGCAGTAGGTCATCAGTGCAGAGCTTTTGGTAAAATTATATGATCCTAGAGCATGGGTGTCAAACTCGCCATATCACGTGACGCATCGTGACCATTTTTTTTGCATTGCCGGAGCTGGGTTGGGCACGGCCTCCATATGATGCAACCGGCTCATGGGCCGGCAGTTTGACACCCCTGTCCCAGAGCCTCACAATAGTTAGGCTAATTGCAATATTTTGCAAGTTTTCCAAGGGTAGCCCCATGCAGAGTGGACTATAGTAGTTTGGATGTGATACCGTGTCAGCTTTGACCAGCTCAGAAGCTTGTGCATCACAGTAACTACAGCTACGGTCTGTAAATTTCATTTCAGTGGAGCATCAAGTAGTCCGAAATGATGTTTTCTTTTGCAGCAAATACAATCTAGGCTAAACCTCAATCCCTAAGTCCAATAGCACTGCTAACTTGCCTCAATCAAATTTTAGCATGTTTTCCCTCATTCAACCCATTTCTTAGCTTAGGCAACCTCAATGATACCAAGTTATCTGAACCATTAAAATATTGTTAATAAAAAAGTTGAAAGCAATGTACTGGGAGAAACTGCTGGATTTTAAAACTTGAGAGTAAAATTGGATGTCCACTAATGCTGTATGTTGTCCTTTGATCATTTTCTGTCAGTATAACAAAATAATTTATGCAACAGAAATTCCTAGCTTACAAGATAAACTCTCCTTGATGACATTGGCTAACATCAGATTTAGAAGAAAATTTACTCTGATCTTTCAGTTGGCTTTCAGCTGTTTTTTCACATTAAGAGTTCTTGGGGTATTCATTAATCTTACCATCTTCCATTTTATTTATGGTCTTTTTTAAAGACTAGTTGAGCTTGGGGGGAAAAAAGACTACATTCAAATGTTTCAAATTTCTGCTAACCTATTCCAGTTCCTCACAGCCAACAAGACTCCAGAATCCAATCAGAAAAAGAGAAAGATATTGTCCATCTGTAAGAATGACCTTCTGATGAGTGAATTCAAGATCAGTTTAAGGAATGTTGGTATAGTCCTATTAATGCCTATAAAATAAGCCCCATTTAATTCAGAGGTGTTTTTTTTACTTATTAGACTGCAACCCCAGCCTGACAATTAACCTGCAAAAGTCTGACATTATGGATAGTTGTAAGCAATATAAAACAAAAAAGCAGAATGAGCATAGATATGTCAAGCATTTTGCTACATAGATCTTGCTTCACGAGCAAATATCTGAAGCACACCTCTCCTTTAAAAACATCAACTATGATGATAAAAGAGAGTATAAAAACAGCTTTAAGATTCTCAAAATACTTTTAATATACAAGTTACATGTTCCATATGAAGCATTCACATTTTCACATCTTTCCCAGATGAAAATTACAAACTATAAAACGGTCCAAAAGCATGATTTTATTACTCTGCAGGCAAAACCAACAGAGTTATGTTATCCAGAAAAAGAACCTTTCAACAAAATGATCATATAGCCTTGCAGACTGCCACTTGGTACACTGTTGACTAAATACAAACTCATCATGGTTCAGTTACAGTAAAAAATACATTTAAGTGAACACACCAAAATTAACATACATTTCTTCTTTGCAATTTTACAGAAGTATATGCAAAAGGGGCTATATATAATTAAAAATAATCAAAACCTCTGCTACAAACATGCACTGCATGTTCCAAAATCTATAACCAACTTTTTAATGTTATTGCAATCATTTTAAAGTCCCCCTCCCCGTGTGTTCTGCATCTTTAGAACTCTGACTGCAAACCTTTATCCCTTTGAGATATAGACACACAAATGGCAAATCTAGGCCGACGCTAGGTCCAGTGGACATGTCTTGCTGCTATCCTATGACGAAATAACTCGGAGAAGGCAAGCAAGTCCCCTATATAATAAATTGCCTGCTTTTCCAACTAATATTTGTAATAATTATTTGAAAACCTATCTGCTTCTGCTGAAAGCAGAGATTGATTTTTTATGACATACAACTAAAATGCTTGTTACTGGCTTTCTTAATTCTAAATATTTGTTTGTTTATGTATTTATTTATTTACTTAAGCACACTTATTGTCACTCTTATGCTAGCCTTTTGCCTGTGCTTTATTTGCTTATAAAACTGAACATTATGCATTTGTTCCATCAGTAAACTATAGTTAGAGTAGTTTTATTAAAAGATTTTACATAAATAAAAAAATACATTCAAAGAAAAAAAATGTAGCAAATGTGAATAAGAAAAAAAGAAAGTAATCTATGTTAAGTGCCTTCACAAAACCACATTCGGATTTTCGTGTAAGATGAAAGGTCTTTCCTTTAAGCTCCCAATCAGGAATGCTGAAAAGACTAGGCCAGAGGTAGGCAACCTCGGCTCTTTTATGACTCATGGACTTCAACTCCCAGAATTCTTGAGCCAGCTGGCTCAGGAATTCTGGGAGTTGAAGTCCATGAGTCATAAAAGAGCCGAGGTTGCCTACCCCTGGACTAGGCTCTAGTCTAACAAACTGAGCAAGAAGACATCTGCAATGGGAAGGCATCACGTGGCTACTTAGGCGAGCTACAAGTAACCTCTTTATTCTTCCTGGTTTCTGTGCAATCCCAACATATGGGAAAACAGGAAGCAGACTTACCCAGAAGCAGAACTCATCCCATTTTAGCAGAGCGTAAAGCCTGATCAGTTTGGATGGCTTCAATCAAATCACTCAATCCCTTTCCTACCAATATGCAGACATCCTGTTACAAATTAATGTACAGGAATACTATTCTCATCAAGTCTGTGACTTAAATGGAAAATATATTCCATCTTAAGATATGAAAAAATGATTTTCACTGTATCTTTGGGAAGCAACCAACAGCTCCAGATGAAAAGTCAGAATGGGTGAATATGAATCACAGCTGGGGTCATCTTTCACATCAATCTATGAAAATCAATCAAATCCAACGACAATGACAATATGGAAGGCAACAGAAATTTGACACCTCTAAGATCATTGCCAAAAACACCAGGGTAGACTTTAGGTAAGTAGTTAAGGTGAAAAATGGAAATGAATCTGCGGCTACCCATTCACAACTCTAGCACCTTAACTCTGGTGTAAAGACACTAAGTTGTTGCTACCAGTGAGACCCCTGTTAACCCATTAAGTATCTTAATCCCTGGACTGATCTCTATATAGCAACACCAAACTGGCTTTGGGAAATAAGATTTATTTTTCTTTTTGTGCTTTGCCAAGTGACTCAGCTTTCTACTCGAAACTTCAAACTCTTATTAGAGAAGGGGCAATCTAGAAAATATCTGTTGATAAATGATGTCAGAACTTTGTGGTACACAAGGATTTCACTTAATAACAACGTAACTTTAAAATACACAACTAGTGAATGACATGACTAATGTAAGACAAACACTTCACATATATGGAGGGCTTCAGTAATTGAGGGAAGATTCTACAAGATGATGTGATTTTTTGCAGAAAGAAATAGCATCAAATTACTTCTGAGCTTCAGCCTGTGAATTAGTGCTGCACTGAAACAGTTCACTGTATTAGGTTGCATGATTTCAGCACCAGTTCCAGAAAACTTGCCATTTGTTTTTTTTTTGGGGGGGGGAGGTTACTATGGTGCAACCAAAACCCTTAGCTAGAGTAAAACTGATGAACACAATATAAGCATAGCCGAAGATGCTGCAATTAGAGTTAATAAAGCTGTTCCAGATCCCTATGTTATCATAAAAACAATGTCAGGATTTTCCTGTTGCACTGCAGAATTGTATGACAAAGAAATTTCCTTAGTTCACATTTTAATACACACCAGCATTAAGGTTTCCTAAAGTATTATATGAAAAAAAATGCAGTTGCTTCTCTATCTGTACTTCGTTGGATTCTGCAACGCAGTTCTATAATAAAGTAAGTATACAAAAATGCATATGCATTTGTGAAAACACCAAAAATGCACATTAGGTAAAATTGCTTGCAAAAATATTTATATAGGCAAAACTACTACAAAAATACATATATAATCAGGAAAAATGTGTACGTTTTCAAGTACACTTTAAAAATGTGCAAATTGATATAGAAATGGGATAAAAGACTCTTTAATCTCAAAGACTTAGCAAATATGTCATTTCTTCGGTTACATCTTATTTGCTGTTTTTGGCCTGCATCATCATTCTTATAAAGCACTATAGTACATATAGGTGAATGTTGGGATCTTGATGTAATGCATTAAACATTGATTATATAGACATTTTTTGAAGAATAATTGATTGGTTATATTTATGGACGTTGCATACAGCTATGAAATAACCACCAAATTTAAAGGACAATCAGTCTTGCTAATAATGTCATAAGGGTGTCCCAATCCAAATTTGGGATCAAACATTATACTTAGCAGTGACTATTAAATTGTAAATTATGGCCTTTCAAATACAAGAAAGAAATACAGATATAAAATCAGACTAAATTTTATTCTATCATAGATACTGGGCACCTTCATAAAGTTTTACACATATTTGACTACACATATTTGACTATTAATTTAAAATAAGTTGAAGACCCAGGGAATGTTATCTAGAAGTTTCATGCATATAATGACCAAATAACCACATAATTTCTAGGCAGCAGACGGAAATGTTTGCTATTGTATTCTTCCAAAACATTTTGGTGACAAATTTAAGCTACAAATTTGGTTTAATTTTTTTTAAAAAAATTAAAATTAACCCTAATAGCATGTTGATTGTATCATTTTGACCTCTGTATGAAGGAATTTCAGTTGTGGAACAACCACTTCAAACTAATTGGCCTTTTATGAAAATTAGCAACTATAATTTTGTACCTCATCACAGAAAATAAATTAATCATGCACCAACACTTTAAAACCTAAATATTTTGGTTTCTACAAGGAAGAACATGGTAAATATATCAGTATTTTCCTCTAAAAGATTATTGAAACGATTAAGAATATTTTTACTCTACAGATATTACCATTATGTATCTGACAGGACCTTTATTTGATTGATTACATGGCATTTAATCTCAAAATAAATTTCTACGATTGTCTCTTATCCACTTCTTTTTTGGGCAAGTAAACTAATTCTTTGAACTTTTGTAATAAGAAAACTCAACTGAAACAGTAAAATATCTAGTCTTGTATTTAACATTATTGTAGTAATTTAGATAGCAACTGCCTGTATGGTAAAGTAAAACTCAAATTTTAAAACAGGTTATCATCTTAGTGTAAATATTCAGTCTTCAAATACCATGGAAATTCTTTTCCAAGTTTGCATTATCTAACTGTGCTTGATATTAATACAGTCCGTGATCAACACTATACTACATATTCTGCAATGTGTAAATATGGCCGTAAAAAAGAGACCTATGCAAGCCTGAGTGATGACAGAAGATATGTGTAAAAGTTTTGCAGAATCCGTTTTTTCCATTAGGAAGGAGAAAAAAAATCTAATTCCTATTTCTGACAAAGAAAAATCTAAAACAAGAATACAGATATATTGGGTAGTAAATAAATACTAGCAGAAACATGCTGTTGCATTTGGTTAAAACAAAGAGGTGAACAATATTTGAATCTATAGCAGGAAAGGCGTTTCCAATCCAGCAAGAGCGTGAGACAAGTTTAGCAAGCACCCTATGCTGGATCAGAACCGCAGTTCCTATAATGGCTCTGTATGCGGGTCCTAAATGAGAACAATCCTAAGTCCCCAGACAATTTCATGGCTGCCCTCCTGAAAAGGTCACAGGAAAAAGAACTTGACTGCTTAGTTGTCAGGTTCACAGTATCGCAAAAGGGTTTTTCTTGTCCATGTACATATATATATACATATACATACATACATACACATATGTGTAAATTTTTTGGATTGCTAACAAAGAATTAAAGGGAGAGTTTGGGCACACACACACACACACACCCCTATCTATCTTCATCCTATCTTTTTATGTATATCCAAACTAACATAGAAGTTGTTCTCATTTTTCTTCTTGTCACTAAATAAGTCTACAAGGTAAAGGAACAAACTGAAATCTGCAGCACTGGTGTGGGAATGCAGTACATTTATTACAATCAAGGAAAAGGTATAGAGTGTTTTATTCCTGTGAAAATCTAAGTTTCTAATAGATGTTGAAATCTGATGAATATATCTAACTTTTGTCATTTCTTCTTTAGTCTTTGTGGCACTTTTTTCTTATCTGTTAGGAAGCTTTAGAAAGCAAAATTAGCATATACAATACCTTACTTATTTCTCATCTAACAACAGAAATGTGAGATACATTACACGTATTTAAAATTTATATTAGAATGTCCTGGGACGCACCCCGATGGTTCCTTTTTCCTGTCAAAAAGGGCTTCCACTCAAGCAACTGGAGGTGGGAGTAAAGGTTCAATTTTTGTCAATTCTCTTAACCGGCACAATTTTCTATGTTGTTCCAGAAAGCCCCTCTATCTGCAACAGCAGCTCTCCAAAGGGAATTTGTGTTGCTAGAAAAATGGGGTGCCTTTATATAAATAGGCTAACACTCAGGAAGGATTACAAAATTATGAAACAGGTTTCTTTCTGAAAGAAGTTTTCTCCTTAAACAAACTGCAAATTGAGTGAGGAAAAGATAGTCAAACAGCATATAAAATGCACTCTCTCACACATTTCAGCATGACTTTTCTATAAATTCATTATCAGGACCATATAAAATCAGTTATTTCTGAAATAGTTGCTTTATGGAAAGTATTTCATTTAGAATAAATAACTGCTCCAAAAATCAAGTGATTAATCTTTTCCTGAAAGGGACAACAATGAAAAATAACAGCAAAGTAACAATCTGAGTAACATATTCAAACTGGAGAACATTTATTCTTCTTCACTTGAATGTTCTATTTTTATATATGCTGGTTTTGTTTATTAATTATAGTTGTGAAATGTTAATTTAATACTAACATGTTATTTCTTTAAGATGTAAAAAGAATTTGATTCCAAGATGTCTGTAATTTCAGACCAACCAACCAATTTGCAGCGTGCTTCTAAATTAAAGTTAAAATTAACATACAGTATGCTTCCATCAGGTAACATAGAAATAGGATACATAAACTATGAAATATTAAAACATAGCACACCGTATTACCCATAAAACTTGTTTTTCCATTTCAAGTTTATTAAAACTTTAGCAGTACAAATGATCCAGATTGTGGATTATCAAAAAACCAAACTGAAGTCCACATTTAAAAAAAAAATGTTCCCCAACGTGTCTCTAGAACCTAGAAGCAGAGCGGAAACAGTAAGTTCATAAACTCATCCATGCCTATTATCTTCATCGGTTCCAGCACTTGATTCATGATCGGATTTTTTATCTTTGCCATGGGCACGATCTCTCTCCTGATATTTTGATTTTTGGTTGATCTCCTTTTCTCTTGAAGAACGAGATCTGTCCCTTTCCTTTTCCTTACTCCTCCGCGAGTAAGATCTCTTCAATTCTCTGTCCTTGCTGCTTCTTCTTTTCTTTGAGTCAGGACTTCTCTCTTGATTTCTATAGGACTTTTTGCTTTTATTCGTCTCGGAGCTACTGCTGTCACGGCTTTTTGAACGCACCTTTTTTCCAGCCTCTTCCTTTTTGCGGGAACTTTTGTACTCTTGATCCCGATGCCTGTCTTTACTTCGACTTTCTTCCCTCTCAGAGCTATGGGATTCCTTCCGCCTTTTATATTCTTTCTCTCTGGACCTCTCCGGGGTGCCTCTTCTCTCTCTCTCTCTACTCCTTGATCTTCCTTTTCTTCTTACTTCCTTATCTCTATGTTTGGAATAATCTTTACTTCTGCTGCGGTCTCGTTCTTTACTTCTGGACCTGGCTCGTTTGCCTCTGTCCACACTTCTGCTTCGCTCTCTGGCCCTATTATTGGAACTATGTTTGTTTTTAGGCTGCTCACGTTCCCTGCTTTTTGAGTGTTCATGTTTTCCCCTGTCTTTACTTTTGGTATGATTCTGGCCATTACTTCTAGATCTTCCCCTTTTATTCTTCTCCTTGCTTTTGCTTCGTTCTCTGCTATGAAAGTCGTTATATTTTTCTTTGTCTTTTTCTCTGCTTCTTGATCGCATTTTTTTATCTTCATGTTTACTGTATTTTGAGTCTCTTTCTTTACTTTTGGATACCTCTTTGCTTTTGCTCTGGCTTCTGGATCGAGCCTTTCTTTTGGCTTTGCTTTTGTTATGTTTGTCCTTATCTTCTTTCTCAGAATTCCTCTTTGTCCCTCTGTCTTTACTGCCGGATTTGGGATCTTTGGGCTGTGTTTCTTTCTCTCCTCTTCTATCTGGACTTTCAGAACCCTCCCTGTGGTCAGATATTTTTCTTTCTTTTCCTCTTCCTGGACTTTTTTGATCTGCAGCATCCTTCTTGTTTTCATTAATTTCACTCCTTCAAGACAAACAAGCAAACAAACAAACAAACTTGAACATAAAGCTAGTGAAATAATCCCACACCATTATCTGAATTTACGTTACAAACTGCAGACCCAGGGAGGTACATGATAGAGAGAAGTACCTCTATAATCAAAAATACAACATACTATTGGAGAACTCTACTATATGAGTCAAATGTGACACAACAGAATGAGGAGGTCTCTAAAAAATTTGTGGAACAATTTCCCATGAGGGGAAGAAGAAAGCACACGTACTTTCTTCTTTTAATTTCTCTATACTTGTTTTAATTTTCATTTAGCAGATTATTACTTTTTTTTCTTCTTCTAACAAGATTCTAAATGAGCACAATAGGAAATGGAAAAATCAAATTATTATTTACAGGAGTTTCATTGCCGCACTGACTATTGAGTTACTTATTAAGTGAGATTAAAAATCAAATAAATAAGTAGTACAGAAAAGGCTACAGCTTTGATTGCCTCTTACTTGTCTCCTTTTATCCATCTTTCTCCACTTGATACTCTCATCCTTTGAGCTCTCTGCATTTCCTGTCTCCAGTGTGGAGGAGTCTCACTGCGTCTAAAGCGATCCCTTGACCTGGATCTTGAAGGTGTCCGGTACCGCTTTGAATACAAGAGAAAAAATGAGCTAAAACAAGATGTGGATCCTAATTTGTATAGCAGCTGGGATAGCTTTGATTGCAAATTACCCATTTAAAAACATAATAAAACCTCAATTTAATGGACCATTTGGGGATAAGAATTGTTTGTTGATTCAATGTTCAAGTGACATAAAGTGATACAATTGATACAGAAAATGTCAACTGATACTTATGCAAATAATATAAATGACATCAAATGTCCAAATTACCATGGAAACAATAAACTTTCTTGGTGAAGATGACATCTGATGTAAAATTTTATCAGTTGCACCTGAGGAATTGTGGTTTTACTGTATAAACGCTCATAGAATAAAATTAACTTAATTGTGCAGCTGAATTTTTAAACTGAAGCTCAATGTTCACTGAAAATAACACAGTAATATAACAATAGCAAAAATATAAAAAGAAAAAAGGGTGCTGTCCAGGAGAATACAAAAATGTATTTTAAAAAATAAGGGGAGATACAAAATTTTAAAATAAATAAGAGATCAAGTAGTATAAGCAGTCTAATTAACACAATACTTAAAACTTTTGCTGCTATATTAATTTTTCAAAGTGATTTCTCACACTTTTAAATACCCGTCTTTCAGTTTTCCAGTGTCTTGTTATAATACCACTTCAAATCTATGTCATTTAACAAATTATATTTTCTTCTTTTTGAGTTAATGTTACTTATCGTTCTCATTTGAAAGAAGCCAATTAATAAATTTACTTGTTAATTTTAACATTTTTTCTAGAGCTTTGCCATACTTTGACCTCAGTTCTAAACATTTGATCCTTGAAACAAAAATATAAGACTTTAAAAATTCAGTTCCTTGCAAGCAAGGATTTATGGGAGATTTCCTTAGCAAATCTTTGTCCCACAAAGCTAGTGAACACTGATGAGTTTCAAGGAATCCTCTAAGCCACTACCCTAAGAAGCCTTGGCAGAAGGCAGTCCATTACTGGAGAAGAGAACGATTTAGCAATAAAACATGTGCATACCTGATGGTAAAGGAACCCTCATGAAGACTAATAAAACATGCATCCCAATTTAAAGTCAATATACTGACACAACCTCAGCTTGTTGTAGAAATCACTATATTCTAACCAACCTGCAAACATATATAGCTTATGGCCACAACTAAGCCCAAAATTTCTACTGCTAAATGAGACATTTGTCAAGTGAGTTTTAAAGCTGTTAAGTGGATCATTGCAGTTGTTAAGTTAGTGACACTGTTAAGTGAATCTAGCTTCCCTGTTGATTTTGCTTGCAAGAAGATAGCAAAAGGGGATCACAGAACCCCAGGACACTGCAACCATCATAAATTTGTGTCAGTTCCCAAAATCTGAATTTTGATCACATGACCATGGGGATGCTGTAACTGTCGTAAGTATGAAAAGCAGTCATATCTCACTTTTTTTCAGTGCTGTTGTAATTCATACAGTTATTAAAGTAACTGTTACAAGTTGAGGACTATCTACAGTATATTGCTTTCTTTGTCTTGATATCTTAGCATGATACATAAATGCAAAATGCTGGTTTTGTTTGCTAAACTTTCTGGCTTTGGCCTAATTAGATAGAGATAGATAAGACAGATAGATAGATAGAGACAAAAAGACAGGCAGGCAGGCAGGCATTTATGTATATGTCACACAACTAAATCACAGTTTATTAAAAGCCAAATATCAAAGAAATTAAACTGCAAAAAGCAAACATACCCTTGGTCCCCTTCCTTTTATTTTTCTTCCAGATCTTGTCACCAATAGCCTTCGATATGATGTTTGACAATTTGATAGATTACTAGAAATTAAGAAAAGAAAAAAATCATTGCTGTTTAACCATGATTTATTAAGTTTCTTCCATAATCACGTACTTCTGAAGCTCACAAGCTGCCAAGACTATACTAAACATTTTCTTCATAAAAAAATAATTCAAATATTCAGTGGTGAAGTGATAGTAATAGTAATAGTAAATTCTAAGAGCCTTAGACCAGCAATGCCAAACTAAAATGCAATCAATGAATAAAATACAGATAACAGTAAGATATAACAAGGCAGTTTTCTTACATTACATAAAGATGACTGCTGAACCTCATGGATATACAAAATTAGCTGAAAATAGTTAATAAATATTTAAATGATAAACATATTATTTATTCCTCCCTTGAAGAATGTTTATCAACATCAGGGAATAAATCCTACTGAAAGCAATGTGCTATCTTTTAAGTAATGTTGCTAAAATTGGTGCTGATAATTATTTTAATTGAAGGTTTAAAAGCTATTTTAGCAGTTTTGTGTTAATGGATATTTTTAAAATGTGTTTTATGGAAATTGTTTCATTTTTTAAACTGCATACATTTTTGACAAAAATAGCTCAAAGATTTCCAAAAGAAACAAAAGTATGATCAATAGAACAGACATAATTATGCAGGAATACAAGTTCACATACAGTTTATACTGATCACAACTTTGAGGTTATTATGTCAGTCTCAAACACACACTAAACTTTACATTTCCCAAAGCTTAACTTCAACCAAGTTAATATATTTTTTTCTATTCACCCCAGTTAAGATATAGTCTTAGCCAAAGTGGGCTGAATCTCACTGCAAAATCCCTAAGGACCAAATATTTTCATATGGCTTATTTTTTAAGTGGATCTGTTGATATCCTAGGAGATTAGCATATGAAAAATGTAAATGAGTTGCTGATTTCCCATATAGAGTTATATTGCTCTATCCTGTTTGATCTGGCTTGACATTTTGGTAATTACATTGCTTTGGGTGGGGTGGACAAATGCAATATTCTGTGTACTGCACTAGTGCGTCAAGGGTCATTTGTCCCATTCTTCAATAAGAACAATCACCCTGATTGCTGTCAGATTTGGTGGATGTCTTTATGGGAATGTGCTCTGTTAACATGAAATGGCTTATCAGACAAGCGTCTACCATACCCTTTTGGTGATAACTATCAGGCTAACCGTAACGAAATTACTCAGTTGAACAGCCAAGTAGGGTGTGGATGTGCTAAGTATGAGCTGTTTGGTGGGTGTCTGCAGCCTCACCTTTCTAGAATTAGTCAGAATATTGTGGTATACATCAGAATATAACCACTGTGCTATGTGATCAGAATTACTGTTCTGTTTTTGTTAATCCTGGTTTATGCTTTTAGGCATATTAAGAGGTTACAGCCACTTTAATAAATAATGGAGAAAAGCAAGGGAAAACTTTCTCTAATTGCTAGGTGCACAAGTGTTGATCCCGAATGTTTCTTCTGTGATGGGGAAGAAACAATGAGGGGTACTCTACACCAAATAACTGGAAGTTGTTGCCTTTAATACTGGCATTCGTGGTTACAAATTAGTAGATTAGTTGAGAATGGTTTCCATAACCATTTTATCTGCCTGATACTGTAATTATTTTCCCATTATATTAGTCTGCCTTATGTTATGTTTCCACCATTTAGTTAGTAATTGTAATATGTTTACACATAGATCTTAGTATTTTAATATCATAGTATTGTGTCGGTAAACAATTTTAAAAACCCTTTACCTTTCCCTTTCTCTTTCTCTGTTCTTTGTCTCTTTTTCCTTTTCATCTACTTTGGGAGGACTTTTCCTCATCAGAAATCTGTTTTCTGGAACAGGAGGAATCTCTTCTGGACGGACTGTAGAAAGTGGCTGTTGCAATTCAGGATTTTCTGTTTCAGCTTCACTAGCTGAACTTAAATTTATAAAACAAAAGAAGACATTTATCTGTATTTTTAGAATAATGTTAAGTTTTCAGATGCCAAACATATTTCAAATTTACTATACTTTAGAAATTTGTGTGGGAAAGTTGCAAAACATTTAATATTTTAATCTGAACTGTGCTGGTTTTTCTTATGCCTTGCAAGTTCTAAATACAGGGTTGAATATGAGGACCTGCTTTTTTGGTCTTTTTACTAGCATAGTAATTTAAAAAAAATACTCCTCCTGTTTATATATTATTGAACATGTATGTAAATCGACAGATTTAATCGTGCCTAGGGACGGTTTCTAAGCTGCTAACCTACAGAAAGTGTCCAGGTTGTGACCCTCCAGCTTATAAACAACCCCTTAGTTACGAACAAGCTGCCTGCAGCACTCAAAATGGCAATGAGATTGGATTTAAGATGGCAGGTGGCACTTCTCCCTGCTAACTGAAAAACCTTTGAAGCCTTGCAAGGACCTCCATGATCATGCGTTAATATATTGCACAGCCTATTTTCAGGGGTTCCTGAAAGCCCTGCACAGCCCAAGACAGAATGCTGTCTGTCGTTGTGAGTCATGTCCCACTCCAGTTTTTCTCTAATTGACTGGCAGCAAGATCCAACTCAAACGGCAGACATTACTTTACCCCCATGAACTCAAGCATCACTGAAGCAGCACAATGCCTATGTGAGCATCACAAAGTAAAGCAAGTATTTTTAATATACAGCTAGTCCTCAACTTACAACCACAACTGAGCCCAAAATTTCTGTTGCCAAATGAGACATCAGTTAAGTGAATTTTGCCCATTTTCACAACCACATTTGCCAAAGTTGTTAAGTGAATCGCAGCAGTTGATAAGTTAGTATCTCAGTTGTTAAATGAATCTGACTTCCCCACTGACTTTACTTGTCAGGAGGTTACAAACGGTGATCACGTGACCTTGGGACACAGCAATGGTCATAAGCATGAACCAGTTGCCAAGCATCTGAATTTTGATCACATCACGACATGCAGCACGATGCTGCAACGGTGCTAAGTGTGAAAAATGGTCATAAGTCACTTGTTTCAGTGCTGCTGTAACTTTCAACAGTCATTATTTTATTTTATTTATTTTATTTTAATTCCATGTATATCCCACCCTTCTCCGAAGACTCAGGGCGGCTTACAAGCTTAGCAGTAGCCTTCATTCTAGGTATATGCCTGCTTATTAGGGCTTTCACACACCTCCCAAGCGGCATTATTACAAAGTCAGCTTATTGCCCCCAACAATCTGGGTCCTCATTTTACCTACCTGGGAAGGATGGAAGGCTGAGTCAACCTTGAGCCTGGTGGGATGCGAACCTGCACTAATTGCAGGCAGCTGGTGTTACTTAAGGAGGCATTAGCCCACTGCTCCACCCAATCAACTGTTGCAAGTTGAGGACTACCTGTATGGCACTGCCTGTTTCAAGAAGTTCCTGAAAACATTCCATGGATTCAGCTGTTCCTCAGCTCATGGAAGAATGCCATTCACATTTTTGACTTGCGTTGGGCTTCTGTTTTTCTCTTATTACACAGTAAGACAAACACGTGACTAAATAGCTTGTTCCAGTTTACATACAAATGGATTTAAAGGAAGACTTAGGAACAGAATTTGTTATTGACCTGGGGACTTGCTGTATTACAAAACCGCTGGGTTGACCTCCTAGCAACAGAAGCATTGTTCTCCAAGTATCTCAGATTTCATCCAAAAATATATTTAAAACCATTATGATTTTAGATACATAAGAAATCTATTTGATAAAAAACATATAAAAAGATTTATTTTACAAACAAACTGTAATTGACAATGGAAAATGTATCTTTAATTCCTTCAAATTATTCTATGTTACATTTGTTGCAATAATAGCGCAGGAAGGAATTTTTTTTAAATGCTTTCATAGAAATCTTCCCTCTTCTCTATTTACCTCTTTTTGCTTTTTTTCCTCTTTTTCTTTTCTTTCTTATGTTTCTTAGAGGTTTTTTTGTGTTTCTTTTTCTTTTTCTTTGTTTTTTCTTCAGCAGCACTGTCAGATTCAGTTGACGAATCAGAAGACGTTTTTGAATCACTTGAACTTTCTGAATCACTAGATGAAGAAGACGACTTGTGTCTTTTCTTCTCTTCCTTCTTGACTTTAAATGAAACCAACAGAAAAGCATTTACCGCCTAAGCTTAAAAATACTCTTTTCCTATCTTTCCAGTTTAATTTCCAAATATTAAAGCAAATAAATTATTTCCTAATCATGATTTTTCATATATGAAAATGCTAAATATTATTGTTTAACTGCAATTACAGTTGTGACTGTACCACGTTCAAGTAGAAATATATTGTTATACCCCCAAAGTCTAAAGATGCTTAATAAACAATTTTAACAATGATGCTCTTAAAGCATTAAAATAAGCCAAATAATTAATTTCTACCAAAGGTGACTGGAAAACAAAAGATTAAAGCTGATTTTTCCCCCTTTGCTGTATTGGCAATCTGGAACGGCAGACTATTATTAAAAAGGTATTTTAATCTTACCTTTGGATTTTGGAATTAGTTCTCCACAACTCAATATTCGCACTTCTGCATACGGTTTACTAGATGCATCTGTCTTCTGATTTTCTATTTCTCTTACAACTTCTTGCCCCGAAATTACTTGTCCAAAAACAACATGATACCTAAATGAGCGAAGCATAATTTTAATAAATGACTGACATATCTATCTCATGGAAGAATTCAACAGAATTTTCCAATTACAAGTAAAAGACAAAAATACGTACCCATCAAGATGAGGGGTAGGCTTAGTTGTTCTTTAGATGACACCAGAGGCAAGAATTTAATAAAAAAAGGATAATATTAGTATCGAGTTGACAGCGTTCGAGCACAAATTTGGTATGACAGAAGTGAGAAATTTGAACAAAATATTAAATATTGAACAGTCAATACATTAAAATTTATATAAAGTTCTGCTTATTAGTGTAACTGTACCTAAAATTCAAAAAATATGTTTAAAAAATATATTCTACAGTCTAGTTTTGAGTGAGATAGTATACTTTGACAGCACTATACTATATAATGGCATGAATATTCAGAATTCTTCTGAATAGGAACAATTTCCTTCAATTAAAATATCTGATACTATAAAACGGGCTTAACTAGAACATTTCTTCCAGGCATCCAATTCCTATGTAAGGAACACTTTTAATAACCTGAGCCATTATTTCTGTAAAACAGTTTAGACTCAGGTTCTTTTGTCAACCAGGCCATACCGTATTTTTCGGACCATAAGACGCACTTTTCCCCTCCCAAAAGTGGGTGGAAAAACGAGGTGCGTCTTATGGTCCGAAGGTAAGCGAAAACACTTGTCTCCCGTTCAGTCAACGCAGTCCATCAGCTCCATTGGAGAGACGTGATTGAATGAAGACATGGAATTCTCCGCCCTGCCCCTGTGATTGGTCGGCAGGGGAGGAAATACGGACGTGCCTGCCATGCCTTCTGACTGCCTCCCCCTCCCTGCGCGCACACATTTTCTTTCTTTTACCTCGCTGCTAAAGAAATAGTTTTTGCTAAACTAAACCTCATAGGCGACTTGCCCCAGCAAAGCCGTGAGGAGTTGTCCCTGCAGGTTTCTCTGCGAAGTTTATTGGAAGTGATTTCCCATTTGCAAGATAACACTGCTAATTGTTTGAAATTGCTTCGGCATCTTAGAAAACCTATTCAGGGAAAAGAAACTACCGGTACCTCTTTCTTTCTTTCTTTCTCTTTCTTTCTTTCTTTCTTTCTCTTTCTTTCTCTTTCTTTCTTCCTCCCTCCCTCCCTTTCTTTCTTCCTTCTCTCTTTCTTCCTTCCTTCTCCATTCCTTCCTTCCTTCTCTCTCTCTCTTCCTTGCTCCCTCCCTCCTTTCTTCCTTCTTTCTCTCTCCTTTCTTTCTTTCTTTCTTTCTTTCTCTCTTTCTTTCTTCCTCCCTCCCTCCCTCCATCCTTCCTTCTCTCTCTCTCTCTCCCCTCCTTCCTTCCTAGTATACCGGTACTATTTGGTTCAGAATATTTTTTTTCTTGTTTTCCTGCTCTAAAAACTGGGTGCGTCTTATGGTCAGGTGCGTCTTATGGTCCGAAAAATACGGTAGTTACTTCTTGTCAATTAAAGATGTTATGTTATTCAGTTTCAGTAGTACAACAATACTGAAACATTTGGCCTCATACTAATTTATTCATTCCACAAATCTCTCTAAACTTCTATACCACTGAGCAAATAGTGTACATTCATTTTTGAAGAGGCAGCTTATGCTTAATATAAAATTGAAAATAAAGAAGCAAAGACAAAGATTTTGAAGACACTACAACCATCAATATATTACTCAACCAATAATTTCAATTAATTGCAACTGATAAACATGTAGCCATTGAATTCACAGTAGAACTTATTAAAGATTTAATATTTAAAAAACTAATGTATTTTTATTTGTTCTCAAAGTTCAGTTATTCATTCCCTCGGACGATTCCCTTCCTCTTCCTGAGCACATTAAAGACTTATCAAGGAGTCATTCCCATTCACCTGTCAAACTTCTGCCTATATATACTGTGAGAAGCAGGGGACACAGATGTGTCCTTTATTTCATAATGAATAGAATTGTAAAAATAGCATCTTCTGTTATGTCTGGAATATTCAACAATATTGCTTGTAAATAAATGTTAACTTGCTCTGACAATCAAAGTATACATACATAAGCATTATCCACTTTCAGCCCATATCACTATTTAGTCCTTAAAAAGCTCACAATTATTACACATTAAAAGATTTTTTTAATGTAGGCATTAAGTTGCAACTATTTAGCTCTTACATTGTTAGAACACTCTACATACAGCTCTCTTTTTGAAATATAAGACTATAATAGCTGTCCCTATTTCAGAGGAGATTTTGATTCTGACTTATTTGGCTATTTGTAATTCTATTTATTATTTCCACTTAGGACAGAACAAAACAGATGCACCATTTACCTCTGAGAGAATTTAACTCAGTATACAGATATGGTGCTTTGTAAGTAGCAGGAGAAACATAGTAAAGAAACTGTAGTAGTACAAAAAAGTGAGGAAAAGTTTATTATTACCTATATTTCCACACTAGTAACAACTGACTTGATTTATGGAACTTTGCATTATGTAGTGAACTTTCATGGGTTTTATATGGAATATGTTTTAATGATTATATGGAAGAGAAACTGTATTGGGGAACTGAGATTTCATGGAAGACAAGGCCTACTAATATACTAATTACTTCTGACTTTTCTCTCCCTCAGAATTATAATAGTTTTATGTTTTGATCTCTTTGTGATGTTAAATGCCAGGTTGGTTAATATTCTCACTCTCATCTCTAGATGTGTTTTGGTGGGAATTTTGTCCTGCCATATGTAATCAAGACTTGGATTGTGAAGGATTAATCTCTTCAGCGTTGCTTTTCTGTTCAGCACCCTAGCAGATTATAAAGTGTTCTTATAGACTAGATTCTTCAGTCTGGTACCTCTATCATTCCAAAAGTAGAGGAACCAGAGCTGTCTGAAAATTATGGAGGTTATAAAAATTTGAGGATATAAAGTTCAGGAAGTTAGTATCTATTTTTCAGGCTCAACGCACTGTCATAAATAAGTTTAGTTTAGACAAGATGGAGTATATGTAGCACATTATTTTCTCACAAGGTATTGACAGTCAAATTGTTTTAGAAAAAATGTACCCCTCTTAAGAGATCAAAACTGGGGAATGCTTTGTTTATTCAGATTATTGTCAGAGCTTTAATAATTTGCTATGGCGTGAAATGTGTTTTACAAGTTTAGATTAGTAAGTTAATTAGGATTCAACTGGGATAGAAATACGGTGCATTCATCAGCCCATATTCTGTACCCTTTCATTTTAGACTGATCGATGGATGTACATGATGCCTTCACTGGCTCTTGGGCCCAATGCCAATGCTGTCCCTGTATAAAACAGTACAGACTGTTTACGGACTAGAGAGAAAAAGAGCAACTTTTCTAATATATTTCACCTGGGAATATTATCCCAAGCCACAGTATTACTATTTAAGTTTTCCCTCACTTCGTCTGTTCAACATACGCCATCAAAACGGACCCTGGAAATATCATTCAGCTTCCCATGACAGACAGCAGGAGGTATACTCTGGCGCAAGCTATGTATCTTACGCAGCTTCACATCCCAAATCAGGAAAAGTGCTTTTGCTTTAGCCCAATGTAATTCTCTTCCCTCAGCGCTTCTGGCTGGAAGGTACAAAACAATCCCACACTCATTATGAACATGTCCTTGAGACTCAGTACATATAGAAACTATTGAACATGTTCTCTTGTATATCCACTTAAAATACAGAATCTTGAAATCCTCCAATTGCCACACTTCTGACTAGTCAATTGGACACAATAACCAATAGTAAGCAATGTCTACTTTCTGACATCAAACCTGAAGTAACATGCAAGGCTGCCAAGTTTTGCATGGTAGCATGTAAAATTAGACAAAGGATAATTAAGAGTAATTGAACCTGCCAGAGTAGGGATAGTCAGAAGTGGATGAGGCTCAGCATTAGCTTTTGGGTATACATTCCATGTCAGCTATTGCACTACATTATATTTTTCTCAGCCACAACAGGGTTTCTGTAAGAGAAGCTTACAATTGTTATACTTACAAATAGACAGGTATACAGGTAGTCCTTGACTTACAACAAATTGCTTAGCTTGAAATTACGACAGCTAATTACAACCCAAGCCTGAAGTTCTGATGGCCATGTTCTTCCATAGTTACTGCATTTGGCAACTGGCCCCTATTTATAATTGTTTGCAGTGTCCCTCCCGATTTATGACATTTTTTTCCAAAAGAAGGTATTTATTTCTGGTTTTCAGAAAAAAATGCCCCATAGCAAACAATGGCCTCACTTAATCACCATGGCATTTGCTTAACAACCATAGTGTTCACTTTACAATTGCTTCATGACTGCCAGAAAGTGGTTGTAAAATCAGTCACATGGTGACCTACTTTAGCACCATCACAACCTACAACTTGTAATTGGCAGGATCCATTAAGATCCCAAGTCAAGGACTATGTCTGTTATACGGTATGTGTATGCTTGTATTTTATACTGTTATTTCAAGTTTATATTATCCAGATTGCTAATTTTATTTTCTTCTTGTTATATACATATAGCCTGTGCAAGCCTTTTAGTATATTTGATTTGACTGTTGGTACTTTTCTTAACTATCCTGGGCTTGTCAATTTAATATTGGTTATTTTAAATATTTGAATACCAATTCTCTTGCGCTGATTAATGATTGCAATAAGCTTTCTATCAAACCATTCTCATCTTTTACTATGGCACGTTGAGTTCTTACTCAGGAGCAAGACCTTTACTAGTAGATTCCCCTCCTCCAATTATAGCACATGTTCAATAGAGAAGTCCATCTATAAGTTCCTCTACATTTAGACTTTTAAGAAATATTTTTATTGTTATATTGTCCTTTTTTAACTTTTCTTATATTTACTCTAATTGTGTTTTTAATTTTATGTACTTGGAATTTTTTGGAATTTTGTGATGGTAGTTGTTTTTGCTGAGTTTTGATGTACAATACTTTTTTTGTAATAATTTCTAATTTTTTTTATAATTGTATTTCTGTTTATCTTGTAAATTAGTCTTAGATAGATCTCCCATAATTCTTAGAAATAGATAAATAAAAGCATTCTCTGTGCTAAAGGTATTGATACTTTGTAAACAGAAAGTCATTCCAACAATTCAAAGTTCTTACAATCATAAGGAGCTCCATCCAAATGATGGAGCTAGCATGATACTTACATAAAAAACTGTGAACCATTTGTATCTTTCCCTCTGTTGGCCATTGAAAGGAGAAATTCTTTGTTGTGCTTTACAGCAAAGCTTTCATCTAGAGAAAGCGTTTGAATTACTTCAAAAATCCAAGTTATTACCTTGCAGTGGCATTTTTTTTTTTTGCATTTTAAATTAGGATTGTCAAGCTGCATAAATGTTATCATTGCAGTGCCAAAAAGTATTCAAATAGATAAAACTAAAGACAGAAATGTATACTAATAATTCTCAGTTTATTGGACAAAAATATAAATATTATTCAATTAATATTGTTGAATTGCATATATAATGAATGAATGAATGCAAAAATACAACTATCTAGCAATCCATTGATCTGTCAAACAAGAACAATTTGTAAGTGACTCATTATCCAAAAAGACAGACATATTTTTTGGAAAAAAACTTTATTATATTTTGCTACCTACATTTATAAGTGTGCCAAAATAATATGTTGTATTGCTAGATAAAAAAAAAATACCTGATGAGCAGTCCTCTGTTTTAGAAAAGGTAATTTGGAAATTTGAAATAAAAATAAATTTCAATTACTTATACAACAGACTTTGTTTATAAGATATTTGTGTCATAAAAGCATCTTATCTAACTTCCAGTTACAGCCTTTTAATACCATCAGCTCACATTTCTAGGAGCATGAAAAGAACTCAGATTGATTAGTCAGAATTAACATTCAGCCATCTTGGAATTTTTACAGAGAAAGACCGAAACCAGATCCATTTATTGGTCTACTTGGTCCAACTGCCAAACTAGCATTCATTTTCTGCCAAAAAAAATCTGTTTGTTAAAGGCATGTCAAATGACTGGAATGATGTTTTATCGTTTTCCCTCTCTGCTCAGACATGAGCAAGGAGGGCTGGTTTGTTAGCAACCAATGAAATGGTTAAGCTGGGCTTGGCAAAGGGAAGTTAAATGGAGACAAGATGCAAGGTAGGGGGGGAGGGAGAAGGGAGGGGGAGGGGGGACTGTTAAAGATAAACTGTATGTTAAAACTTTTCAATAAAAAAAAAGATGCAAGGCTGTCACACACTTCAGGAAGAAAGGACTTCCCACCTTAAGAGAAGTAGAAAAAGAGATGGGTTGGTATGCCACTGATTGCGAGATCACTTGAGGCCAGACTTTTTAAAAGGTCTAAAATAACTCTACAGTTTATGATCCTCATTATGAACCTCAAAATAAATTAGTTATTTTGTAGATCCATCAAATAGGTTGCTCCTAATATATTCACAACACAGCGGTGGAGTTGTAAGCTAACCTGAGAAAAAAATAGTTCTTACCTTCAAAAAAGCCTCCATAAATTGATTCTCCTCCTCTCCCATTTCCTTGTATGAAAAAACAACAACATACATCTAAGAAAAGATCCTGCAAGCATCCAATAGAAGATAATATAGATAGTTCAGGGTTGAACTGTGGAATCCTTAGTGTTCTCTGAGCTTGGTTGTTTGTTTGCTGACATTTCAATACCTGAATTGGGTAACATCATCAGTGCTAGTGAGTATGGGGTTTGCTCCCTGTTTCTGTACAGTAACTTGCCCTGCCACCATTGCGGAAATGTGGTTTTCTCCTTGGTAGTTCTTTGATTAAAGTATAATTTTCTGCCAGATTGTTTGTCTGGTGTCAATCCCTGCTTATCTAGGTATTGGATGTTGGAACTGACACCAAAGACCCCACAAACTTTAAAATATTTGTATTCAAACTGAATATTTTTATAGAAGATATAGTTATGGAAGAAGTAACAGAAAACAAGTCTGTTATTTTACTATCCATCTAGGTAATTTAAAGTGGACATTAATGAAACAGAATGGGAGAGTTCTAGTTTTTCTTATATTTTTACAAATGAATTCAGATTTTTTTAAGAAGAAAAAAATGGCAATATTTTAGTAACTTCTTTAGCAAAGCACTCTGCTTGAAACTATCATAGAAATTCATTCCTAAATTTTGGCAAGAGACTATTATTCCGAGTTTCCTTCCACAAAAAATAGACATCAAAATTATTTAAATACTGTAAAATTTATTTATATTTGAACAATTACAGGTAATAATTTGGAACAAGTAATGACATACCTTCACTGAAGTCACCACCTTGGATCATGAAATCTTTCACAACTCTATGAAATAAACAACTTTTGTAGTGAAGTGGTTTCTGGGTTGATTTTCCAGTACCTTTTTCACCTACAAAGAAGAAATAGTTTAATGCACATTAAATATTAGTGACACAATCTCACACAATGAAATACAAGTCAAATTGTAAATCAACTTTTGGTGATTTTTAAAACTCTAAATACTAAGCCATTAAAAAAAGGTCACACAGTACTAATAGTAGTAAAAAAGAAGCAAATAAAACGTTTCTACATAATAGGCAAAATCCACAGAACTGTACCCATTTGTTAATTCATACAGCTAGTCCTCACTTAACAATTTAAATTGGTTCCAATGAAATAGTCACTAAGCAAACAACATGATATAGACAAAAAAAGAAAAGGGGCCTTTCAACATTACTGAATACTGCCATCTCATTTAGACAGTTTCCTTGTGCAGAAATGCCAGTGTTATTCTCATTCTGGCATGTACTGTTGTCAGATGCAGAAATTTGAACCTAAATGTATGTGTGGGTTGGACAATAATTTTTAGTACCATTTATTCCCACTGTATTTATAAACAGTTGCTATCTGAGGCAGTTGCAAACAAGGATTGCTTATATAATAAAGTGGTTTGAAACTTCAGTTAACTTCTCAATTGTAAGACTCTACTATTCAAGGATAGGTTTGTATGCATTTTGTTTTGGATAAAGGCAACCTTGTGTACAGTGCTAAGGAAATAGGAGAAAAAAAGCTATAGTTGTTTTTCCCCGTGTATCTCAGTGCACACTTGAATGAAAGAATTTAACCTGCGCTTAGGTCACCCTCGAGTTATAACCATTTGTTCAGCAACGTGTGAGCAAAGGGAAGGAGATATTATGGTAAGATATGGGCAAGTGTCTTCTGTAAGAACCTAAATGAAAGTCAGAATTAACAAAATTCCTCTGAGCTCCAATACGACAGTGGAGAATTTTTTTTTCAGAGTTGGAATCATCCAGGTTTCCCTATCTTTCTGACTATAGGAAGAAACACTTAGAATTCTCTGAAAACTTTAACTATGTGGTTCCACATTTCAGTGCAATCCCAAGAGCAGAGCCATCATGACCATAAATTACTAAGATGTAAGACATTTAACAGATAGTCATTATTTTATATGTATGAATTAATACATACTTCAAAATAGATCTTAAACTTACCAAACTTAAGATAAATGTGTAATATTGCTATAGTTTTATGCACCTTTTGACATTATACTTAAGAACAATTAAATCAGCATTAGCTTTACATAGCAAATTATGTAAATAAGGAAAAATATCTACAAACCTGTACAAAGGCAGCGAAAGTTCTCACATGTTTTTGGGCAAACATCTGAAAATAATTCAAAGACAACTCTTCCAGCTAAAATTAAGAAAAGAAAAACCCATTACATTTATATTCACTAACTTTAAGAAGGCGAGCTTGCATGCATGAAAATAAATATAAACCACTTATTCTAAATCGGTTTACCTATGCGTAACATTTAACATTGAAACCAGCAGTCTTACCAGGGGTGTTATTGATGGCTATGTCAAAAAAACAACGAGGTCTTTGGGTTTTCACTCCCATGGCTTCAGAATATTATATCTGAAACAGAAATGCAAATCATAAAGAAATTTGATTATAGCATACTACTTGATTTATTTATTGAATTTATTGGCTGTCTATCTTATCACAGGGTAACTGTAGAGTTACTAATAACAATGATAGGTAAGATATTACAAGGCTTTATTATTTCATGCAGAGAAAAATATATAGGCAATAATATTGCACCAAAAATATTGAATTATTTTTATGGGTTCTAAAAAGAATGCAATACTACATATTTATATTTAGGAATGACCACATTGGAGCAGTCCAAACTGTGTTAACAATCAACTTCCAATTCCTTATGTGATTGTCCCTCTAACATTGGGGGGGGGGGGGAGAAAGCAAAACAGTGGTATGCTAACCAGTGAACACATTACTGTATGACCTTTTCCTTCCACCTCTCCTTTACCACATTTACCATTCTCTTACAACTTATTTCAGGTATACCACAAGGTGATAAAGCAGTCACCAAATGACTGGATGAAAAAACTATTCAACAATGCAAAGTAATTTTCTATAAAATATTTTATTTTTAAAAAGTATTGATCCTGCTCCATTTCAACAAATCTGAAAATATCACATCATAACCAAGTCATTCTGGTTCATTTATTACAATATTAATTTATATGGATGCAATTCTGGTTTGGATTTGCAGTGAGGGATGGTTAACATTAAATAAACGTAGAGAAGGGAATATATGGAAACAATGTTACATCAATCTTCTCTTAAAAAGGCACAAAGTAAATTATTTTTTTGACAATTATAAATCCAGAAAAGGCAAATCTTTTAGGATCTGATAGTTGAAAGGTTATTTCTCCAGCATCATAATATAAATCGCAGCATCTTCCTATTTCATCTATCCCTGTGTTCACACTAGTGTATAGCCTTCCTTATATACTGAAAAACAGATGAATCTGCTTAATATTTAATGTTCCTTCTACTTGGTATTATTTCATATATGACAGGACAAACACTGATGAGGCATCATATATGCCAAAACATGGAGAATTAGCAGAGTTCCAGGTTAAAGCTACAAACAGGAAAATAAATAATGGCTGAATGTTAATTTCACTTCTTTCATAATATAAAACTAGTATTTGATAAGCATGTTTACCAGTTTATTGAAAGCAAATTATAAATTACAGCAGCCTTAATCTATTAAAACATATTTATTTCACTGAAAATTTAAGCCTATAAATTGGAAATTCCCTAATTTTTTTCTGCAGGTTAAAATTAGTGTGTTTTAAATCAGTATTATTTATTTTAATGTTATCAAAAATTCCAGAGTTCTCTAGATCATGATACACTATTTATGTGAAGAAAAAAGGTCAAAGAATTAAGTATAGCACTCCACACTGCTTTCCCTTTTGAACTTCCAAATACCCCACATTTTCAACTATTTATCTTAAACAAGAGAGCCAAAACCTATATATTTGATTACTTACTCCCATGTAATTCCCAATGCCTTATATAATTGTAAACACATGAAACAGCAATGGATACAGGCAGTCAACTTACAATCATTCACTTAGTGACTGTTCAAATTTTCAAGTACTGAAAATAGTGACTTATGACCATTTTTCACATGTATGACTGTTGCAGCATCCCCATGGTCATGTAATCAAATTTTGGGTACTTGGTAACTGGCATGCATTTATGACAGCTGCAGTGTCCCGGGATCATGTGATTCACCATTTGTAACCTTTCCAGCTGGCTTCTGACAAGCCAAGTCAACGGGGAAGCCAGATTTGCTTTACAATTGCATAATTCATTTAACAACTTCAGCAATTTGCTTAACTATTGTGGCAAGAATGGTTGTAAAATGGGACACAATTCACTTAACCTGTCTTGCTTAGCAATGGAAATTTTGGGCTCGGTTGTGATATATGTTGAGAGCTACGTGCATTTGCTTTCTTTCTCATTTATTATTCAAATTTATACAGTCATCCTTTCTCATATACGGTAAATGATCATTGGCAGCTAACAGGCAAATAAAAAACATAACAAAAAAGAGTAATATTATAATGCTATTTGAAAATGAGAAAAAAATATGAAAGCATATAAAAACCATCACAGAAGACATAAAACCACCAAGGCAATTACTATGGCCACAGTACCAGCACCGCCACACTCCTGAGTCCCCATGCCCAGGGTCTTCAGGGCCGTGTGAGGGTCCATCTGATCTGGGGGAGGGGGGATCATGTTCCGTAGGGCAGATGCCACAAGGAAGGCTCTCTTCCTGGGTCCTGCCAGACAACACTATAGTCGATGGGACGTGCAATATGCCCTTCTTCCTAGACTGGATGGGGTAGGTAGATGTAATTGTGGAGAGGCAGTCTGTCACGTAACCTGATCCCAAGTCTTTCTTACATATAAGCCAAACTAGACCATTTTTGAAGGTTAGGATATAATTGTTTATTTGTACAAATTCTCCTAATACTATATGTATTTGAAAGAAAACTAGATTTAATCCCAAACCATTTGCTTTAGGCCATGAAGGAAAAAGTTTTCTGTTTAACTTACAGTAGTAAAGAGGTAAGCTTTAAAAATCAGGATCGATCTCACACACATACACCCTTTTTTGTTAAATACAGTATCTATGACCAGCTTTCATTGGATAACAGCAGCTCTGCTAGATCACACAGAAAATCCTGTCTAGTCTGGTGTCTTGTTTCTTATAGCAATTGACTAGAAGCTTGATTAAACAAAGTAGAAACGAAGGCAGGCTGAGAGGGATCTTTTTTTTAATATTAAGAGGCACAGTATGCAAATTATGGTTTGAATTTGGGGAGCACATGTACATTTAATATTCTGAAAGTTTCACTGCCCCAAATGATTTGAGACCTTGTTCGCATAATATGTTATTTTACATGCATTTAATAAACCAGTACTCTTTGAGAAGCCAAATAAAAATAAGTGGTCTGCTTTTTTGACAGAACTCCTTCCTCTGTCATTAGGGCAAAGCAGGTCATTAATTTCTTGGATGGCCAAAATGATGCTACTCACTCTTGTGCATAATGTTTCTTGTGTTTCAGTTTAGGCAACATACAGTAAATAACTTTAATTTTTTATATGAATTTTTTTTTACAAAAAGTTTGAAATTTACAAATAAGGGTTTTTTTTCTAGTATTCAGGGGTGGATTGATAAAAAAAACATTTAGCCTGGAGTTGATTGATAAAAAAAACATTTAGTGTGGTTTAAATATTCTCTTCAAAAACACAAGATACCCTATTTTTAAGAACATTTGTTAAAATATTTTAAATACAACAGGGGCAACATAATTTTATGACTTCTATATTCACCTTATACTATATTTAAACCAAAAAAGTAAAATATTAAGTTCTAAATGCTCTAGCTTGAGAGTTTCAAACTCATAGAACATAGGCCAAATGTGGCCCTTCAAATAATTTTCTGCAGCTGGGAACAGTATTTTAAAAATGTGAAATCTACACCAAAAGGCAGCAATGCTCCCTGATTACTTTAATGGGTATTAACAAGTAAAGTGAGAGAGCAACCAAGATCAACAATCTGTTACCCTCCTATGCATACACTGAATGTAGCATCTCATATTGCTTTAGGTCCTAGGTGAGCTGGCGTCTTCTGATTTTCTCCCTCATATTTATTTATCTGTCCAACTAATTTATGCTTGCCAGGCAACAGGCAAAGATGTACAAGGCAATGGCATTTACTGGGTTCATTGCAATTGCTGATGCCCGCAGCTCCAAGCTAAGAAGAAAGTGTGACCTGACACAAAACCTGGGACCGACAGGCAGAGGGGTGGTTCAACTCCTAGCTTTGCATCAAAACATTGGCCAGGGCTGTAGCCTACTCCTCATTACTTACCTGCTTTTACTAGCAACCTCTTACCACCATGTCTACTTCAGGTTTAATTCAGGTGGCTTGCTATGCCAACCTTGGTACTTCCTGTCTGGGAGCCTCAGATGGACAAAAGGCTTTGCATGGGGAGACAGTGACAGGACCCATGAAACCCAGTGCAGTGATGACTCAAGCCCAGCTGTTAGGAAGTACCCTATCTGAGGTTTCAATGATCCCATTTTATAATGGGGTTGCTGGGGTCCTTTGTGCAAAACTAGCTATCCACCACGTATCAAATTTCACTGGCAACAACAATCCAAACTGTCATTGCATTGCTACCACTATGGCTAAAGTAGCTGTACAGCACATAAGTAGAGTACTGCAATCTCTCAACTGTTTTTGTTTCTCTTTTCTGAATCATTTCTAATATTATAACATTTTAATTAAGAAGGAGCAATGGGATGCTTATACATTATCCTAAATATGGCTGGTTATTTCATAAATATATTTACTGTATGATGTATTTATTGAGTCTCATGTTTCATTTTATTGTTGCCAAATTTAAAGTTTGTTTTAGGCTTTCCTAAATAACTTAGTATCACAAATTTAACTACCAAACCCAAAGCAATGGAATTGAAATAAATCACTTCCAGTACAACTTGCAATACAGTGGTACCTAAGACTATCCAAAAGAAAAAAGAAAAAAATTCTTGGATCCAGAATGACAGATGTATAGAATAATCCATTATGAAATGATAAACTTTCAATAAACATATCTTTAATTACAGAGATCTTGAATTCTTTCTATTACATAAACCTTTTGGGCAAAGCAAATTCCCATACTGATATTACTAATTTAAAGGAGGATGCACATCAGTTTTTAAATGTCTTATGAAAACAACTGTATCAACTAACAAATATTAAACCAATTCCTTAAAAACAGATTAAAATAACAACTACAATAACCACTGTAACAAATGTTGGATATTTTTCCTGATTTCTTCAAAAAACAAATGTTTGACCGGGCACCAAACCTTACTTGCAATCAAACACAAAATTAAAATGTTGAACACGGTGTACTGTCACTACTAGATTACCTTCATGATTCATCCTTGATGAATTGAATTGTGTCACAAAAAATTAAAATGAGATTTATCAAATACAGATCACAAATAATTCTTCTCAAATTTGTTGAGACTTTTAAGATAACTTGTTGCACTTGACATGTCTTTTAAATAATGCAGAAACATTTTCCTTCAATTTAAATGTATACCGGTATTCAAATATTAATGTTAAAAATAGGAAACTTAGGAATTGACAAAAATATAATCAAACTGTCTTATTTGAAGCAAAGTTAAAATTTTGACCAATCCTTCTGCAAAATACATCCAATAATGAGAGGCAATTAGTTGCAGTGGTTTAGATGCTGGCTTAGAAACCAGGGGACTGTGAACTCTAGTTCCACCTTAGGTATGAAAGATGGCTGGGTGATTGGGCCAGTCACCCTCAGTCCAATCCAATTCACAGGTTTGTTGTTGTGGAGAAAATAGAAGGGGAAAGAGTATTATGTATGTTCGCCATCTTCTTATAAAGTAATAAAGATAAAATAAAAATCCAACAAATAATGTTGCATCCATAACCAAATCTGTAGTTTTATTAAATCTGCCTTCCCACACCTTCTACTGAATATATTTGTTCTCATGTTTAAGAAAAGGAAAACTGAGGGAGAGATCAAGAGCCAAATTTTGCTTCTCCTTAGGAAAACCAAAGCAAAATTAAATTCGTGCCCTTTGTAAATTCCTGAAGATACAAATCGTTATAACTGAAAAGCATAAAATTGTACTACTTCGTCATCTCCTTCTCTCTCAGAATACACGATGTCTTTAAATATGATTTGTACATTTTATTAAAAAAATCATTGCTTGTTTTTTTTTAGAATTTCAAAACTAAAGTATTGCAATGACAAGCAATATGTGAAGATCTAATTTTCAAACAAAGTGCTGATTTTGGAATGTATGATAACTAATAGATGGCAAGTTCCTGTAGAGTATGGGAAGATCAATACAAAGGGAACAACAACACGGAGGTAATTTAAGAGCGATCCCACTTGGTCTACAACTGATTCAATTAGTTCCTCCCCTCTTTTCATTGTGTCTGTTAATGTCACCACTCGCTACTTTTTTGGCCTTTTTCATCTTTTACTTCGGATACTATTCGGAGCAATCGTCCCATGATCTTTCTTCTCTTTTTCACCAAGTTTTTTTTTTTTACGACGAAAAGGACTAGTTTGTTTCATTAAAAAAGCCGCTTAAATCAGCCTAGAATCTTTCCCCACAAACTGGAGGAAAAGGGGAGGGGGGAAGTAGCTTTAATTTTGTTGCTTGGGAAGAACAGCAGGTTCTTCTCCCCCACTCTTGCACAAGTTGCCCGAAACAAACCCTACAAATCGCTATTAAAACCCGAGGAAACCCCCCCCTCTCCCACCCATCGAAGGCCCTGTGTTGTCCCTCAGCCACTCAACGCGAAACTGCTTCTCCTCCTCCTCCCCCCTCGACCTGTGGAGAGGGCGACGCTTCTCTCAGCGAGGCCTTCAGGATCAGCCTCTGACTCTGAATGAGAAAAGGCCTCTTCCCCGTTCACCCCACCCCCCGAGTCAGCGTGAGGCAGATTCAAACTGGGAAGAGAAGCGAGCGAGCCCTCCTCTTCCTCCCTTCTCTCCCGCCCGCTCGGCTCTAAGACGGGGGGGGGGGGGAGCGTCTTCTCCCTCAGGCCACCCTCGAAATTTGCCTCCGGCTCTTCTGCGGACCCGCTTCGCCGGGGCTCCTCTGGCCACTCACCAGCCTCTCTCGTGAGGCCCGCCAACCTCCCTCCGGCCGCGCTCCTCACCACCTCGCCTCCGCCGCCATGTTAGGATCTGGTGCAGACGGACTGCGTCAGTGGAGGAGGGGACGAAGCGGGAAACCCGGAGCGGCTGGAGGCTGGCGCGGGCAAAGGAGGGGAGACCGGGCGCGCGCGCGCTCGTGTGTGCACGCGTGTGTGTGCACGCGTGTGTGTGTGTGTGTCGACGCGCTGGAGAGTCAGAACCTCTGGCGACAAAGTCACTCAGCCTGGCGCTTCGGCAAGGCGGGCAAAAGGGTTTTCAAGATCCCCGCTCCGCTGCTAGGCCTTTTTTTTTTTTTGCCGCCCTCTTGGGAACGCTGGCTCTGCTCTGCCTTTGGCGGGCTCCGGGCCTGGCCTCTCCTCTGTCTTGGAATCGGCGGCCAAGAAAACGAAGGGATGCCCTAAGCTCGCGTTTCTGTTTCCGCGATTAAGTCAACATGTTTCCTATATCAATTAAGAGAAGCGTTTCAAGCCGCCCAGCCCTATTACAACGTAGCCTCAGCAACATCGAGACTTGACTGCGCCCCGAGGCTGGGTTGGTCATCCACCCCACGTCCTGGTATCTCTTCGGCTATTTATTTATTTATTTTTATTTTTATTCCATTTATATCCCGCCCTTTTCCGAAGACTCAGGGCGGCTTACAAGCTTAGCAGTAGCCTTCATTCTATATCTGTTAATGTAGGAAAAGGGCATTGCATAAAGGTTTTGTTTGCACGCGTTGCTGTTTACTTCGAGAGTAGAGCTTTTCAAGGCACAAAAGGAGTTTATTGTAGTAGATATAAATTTGCAGAAGGATCAGGCTGGAATCAGACGTCCTAGGCTTTCCCTCGACACAACCTGGAAGCAGCAGTTATTCATAATTAAGGCTCACGATCCCTCCTTTGGATACGTACACTCTTGTCACCGATTTTGATTACCCTTCCTACAATTATTTCCAACATCTCCCTTTCACGCATCTGTGTGCTGTAATATAACTTCCCAGTAATTACTTAATAATTCAGTTTGCCCTACTGAATGCGAATCTTAAGTTGCACCTCTACCAAAGTTGATAAAATCTCCAACTTTTCGGTAAACGACTTCGTATTATACATACAACAATATTTGATTAAACTTTGCTATCCTCCCAACTCACGATTCCGGGAGGGTCATTGCAATCGAAAAAAATTACTGTACAATAAAAATCAAGATACGGCACAGGTAGAAGTAGAAAATTGCCCTTTTTTTTTACATTATCAACGTCTAAATTCCCGCCTGCGAAACCGAAGCGTCGCTCCGCTTGAAGACTACAATTCCCGAAAGGCAACGAGATTGTCGGTGAGGCACGCTGGGAAATGGAGGACAGTAGCGGATTCTTTGAGCGGGCATCGAACAGACGGTTACGGAAGCCGAGGAGGCGCGATTAAATTCATTCTTGGAAAAACGGCTGGATGCGGCCGGCGTTCCTCAGGCGCTTTTTGTACCGTAGGTGGAATTCCGCGGGAAGCTTTGAGGTTTCACGCAACCGGGATGCACTTCCACCACGTGATATTTTTGAGGCGGAGCCGGCGGTGGGTCATTCGCGGGGCGTCTTCCTTGCTAGCCGGCAGCATGGCCGCCCGTAGGGCACCGCGTGGGTTTAATTTGCTCCTGCCGCATCTTGTACCCAACGGAAGGGAGAATTTCAGCCGTTTGTGCAGAGTTCAGCTAGGTGTTGATTTCTAAAGCAGCTCCCGTGATAAGATGCGCTCCGTTACGCGCAAAGTCGAGGAAATCGTGTCAGGAGGTCGTATCCTGCTTCTGCTTAATTCCCATCGCCCAAGGTTTGTTTTTATCTGCGGTATGCGTTTTCTAGATTGCGATGGGGTTTTTGTGGCTGTTGCAGAATTAAGAGACTCAGACCTCGGAATCAAAAGAAGTTTGTTTTATTTTGCGGGCAAAAGGTTCAGATTAGAGAGCAAAGGCAACGTCTGAACCCCTTTCCAGGAAACAAGCAGGTACATTTATAGTCTTCAAAAGTCACAGAACACGGAAATGTAAATTACTAATTTTGATTGGTTACATGGATTCTAAGCCCCCTTCTAGCTCATCCCTAGCCCCCCTTTGCAGTGCGAAATTCTAGCTAAATATCTTGCAACCTTGTTTCTAACAATGGTCACAGGCCCCTTGCTAGCATCTAAGTTTCCTGTGCTATGTCTGTGGTTGGGTACAAGCGAGACATATGTGGTTAGCTGTAACTGAACTCTGACAGCTATCTCAAAGGTGCCCCAGGGGTGAATGTGTGGTCTGACATTTTCCATTTCCTGGTTCTTCTCTTACTTTTGTGTCCTACCTCACATTTATGACATACAGCATCCATAGGTATTATCTATATTTTCCTTTATGGCCTGCCTCATGGCTACCTCAAATATGTGTCTTTGCAAAACGTTGCAGTTGTTTGGAAAGATTTTGGGTCAGATGCTGCTCTCTTTTGTCTTTTTCGTGGCATGCTTCCTTGTTGAAATTTCAGCTTGGGAGAAGAGCTACGGTGCCTTCGTGAATTGGCACTCACTGTAGCTGCAGCTTAGGTACTCACTGGAAGAATAAAATTTTGCAAACCTGTTGAAAGGAAACGTTTTTTATTTTCTAAAAAATAAATGACGAACCAGGGAGAGTGTCTCAGAGAAACCTAGTTGAGCTTTAGCAGTAAGAAACTTACTGAAGCGGTGCCAGAAATGTACGTCATATTTTAACAATTATTGGTGTCATATGAAAATAATAAATGCTATTATAAAAATATCAAATATACTCGCTGTTAATGAATTGTTTCTTATGCAGTTTTCATGAAACGAAGATGATTCTCTTTTAATCCAATCTTTATAACATTAAGAAAAAGTATAAGCCGTTAGTCCCCTAGGGTTTTATAAATTTTTTTTCAAATCACCCAGCCATCATTTAGATAGATATCATGTTTATTCACTATTACCTTGGGTATTCAAATAACTTTTTTTTAACTTTTGCTTTAAAAATTCCATAAGGAATTACCATATTTTCAAATCTATTTCGCAGTATTATTTTGTATATTTGGTCTTATTATGAGGTGTTTTGTATTTTCACTTTTACCACGGTTTTGAATTAATTTCATTTCCCCCCTTATGGTGGATGTTTGAATTGTACTATTTATTAACAGCCCTCCCCGCCCATCTTCTTGAACGTTATTTTGTAAGTTGTGTGGAAGACTGACTGATGCAGCACCTCAGATGTTGAGTCAGTAATGGTAATAATAATACTTGTTATAAAAAAATCCAGACTTAATTCTACACAATAAGAAGGGCTATATCAATATATGGGGAAAAATAGAATCCATCATAGGCTTTCTTTTAGGATGAGATGAGGGAACAGAGTGGCAGAGACATAGGAACATAGTTGCATGGTTAAAGGTCATGACAAGTTATAGCTAATTTCCAAATTGTGCTAAACTCCCTGAATTCCTCCTGACTGCTAGGCCAGAACAAGCATAAGAATAGGAGGAAAACAAAATGTGTGAATACTGTGATTCCTCACAATAGTTTTTATGGTTAGTCTGAATAAGGGTACCTTCTATTTAATTAAGGCTTCTTTGAAGCATTGGGGGGCTTATTAATAAAACGTACCTTGGCAGACTAATACTTTTGTATTCTTTTTCTTCCTACAGTCACTTCGTATTATATGGTAAAGGAAATAACATTGTTTTATATCTGCAAATAACATTTCTTTTTCCTAATGTATACTTGTGGCAGTCAGAAATGAAGAAAGAAGTTCTGGGTTCCCTTGGAAGAAGACTATCCAAATGACAAATATGCTTTGCCTAAGACATTTTTATCCAATTGCAACAAGATGTTTTAACCGTCGAACTTGGAGCAGCGACACTTTGTTGAACCAACTAAATAACTTTACAGATGAACACCAAGTGTTCAGTCTTGTGTCAAAGAACAGAGCCAGACTCTCTGAAAAACATGTGAGGAGTGCAATTAAGAAACTTGTGCAAGTTCAAAAGAAAAGGCCTAGGTACTCGGAAACTATGGATTATATAAGAAGTCATTCTCAGTTTTTTGTACTTCGCATCTTGGCAGAAAATAAGATTGAATGTATGGATAATGAATCATTAGTGGATGTGTTATACAGTGTACTCTGGTAAGTAGTGTGAGATTGAATTGCAATTACAGCAATTTTTCATGATTTTATTTTCAAAAAATGAATTGCTGTTGTATACACTCAGGCAAATTTATTACGTGTTAAAATGTGCTTATATTCATACTTTTTGAAAAAGTTCAATCTAGCAATCATAAAAATGGAGTTATAGCAGCTGTAAAAGATTGTATATATGTACTTTGCAAAAACCTAAAGGAACAAACAGGTGTGATCAAGACAAAGTACAGAGACCTGCCTTTGCCACACAAAAGTTAAGATTGGTTTTTAAAATTGCCTCTTGCATTGGGGAAATGCTGCTGGAGTAAAATGCAACAGAACTCCAAAATCCCATTTGTTCCTCAAGCATATAGAAAAGAATATCAATCACTGTTGTAGTTGATATTCACCACAAGGTTGAATATGAACAATTTTTGTTACAAGCATTTAAGGGTTGTTACGTGTAATTTAATTTATTAATATTTAGATACTTTACATATGGGTTGGGAATTCAGAAATCGTCAGAGGTTACTAAAAGGTATATTTGAAAAGAGGAAAGTAGTACTTTTGTGCATTAATCCATTAATAATATATTATAGAACAAATTTATTACAGAACAAATATATATAATAATACACATACACACACTATACATTATATACACGCACCCACACATACATATGCATATGTGTACATGTATATAGTGTAACAAAAATATATGCTACCAAGTTACAATTTATTGATCTCAATATGTAGATTTATTTTAACTCTAAAATATCTTATGGACATTTGTTTGGCTCACTTTTTATTTTTTCTGAAGGTTTGAAGTTGATGCCCATGACTCACTTGTAGAAGAGTTGGTTGTAGAAGGCTGGAAGCGATTAAATGAGCAAGTGTACATTTTATCTGTTTATTCCTTTTCATATTAATTGGAAATTCATGCTTAGAATAAATCTCACAAAATTAGCACTAGGCAATAATATTTTTAATCCTTTCTCTTGTCTCTTTCATAGAATTTGGTGGCTCAAATTGCGATGTAAGATAAATTTGCATGGATTATTACATTAAAAGTAGAAACTATAAATGTAAGACTACATCACTTTAGTTATTGATTCAAAATAAACTATTAGTAACTTTAGGCTGCAGTTCTGAGTTCCATATTCGCTCATTGGAGTTTGTCCAAACTGAGTGCATGAACAAGGAGAGCAAGCAAAAGTTTGCCAGTAAAGTTCAGCGGGAGGAAGAAACAAAGAAGGAACCAGCTGTCCATTCTGAGGGAACTTTGTGCTCAGCTATGAGGAGTAAAAAGCTCATGTCCTCAATAGCTACACATTGTGAAGGATGTGCCCTGATGGTTGTTGGTTGTCAATTATGATTGACTAGTTAAGTAAGCAGAAACTGTAGGACGGGTTCTCAACCGGGGGTGCGAGACGATATTCCAGGGGTTGCGAAAACTTAGGTTTAGAAGTTTCAAAATTATAGTGTACGTGCATAATGCATTTCAAACTTTTATAAGGGGTGCGAGAATATATCAGAAGCATTCTAGGGGTGCGGGGTATAGAAAAGGTTGGGAACATAAGGCAGTCAGACTGCTTTATTCATAGTCCTGTGCATTCTGCAGCACTTTTTCCAAATTAAATCTGAAGCACTGCAAAGCCTTAAATACTAGAGGTCTGCAGTATTTAGGTCTGAAGCAGGAAATGTACAGGTAGTCCTCAATTTATGATCGCAATTGAGCCCAAAATTTACCTAGTTAAATGAAAAATTTGTTTTGCCCCATTTTACAGTTTTTCTTGCCACGTTTGTTAAGTGAATCACTGCAGTTGTTAAAGTTAGTAACACGGTTGTTAAGTGAATCTGGCTTCCCCATTGACTTTGCTTGTCAGAAGATTGCTAAAAGGGATCACATGACTCCGGGACACTGCAACCGTCATAAATCTGAGTCAGTTGCCAAGCACCTCAGTGTAAATCATGTGACCATGGATATGCTGCAACAGTCATAAGTGTGAAAAATGGTCATAAGTCCCTTTTTCAGTGCCATTGTAACTTGGAATGGTCACTAAATGGGCTGTTGTAAGTCAAGGACTATCTGTACTTTGGATCTGGCATATTTGGGGTACATTTATGCTGGAGCTGAACTGATCTTAAGTTTAATAGCAATTCCTTAAAGAGTACAAGTAGGTGGATATTTGAACTGGAATTTATGGTGACAACTAATTCCAATTGCTTGGAATGCAGTTGTTGAATGCTTTCTGGAAGACTTTTCTACCTTTACTTGATTAAGGTTCTAAGCTGCAAATTTCTCTTTAGGAAGTGTACCATGGAGAAATACTGAAAATTGCCCTAGTTTGTAAACATATATGTAGACCTTTGGCACAGTAACTGTATTGTCTTTGTTATCCTCAGACTGACTCCACCTCTGCTGTCTAAATTTGCAATGTGTGTACAGGAACAACATCTACATCATAGTCCACTCATGGGTGAAATAGCTCATTTGGTAGATAAGAAATTGGATTCCATAGAGGATTCAAGGTAATTTTTATTTAATAAAGATTCCAGCCAGGGATTCATAGGTCTTTTAAGATTAAATGGAGAGAATTAATAAGGGAAGCATGCCCTCATTGTTCCCGCAAATCCAACATCTGACATGAATACAGACAGGCAGCTTTGGGTGTGTAATTCCTAGATGTGAAAAGAGCCTGAAAGGAAGTTTATTACTGAATATTCTCAACTTATCTTATTGTAGATATACAATTGAATGTGCCCTATTGTGGAGACAATATAGTTTGGGATTTTTAAAGACAGGTAGCCCTCATTACGACTACAATTAAGCCTGGAAAGCGCAGTTGTGTCACTGTGGGGGTGCTGCAGCTGACCATAAAAGTGAGCCAGTTGCCAAACACCAAAAATGCGATCATGTGTCTGCAAAATGCAATCATGTACCTGTGGGGATGTTGCAACAGTCGTAACTTTGAGGACAAGGTTTTTTTGGGTCTGTTATAACTTATGAACAGTCATTAAGTTTCATGGAAGACATTTTTTCCACGGATGGGGTGGGGGGAGGATCGTGTAACCCAGATCCCTAGAAACTGCATGCACAGTTTCACTCACCTCCAGCTATGCGGCCCGGTTCCTAACAGGGACTTGAAGACCCCGTCTTATGCCACACATACCTATTCAGAAGTAAGCCCCTTTGAATAAGCTGAGCGAAGCTTAGTTGCAATGGAGCAATCTTAGCTGCTATCCCATTTCAGCTTACACAAGCATGAATCCTTTCAGTTGTTTTTAGTTGTCACAATTTGGGTTTGCTTATCCAAGACGCTTTCTAGTTTTTTCCCCAAAAGCTCTTATTTCATCATTGGCTGTAGAAAGGAACTGATAGGTTTGGCAGGTTATTTTCATCATAGCATAGATTTGTTTTTGTATTTCTTCCATGGTGTACTCTCACATCTGGTGTTCAAGGTTAGTCTTATCTTGTCTAAAGTGTCAGTCAAGTGTCTGTCTGTCTGTCTCTCTCTCTCTTTTTAGGTTGTCAGATTGCAATTTCAGGTTTAGCCACAAGGTGTCCCCCAAGTGCTTAGAAAATTCTTTTCAGTTATTTCTTCCATTTTAGAAGAACAAAGCCAAGTTTTCAAATAAGGATAGGAAGTAAAGAGTAGATAGTCAAAAGCTTTTAGTCCACAAGTTTTTTTTTAAAGGAATAAAGTTCTAGTTGAGGTCCAATTCATTTTTTCAACATTTCTTTTTAAGTCACCCCTGGAAGTTCAATCGCCACTGTTTCTGAAGGGAGGGTTGAAATCCCCCCTCCCTCTCCGCAGGGGGGAAGGTGCTTAGCAGCTTATTTAGGTAGAAAAAGAAGATTGGAGAATAAGAGGTTGATCTTACCCAGTGTCTTCCACGCTGCTTTAATGTTGCCTGGTGGTAAGTGTGACTTTGGCTGTCTGCAGCCTAGTGACCGGCCATGTTGCTATGGCCGGTCTTTCATCCACCGGTTCGAAGGGAATGCAGGCACCAACAGGAGAGTTGCGGCTCTGCTGCGTTTCTGCAAAAGCCCCTTCTTGCTGGTCGCCTCTCCAGGGTGACTCTTCGGCCCTTTTAGGGCCCCCCAGTGATGGGAAACTGGACGTGGAAGACGAGAGCCATCCTCCAAGCATCCATAACGGCTGCGTCGGCAAACCGGAAGTCTCCCTTTCAATTGCTTTGCCTACAAGCACTGCAGTCCTTGTAACAAGGAGAAATAATTTGGTGTGGCTTTTTTTTTAAAAGAACAGCATTACTGAAAGGCAAAAACTTCATTGTGTAACATTTATCTATTCCCCATTTACTTAATATAAGTGCTCTTAACATGTCCTGTTTAAAAATCACCCTCTTTTTTCCTCTTTTTACTTAATGTCATTTTCTTTTGCATTGTTAGATTTTCTGATGAAATGAATAAGTGTAATTTTTTAAATTATGTTTTTAGGGCTTTGTCAGTTGTAATGAACTGCATATCTTCTGTTACCTCATGGAATTTAAAAAAGCGGTTAATAGAAAAAGCAGAAGACTTGTTTGAAAGAACAAACGTCTCAGTGAATGATGCCAGGCGATTTATACAGTTTCTCCGGAATGTCAGTTATCCACACTGGCCGCTGGTAAAAAAATGCAACAATATTTTTGTCCAGCATTCACATGAGTTACGTGTTGAGGATTTTTCTATCATTCTTGGACTCTACCAGAATTTACAATTCAACAGCACTGAATTTAGGTTACTTGCCAAAGAAAAGCTGATAGAACTTAAGGATCATTGCAACAGTCTGTTGAACGTCATGCAACTGTTCGTTCATCTTGCACCCATGGTACAGCAAGAGATGCAAAAAGAGTAAGTGCATTTGTCTTGCCGATTAATTTGTGTATTTTCTTTTTAAGAGAAGTGAAAAAGTTGAAATTATGACTTACGTGTAAGCTATTGAGGGGTTATTTCCTCATAAATACAGGCTGTAATCCCCGAAATCAAAATGTTAAGTGTAAATGACTTATCTTCATAAGGAATTGCATTCTTTGCAGGTTGTGGCCCGGGCTTCTAGACAGGTGACTCTACCTGTATGCAGGAGAATTGCTCTTTCCTTTTCCTCCCCTCCTTTCCCTTCCTGAAAGGCAAATACTCATATGTTCAGAAGCATTTTAAAGTGCTTTATTAGAGCTTTTCTAAGGTCTTCCTCAAACCTAATGAAGACTCTTAGATAATTACATACAGCATGCAAAGTGTCCGTGCAGTTTTATTCTCCTGAAGATCCCTTCAAAAACTGGAAGATTCTTCAGGGTCAGATTGAGAAAAAGCATGGGACTGATAAACACCTTCAAGGAATGGCACAGGTCAGCATGACTCTGAGGACACCAGCAGTGCAGAAACAGAACCAAATATCCCAATTTCTTCTTTCCTTTTTAAATCTAACTCAAATACTATTGCAAATTCAGCATTTGAGAAGCGTTTCCACAACCAGAGGTCGCAAATGGTCACACGTTATGTGCAACTGTGTCAATTATATCTAAAAAATATTTCTTTAATCGTGTGGTTTATGTTGCTATTTTTTTCCTAAACTTTTTTATGAGCTGGTATAATACTGTCTTAGTTGGCAAAATATTTGTATTGGGGTGTGAAAGTCAGTGTTCCTACAGGATGAGTTACTATGACGCTTCCATTTTTCATTCCCTGTTAATATATTTGGGCTATGCTAGATTGGGGGGCAGGGGGCAATTCATGAGAAACCAGGGCTGGGAAGGTGCATAGACATACAAACATGCACATACGTAAATTGGGGAAAAAAAGCAGTTGCTTTCAAAATAAAAGCAATGCTGTTGTATTGCATGCATGGCGTACATTTATTTGCATTTGACTTCTAACTTCCAATTGACCTCACACAGGCCATACAGGGACAGCCAAGGGGCTGTAAAATGCCCAGGTCTGTCCTATATGCTTTCTTCAGTTCCTCTCATATATATCTGTATAATAGTAGAAGAGATGGAAGACTCTCAGGTAATAGAAAAACCTAGGCAAGGCTGAGAAGTGCAGATAGTCTTCAACTTACAACAGTTGGTTAAGTGACCATTCAAAGTTACAGCGGCACTGAAAAGTGAGTTAGGATCATTTTTAACACTTAACGACCACTTCAGCATTCCCAAGGTCACGTGGTCACAATTCAGACACTTGGCAACGGACTCATATTTAGGATGGTTGCAGTGTCCCTGAGTCATGTCATCAGCTTTTGTGAGCTTCTGATAAGCAAAATCCATGGAGCAGCCAGATTCACTTAACAACCGTGCTACTAACTTAACAGCTGCAGCGATTCACTTCAAGGAAGATCACAAAATGAGGCAGCATTCACTTAACAAATGTTTCACTTAGCAACAGAAATTTTGGATTGAATTGGAGTTCGTAAGTCAAGGACTTATCTGTAAAGCAGTAGACACCCACCTGCACACACGAAATCAGTAGCAAATATTTTATATTGCTGTCAGGTCAAAATCACTAATAAACTTTGACTTCAAAAATTTCACCATTTTTTTATTTGTTGAAAATTATCTGTTATTCATCTAAGCTTCCAACATTTTTCCATGGCTTTCAGAATATTTGTTTTGTAAAATTTGTTCTTGGTTAATTAGCATAGTATATTTTAAAAGTAAGAATGATGGACTTTCTGAATGCTCAGGCAGTTTTTCTATGAGAAACATGCATATATAAATATATGTACATTTCTTTTTTAGGTTAAGTGAAAAGATTCTACTAGTCGCAGATGATTTGGATCGGTACCAAACATTAATTGTGGCAGAAAAAATGCAAGAAGTACAATACAGAAATCCACTACTGATTGAAAAGTAATCCTCTAATACAGTATAAGAATCTTATTCATGTTTTGAGTTATTCTTTATTTTTGTGAGCAACTATTCTATTTTGCAAGAGAATCTTCATGTATTTCTTTTCTAAGCTGTTTCTGAATGTAGCTGGAATTTCATCATAAAAGTTTCCGTTTCTTTGAGTTTTAAATGTACAATATTTATCTTCAAATAATTGTAGAGATGAAAGCAATTTGTTCTTTTCTAGGAAAAACACATTACAGATAGTCCTTGTTTAGGAAGCGCAATTGCTGAAATCACTTGTTAAGCAAAGCAGTTGCTAAGTGAAAAATCCTGGGACCGTGACAGTGCTTAACAATTTTATGCAGGACAATGCATTCTAACTGTAAAGGTCAGCACAGGAGCAAGAAAGAGAGATGCTGCAAAGGTTGTAAAAATGCAGGCATGGGTTACAAAGTTACTTTTTCTTCACTGTCATAATTGCAAATGGTCGGTGTCTGAAGCAAACATTAAGTGAGGACTACCTGTATAGATTGAAACCGATAATAATTGTGTCAGAAATTTTAAAAGGTAGCTTAGTGCAGCATAACATCTGCACAGTCCAAATAACCAGGCTTATTCAGTAATTGTTTCAATTATAATCCATAAGTAAGAATTGATTTCAGCTCTAGCGGAATCTTCAAAAATTTATCTCTTCTGTTCTTCCTTATCTAGTATTAATTGTTATGCCTTATGTTTGACACATAATAATGAACTTTGTATCGTGTAAAAGATACCCATCTTCACAATATGAGCATTGCTGAGACAGACTTGCATGTTCAGAATAATTCTCCCAATATCTGTACTGTTTTCATTAAGACATTTTTCTGCCATGGTTATATTCAAGAACATAATAAGGAATGTAGGACTATTAATACCCCTCATTTTATGGTCCTTTCTTTGAAATGCAATGACATAATGTCCTGATCAGAGTTAGGGTAAAGAATATAGGATGCTTACTTTTATATTAACTTATTTTTCAACCTACAGACTTTTTAAGTCATTGGTCTGCGACCAGCTTTTTTTTTCAGATTTGTAATATTTGTTTCTCTAAAATTCTCATCTAAAAATTATGACATAGTTGCGGTATTCAAGCATGATACAATTACTTCTGGCACATTTACTCTCTGTTATAATAGCAGAAATACCTGTAGTTTCTTTTGTTGTTGTTGTTAACTGCGAAGTCGTGTCCGACCCATCGCGACCGTATGGACAATGTTCCTCCAGGCCTTCCTGTCCTCTACCATCTTCTGGAGTCCATTTAAGCTCACACCTACTGCTTCAGTGACTCCATCCAGCCACCTCATTCTCTGTCGTCCCTTTCTTCTCTTGCCCTCAATCTTTCCCAGCATTAGGCTCTTCTCCAGTGAGTCCTTCCTTCTCATTAGGTGGCCAAAGTATTTGAGTTTCAACTTCAGGATCTGGCCTTCTAAAGAGCAGTCAGGGTTGATCTCCTCTAGGACTGACCAGTTTGATCGCCTTGCAGTCCAAGGGACTTGCAGGAGTCTTCTCCAGCACCATAGCTCAAAGGCCTCAATTCTTTGGCGCTCGGCCTTTCTTATGGTCCAACTTTCACTACCATACATTGCAACTGGGAAGACCATAGCCTTGACTATATGCACTTGTTGGCAGGGTGATGTCTCTGCTTTTTAGTGTGCTGTCTAGATTTGTCATGGCTTTCCTCGTGAGGAGCAAGCGTCTTTTAATTTCTTGGCTACAGTCTCCATCTGCAGTGATCTTGGAGCCCAGGAAAATAAAATCTGTCACTACCTCCATTTCTTCCCCATCTATTTGCCAGGAATTGAGAGGGACAGATGCCATGATCTTAGTTTTCTTAATGTTAAGTTTCAAGCCAACTTTTGCACTCTCCTTCTTCACCCGCAACAAGAGGCTCTTTAGTTCTTCTTCACTTTCTGCCATTAGAGTGGTATCATCTGCATATCTTAGGTTGTTGATATTTCTTCCGGCAATCTTAATTCCAACTTTTGATTCATCTAGCCCTGCCTTTCTCATGATGTGCTCTGCATATAAGTTAAATAGGCAGGGCGACAGTATACAGCCTTGTCGGACTCCTTTCCCAATTTTGAACCAATCAGTGGTTCCGTGTCCAGTTCTCACTGTTGCTTCTTGGCCCACATATAGGTTTCTCAAGAGACAAATAAGATGGTCTGGTACGCTCATCTCTTTAAGAACTTGCCACAGTTTGTTATGATCCACACAATCAAAGGCTTTAGCATAGTCAATGAAGCAGAAGTAGATGTTTTTCTGGAACTCCCTAGCTTTCTCCATGATCCAGCGTATGTTGGTAATTTGATCTCCAGTTCCTCTGCCTCTTCGAAATCCTGCTTGTACTTCTGGTAGTTCTCGATCCACATACTGTTGGAGTCTAGCTTATAGGATTTTAAGCATAACTTTACTAGCATGAGAAATGAGTGCAATGGTGCGATAGTTTGAACATTCTTTGGCACTGCCTTTCTTTGGAATTGGAATGTAAACTGATCTTTCCCAATCCTGTGGCCACTGTTGAGTTTTCCAAATTTGCTGGCAAATTGAGTGTAGCACTTTTACTGCATCGTCTTTTAAGATTTTGAATAGCTCAGCTGGAATACTGTCACCTCCACTACCTTTGTTGTTGCTCAGCTTTTCTAAGGCCCACTTCACTTCACATTCTAGGATGTCTAGCTTGAGGTCAGTGACCACCTCATTGTGATTGTCAGGGACGTTAAGCTCATTCTTGTATAGTTCTGTGTAATTTTGCCACCACTTCTTAATCTCTTCTGCCTCTGTTAGGTCCCTGCCATTTTGGTCCTTTATCATGCCCATTTTTGCATGAAACGTTCCCTTCATCTCTCCAATTTTCTTGAAAAGATCTCTGGTCCTCCCTATTCTATTGTTTTCTTCTATTTGTTTGCACTGTTCATTTAAGAAGGCATTCTTATCTCTTCTAACTATTCTCTGGAATTCTGCATTCAATTGGGAGTATCTTTCTTTTTCTCCCTTGCCTTTCGCTTTCCTCCTTTCCTCAGCTATTTGCAAAGCTTCCTCAGACAGCCATTTTGCTTTCTTGCATTTCTTTTTCTTTGGGATGGTTTTGGATGCTACCTGTTGTACAGTGTTGCGAACCTCTGTCCATAGTTCTTCAGGCACTCTGTCTATCAGATCTAATTCCTTAAATCTATTTGTCACCTCTACTGTATATTCAACAGGGATATGATTTAATTCATACCTGAGTGGCCTAGTGCTTTTCCCTCCTTTCTTCAGTTTAAGCCTAAACTTTGCAATGAGAAGCTCATGGTCTGAGCCACAGTCAGCTCCTGGTCTTTTTTACTGACTGTATAGAGCTTCTCCATCTTTGGCTGCAGAGCGTATAGTCAATCTGATTTCTGTGTTGACCGTCTGGTGATGTCCATGTGTAGAGCCGTCTCTTGGGTTGTTGGAAAAGAGTGTTTGCTATGACCATCGTATTCTCTTGACAAAATTCTATCAGCCTGTGCCCTGCTTCATTTTGTACTCCAAGGCCAAACTCGCCTGTTATTCTGGTTATCTTTTGGCTTCCTACTTTAGCATTCCAATCCCCCATGATGATAAGGAAATCTTTTTTGGTGTTCTATAAGGTGCTGTAGGGCTTCATAGAACCGGTCAATTTCATCCTCTTCAGCACCGGTGGTTGGGGCATAGACTTGGACTACTGTGATATTGAATGGTTTGCCTTGGATTCAAACTGAGATCATTCTGTCATTTTGAGGATTGTATCCCAGTATTGCTTTTCCTACTCTTTTTTTTAAAAATTCCATTTATATCCCGCCCTTTTCCGAAGACTCCGGGCGGCTTACAAGCTTAGCAGTAGCCTTCATTCTATGTATATGCCTGCTTATTAGGGCTTTCACACACACCCCAAGCGGCATTATTACAAAGTCAGCTTACTGCCCCCAACAATCTGGGTCCTCATTTTACCTACCTCGGAAGGATGGAAGGCTGAGTCAACCTTGAGCCTGGTGGGATGCGAACCTGCACTAATTGCAGGCAGCTGGTGTTATATAAGGAGGCATTAGCCCACTGCTCCACCAAGGCTCTTTTATTGACTATAAAGGCTACTCCATTTCTTCTGAGGGATTCTTGCCCGCAGTAGTATACTTGATGGTCATCTGAATTAAATTCACCCATTCCTGTCCATTTTAGTTCGCTGATACCTAAGATGTCGATGTTCAGTCTTGTCATCTCTTGTTTGACCACGTCCAGCTTTCCTTGATTCATGGATCTTACATTCCAGGTTCCTATGGAGAAAAAATCTTTACAGCATCGGACTTTCCTTTCACCACCAGACACATCCACAGCTGAGCGTCCTTTCGGCTTTGGCCCAGTCGCTTCATTCTTTCTGGCGCTACTAGTACTAGCCCTCTGCTCTTCCCCAGTAGCATATTGGACGCCTTCCGACCTGAGGGGCTCATCTTCCAGCGTCATATTTTGCCTTTTGGTACTGTCCATAGGGTTTTCATGGCAAAGATGCTGGAGTGGGTTGCCATTTCCTTCTCCAGTGGATCACGTTTTGTCAGAACTCTCTGCTATGGCCTGTCCGTCTTGGGTGGCCCTGCACGGCATAGCTCATAACTTCATTGAATTATGCAAGCCCCTTCGCCACGACAAGGCAGTAATCCATGAAGGGGGTAGTTTCTTTAGTCCAGGTATAATTTAGTCAACATGTAACACTGCATTTTATACTACTTACCTAGTATTATAGCCCAAGTCTAAATGTATTTCTCATAAGTAAAAACTTGAAGTAGCTAGACATGCTTAGGATCATGCTGTAGACAAGGATGTCACCTCTGCTTTTTTATTTTAGTTCTACGAGCTTTGAAGAGAAATATCAGACAGGATGAGAAAACAATAGGCTCGAAAATTTAAAGCCTTATAAAATAGGGTCTTTTGCTAATGCTTTAACCTGGATTATACAAGAACCCAAGAATGGTACAGAATGTTTAATGAAGAAACTAAAAGAGTTTGGTGCATTAGCTGGATTTAAAATAAATTAAGCAAAGAAGAAAAATGTCAAATAAAACTATGACCATGCTTGATCCAGAAGCCCTGATGAATAAAACAGGTTTTAAAATTGGGAAGAAGGTTAAATACTTGCGGGTTATATTGAACTGTATATGGAACTGTACAGGTGAAACTCGAAAAATTAGAATATTGTGCAAAAGTTCATTTATTTCAGTAATGCAACTTAAAAGGGGAAACTAATATATGAGACAGACTCATTACATGCAAAGCAAGATAGTTCAAGCCGTGATTTGTCACAATTGTGATGATTAAATTTTAATTTTAATTTAATTTTAATTTTAATTTGTTTAATTGTGGGCTAGTCTTATTTAATTCTATTTTAAAGTGTACTTATTTGTATTGTTTTAACTCGCCTGGAGAGGAAGCATCCTGGTCTTCCATAACACCTCAGCAGTGCCACAGGCTGATAGCTTCCTTGCCACGCCGCACTGAGGCAGTAATTGCTGCAAAAGGGGTCCAAACCAAGTACTGAGTACATATGCATGCTTATACTTTTCAGAGGTACGATATTGTTCTATGTACACTCCTTGTTTTATTGATTGCATGTAATATTCTAATTTTCTGAGATTGTGGATTTGGTTTTTCATGAGCTGTACGCCATAATCATCACAATTATGACAAATCACGGCTTGAACTATCTTGCTTTGCATGTAATGAATCTATCTCATATATTAGTTTCCCCTTTTAAGTTGCATTACTGAAATAAATGAACTTTTGCACGATATTCTAATTTTTCGAGTATCACCTGTATGTTATTTCAGAAAAATTATCTCAAAATATGGAAGGGCATTATTTAAATGGGGGAAAACTCCAGTTGTCATTGCTGGGTGAAATTGCAATGATTAGGATGAAGGTATTAACCAGGATGTTATTTTTATTCCAGACAGTACTATACTCCTAATGCAAAAAATATCTCTAGTATGTATGGCAGGTCAAAAAAACTAATAATTAAATACAAATTGCTGCAAGATGCTAAAGAAAGAGATGGTTTATGTCTACTTGTTTTAAAATTGTGCTTTGCTGCTTGTTGTCTGGTATGAATAATGGAATGGGTCACTCTAAAAAACATTCTAACTTGAAACATAATTTTGTAATGTGTATCTTTTTGGCTTTCAGGATTGTATCCCTCTTTCGCAAATACTTGGATCAGTATAAGCCGTTCGAGCTTTTCAGAGTGACAAATGTGCTAGCCATGCTGCATTGGCCCAAATCTGACATATATTCCAAATTACAACAATTGTCAATCTGGTAAGGAAGTACATTTCCCCCCCCCCCCCAGCACATCTATATACTCAATCTATTAATCCGGACTTGTGTTTCATGGGGTTAGAAACATTAAATGAGCATAAGGGAATATAAAATGGCGAATCTGTTCAGACTTTCTAGGAAACCTGTACATCACAGCTAAGCACTAATGAAATATAGGTCTGATTTCAAAAAGTGACCAGAACTGCACAGGTCTGTAAATTTATTACAGCTTTGCAATTAAGTGCAATTAAGAACACTTGCCCTGTAGAAATGTTTATTATTCTGTGAACTTATTTGATATTAGCTCACTAGCTAACTCAGCAGCTCCTAACATCCTCTATACCCCGCACTCCTAGAACTCTTCTGATATATTCTCGCACCCCTTACAAAAGTTTGAAATAACAGCAACGAATTATGCGTATACACTATAATTTTGAAAACCCAAGTTTTCGCACCCCCGATTGGGAACCCCTGAGCTAACTCATACAATATTTGGAAAATAAATTATTTCTAACAATTTTTTATTTTCAAAAAAACTTGTAGTGACAGCTCTTTGAAAAATAAAATGAAGATTTTGAACCCAACTTCCAATGCATGTTGTATTAAAGTAGGGTTCAAATAGACTGACTCACCTGGAAAGTTCTGTTTGAACTTCCAAGTGTTTGTGATGTACATGAACAAACCACGTTCCACTCCATTCATGCCCCTGTATCATTTCTCTTCTCTTTGAGTAGAATCTACCTAAACGTCCCTCTGTTGATCAAAACTGCTGATGGATGGATGGATAGATGATAAGATAGATAGATCATTAGTAGGTAAGTTTAGGGACCAGCAATGTTTAGAAAACAGTTTCCATTGACAGAAGGGCATAACTTAGATATCACATTTATCTTCTATTATCTGTTTCCATTAGGAGTGCAGTTTGAATTAGTTAATGTGTAGCTTTATTTATATGTAGGGACGCGGTGGCTCAGTGGGTTAGGACGCTGAGCTTGTCAATCAGATGGTCGGCAGTTTGGCGGGTTGAATCCCGAGTGCCGCGTAACAGAGTGAGCGCCTGTTACTCGTCCCAGCTTCTGCCAACCTAGCAGTTCGAAAGCACGTAAAAAATGCAAGTAGAAAAATGGACCACTACGGTGGGAAGGTAACAGGGTTCCGTGCGCTTTTGGCGTCTAGTCATGCCGGCCACATGACCACGGATACGTCCTCCGACAAGCGCTGGCTCTTCGGCTTTGAAACAGAGATGAGCACCGGTCCCTAGAGTTGGAAATGACTAGCACGCATGTGCGGGGGAACCTTTACCTTTTAACCTTATTTATATGTATCATTAAAAAAAGATAAAGGTTCCCCCGTACATGCGTGCTAGCTGTTTCCGACTCTAGGGGCCGGTGCTCATCTCCGTTTCAAAGCCGAAGAGCCAGCGCTTGTCCGAGGACGTCTCCGCGGTCATGTGGCTGGCATGACTAGACGCCAAAGGCGCACGGAACGCTGTTACCTTCCCACCGTAGTGGTCCCTATTTTTCTACTTGCATTTTTACGTGCTTTCGAACTGCTAGGTTGCAATTTTAAACAGATGTTTGTTGATAGAATGCGTCTTTCGTTTGTAAAATTAATGCTCTGAACAATAAATGTGTATTATCTGAAAATACAGAACATGCACTTAGTCAAACATATTGTTTTTATCTTTATGACTTTAATAGATATATTAATTAAATTCTTAGCTAAGATTCATAGAATTAATGGTTTAAATTATCTAATAAAAGTTTAATACTGTTGGTTGCTTATTTTTTTGTTCTTTGGTTCCAGTTTTCTAGCATAACTGTGAGAGTACCGGTAGTCCTCAGCATATTTTAATAAGTATGCATGTGATCTAACTGAAAACATGTAAAAACGTATGGTACACATATATCTTGTACATTCATTTTTTTAATTAATGGTCCCTTATTTATTTAATGGATTTTTGTTGTTTCAATTCCAGCCAGTTACAAGTTAAGAGATTCCCCGCTGATATTCTAATGCTGGTTCATGTTCTTTCTAACCTTCCTTCTCCTTATGTGGATGAAGCTGTAGTTACTCAAATTGATGCCATCATACCTCAGTGCCGTCTGAATCAGCTCAGTCGCTTTACCATAGATCTCCTAAAATGGATGAAACATCAGAAGCCAAATCAGAAAAGCTATTCTGGACCATACGGGTCACTTTTGCAAAAAATTAACAGTTGCGCCTTTCAGAGACTTGAGAAAATAAACAATTTGGATATTTTGCTGAAGGAATTCAGATACATACATGGAAAATGGTTTCAAGAAGTGCTTCTCGAGAAGACCATAGTTACTTTACATCAGTTGAGAGATCAGATTACATGGTCAAATGTAGTGACGTTTGCATCCTTTCTCATTGGAACCAACTACCGCTGTACACTATTACTTGACAGAATAGCTGCGGTTACCACTGAACATATCGACCAGGTACAAATGATATCATGTATCTCTCTTGCGAATGATGAAATGAGCCATGCGCAGTGAGGGAAGGGCTGCAGTAGAGCATCTACTGTACACACTGAAGGTTCAGTTGTGGCACCCAAATTGCGTCTAAGGGCTCCTACTGGTTATGTGAAAAATGTGGGCTTGGTGCCCAAAGAATATGATTTGTTAGAAGGCAGTGTCATACATTGTTCTCACTCTAACAGTGGGAGCATTCAAACAATGGAACAGCTTGCCTTCAATGGAACAGCTGCTCCATCACTGGAGGCTTTTAAAAAGAGACCTGATAACCATTTGTCTGACATGGTATAGGCCGGTCTCCTGCTTAAGCAGGGGGTTGGACTAGAAGACCTCCAAGGTCCCTTCCAACTCTTTTGTTCTATTTCCACATTCCTGGTACAATCTTGTTTTTTTCTAATTCCAGCTATACAGTACCATACCTATTTATATTTCTGTGCTGTTCTTTTTATGCTTTTTAAAAACTTTTAATTTGTACTTTCTTGAATTGTCAGAGCTCCTCTTTTAAATCGTGTTTAATACAGATTGTGCATTGATTCTAAATAATTTAAAATATATTTTAGTTCAGAAATACATATATTACAGATGGTACGAGGAGCATTTTTGCAGAATATGTTGAATATACAGGCAGTGTATTGGACGTATGACTACAAGTGAGCTCAAAATTTTTGTTGCTAAGTGAGACGTTTGTTAATTGAATTTTGCCCCATTTTACGACCTTCCTTGCCACATTTGATAAGTGAACCACTGCAGTTAAGTTAGTAAACACGGTTGTAAAATGAATCTGGCTTCCCCCTTGACTTTGCTTCTCGGAAGGTTTGCAAAAGGTGGATCACATGACCCTGGGACACTGTACCTGTCACAAATATGAGTCAGTTGCCAAGTGTCTGATCTTATGACCATGGGGATGCTTCAGTGGTCTTAAGTATGAAAAATGCTCAAAAGTCACTTTTCCCGGTGTCATTGTAACTTTAAATGGTCACTAAATGGAACTGTTGTAAGTCGAGCACTACCTGTATACAACCTCAAATAATGATTATTTGGTTTTTTTAAAAAAGAATATATATAAAAATGTGGGGTGGCTAATTGAAATGAAATCAGTGGAAACCGAATGTGTATAGTCCTGATTTCATAGATTTTCATTTTAATGGTACCCAAAGTTACATATTAGTGTGTGGCAAAAGTAGGTGTAACTGGTGGGGCCTCCTTGTGCAGCCAGAACTTCATGTAAACATTTCCAATATCTGCTGCTTAGTCCTGCATATCGGATTGGAAGAATTTAGCCCATTTCTCCTTACAGAACAGCTGCAATTCAGAGATATTGGTGGCCTCCTCACATGAACGGCTCGCTTCAGGTCCTCCCAAATCATTACTCTAGGATTGAAGTCATGACTTTGACCATTTCAACACATTTAATCATTCTATGATGATACATCTTATTGTTTGGGGTCATTGTTTTACTACATGTCCCACTTTCTCTTGAGCTTTGGCTCACTATCAGATGCCTGATAGTTTTATATAGAATTTGCTTGTACAGGTGAAACTCGAAAAATTAGAACATCGTGCAAAAGTTCATTTATTTCAGTAATGCAACTTAAAAGGGGAAACTAATATACGAGATAGACTCATTACATGTAAAGCAAGATAGTTCAAGCCGTGATTTGTGATAATTGTGATGATTATGGCATACAGCTCATGAAAACCCCAAATCCACAATCTCAGAAAATTAGAATATTGTGAAAAGGTGCAATATTCTAGGCTCAAAGTGTCCCACTCTAATCAGCTAATTAGGCCATAACACCTGCAAAGGGTTCCTGAGCCTTTAAACGGTCTCTCAGTCTGGTTCAGTAGGAATCACAATCATGGGGAAGACTGCTGACCTGACAGTTGTGCAGAAAGCCATCATTAACACCCTCCATAAGGAGGGAAAGCCTCAAAAGGCAATTGCAAAAGAAGTGGGATGTTCCCAAAGTGCTGTATCAAAGCACATTATAGAAAGTTATGTGGAAGGGAAAAGCGTGGAAGAAAAAGATGCACAAGCAGCAGGGATGACGGCAGCCTGGAGAGGATTGTCAAGAAAAGGCCATTCAAAAGTGTTGGGGACTTTCACAAGGAGTGGACTGAGGCTGGAGTCAGTGCATCAAGAGCCACCACACACAGACGGATCCTGGACATGGGCTTCAAATGTCGTATTCCTCTTGTCAAGCCGCTCCTGAACAACAAACAACGTCAGAAGCGTCTTACCTGAGCTAAAGAAAAACAGACCTGGTCTGTTGCTCAGTGGTCCAAAGTCCTCTTTTCTGATGAGAGCAACTTTTGCATCTCATTTGGAAACCAAGGACCCAGAGTCTGGAGGAAGAATGGAGAGGCACACATTACGAGATGCTTGAAGTCCAAACCAAGTACTGAGTACATATGCATGCTTATACTTTTCAGATGTCCGATATTGTTCTATGTACACTCCTTGTTTTATTGATTGCATGTAATATTCTAATTTTCTGAGATTGTGGATTTGGGGTTTTCATGAGCTGTACGCCATAATCATCACAATTATGACAAATCACGGCTTGAACTATCTTGCTTTGCATGTAATGAGTCTATCTCATATATTAGTTTCCCCTTTTAAGTTGCATTACTGAAATAAATGAACTTTTGCACGATATTCTAATTTTTCGAGTTTCACCTGTATAATTCAGAATTTGTAATCCCATCAATGATGGCAAGCCATTTTGGTACAGAGGCAGCAAAGCAAACCCAGACTGTGAAATTTCCTTCGCTGTATTTCACAGATGAGATAAGAATATTCTGTATTCTTTGTATTCTTTATTGGCCAAGTGTGATTGGACACACAAGAATATTCTTTATATTCTTTATTGGCCAAGTGTGATTGGGCACACAAGAAATTTGTTTCTGGTGCATAAGCTCTCTGTACATAAAGTCCACAAAGTGATAAGTCATAGATCATAAATCATAAGATACAATCATAAATCATAAGATACAAACAAGTGATAAATCATAAGGTATCAATAGAAGAAGGTAGTAGGAAAAATAAGATGAGAAATATGAGAAGATGAGAAGGATAATAACAATACAACCCTACTACATGGATAAATATCTTACGCACTTTTCATTCATGCCAAAAAGTTCACCGAACTTTTTTCCACAACATCCTTTTGGCTTATCCACTTTTGCAAACTGTAGACTAGCACCAATGTTTATTTAGTTTTTGGAGAGTACTGACATGCACACCGTTGATTAGTGTTCTGATGTTGGTCTCATGAACGCTGACATTTGCCAATGCAAGAAAGGCCTTTAGTTACTCTCGGGTTCTTTAAGATTTCCCAGACTACTATAGGTCTTGCTGTTGATATGATCTTGATCGGTCAACCACTGGGGTAGGGTGGGGGGTAGCATTGGTGTTTAATTGTCTCCATTGGTACACAATCTAATTAACAGTGAATTGATAGGATCTAAACGCTTTGGAAATAGTTTGGTAGCTTTCTTCAGTGAGCATCAACAGCTGTTTTTCAGCAATTTAGAAATCCGTTTTGTTCAAGCTATGACACACTTCCATATAGCTGTGCTATGAAAATCAGACGTTGATGATGAATAGCCTGAATTCTCTTTAAATAAGACAGGGCTTCCCATACTCATACCTGATTATCATCCCAAAATTAGAGTCAGGAGATTGAAACTACTCACTTTCAATTTTCCTTCAATAGTCGTAGAGCAGGGGAGTCAAGCCCGATCACGTCGCGGGCCGTATCATGACATATCGGGAGTTTCTTTGCCTTTTTGGGGCCAGAGTGGGTGTGGCCTTTGTGAGCTACCTGTTCTGTACCAGCCTGCTACCGGCCTTGCAGAAAAGGCAACTCCTTTACAGACGGCAAAAGGCTGGAATACGTCTGCCAAATTTATTACAAAAACAAACAAAACATGAAACAAGATACCGGAGCTTTGAAACACTATCGGAGCGGTTGCTTTCAGCAAACCAGCCCTCCCCAAACATTCCCTTTATAAAGAGTTCAGGGCGTGGCCTCTCTCTGCCTCCTTCCGAGAAGTCCCACAGCCTTCCTCTGCTTGCTCCTACTTGACTGCCTCCTGAACAGGGCCAGCTGTGGGTCATCTTCATCCACACTGTCAGGCTCACACAGCTGGGTCTCCACCAGGTAGGAGGGGCCTGGCTGGGGGCTCTGCGGAGCCTCAAAGCCATCATCAGCAAGTTCTTCAACACCCCCCTCCTCCCCCTCATCTGAGTCATCCGACCCAACTGCCGAACCCACAGGCTTACGATGGTTAGGGTGAGGTTTTCTGTTTAGGTTTAGTTCAGAATTGTCCTCTGAAGCTAGGTGCCCAGGTTTTGCTGGGGTTGGGCTTCTGTTTATAAAACAAATTTCTATACCTTTTGTTGAGGCGCCACATCTATAGCGACAGATACTTAGTTAAATCTTATATGGATTAGTATAACCTGGCAGTAGCTTGTGAAAAATGCTCAAGACTATATTGCAGGTAAGCAGTGGACCTGATTAGAAAATTATAGCTCTCTCATTACAGTAGCTTCTTGAGCTACCCTGTTTCTGTTTCAGAGCATAATTAAAAGTGCTAGAAGTATCCAAGTTTCTTGGGACCAGAATATTTGAAAAACTCTTCTCCCCTGGGTTTTAAGAAGTCTTGGGAGAGGTGGATGAGTGGTTGTTTTTTGAATGTTACACAAAACTGGCAAAAACAGATCAGCTGATTTCTCCTATTTTCCTTTCTCTAGATTTATTATTCAGAAGTACATGTTATTCTTGCTCTGTTTTCTTTATTTAATTATGAACCTCCTGAAGCTGAGAAATTTTTTGAGGCTTGCATTAATCACACCAGTCTTCACTTGGGTAAGTTTGTTATCAAAATGATTGTCAGATCACATTTTTTCTGGAAGTGACAATTCTCAACATGCAAAGAAAAGGTCGAACTGTAAACACTTCTGTTTCTGTCTCTTTCTGAGAAAGCAAGCAAGCAAATATATTTATTTGGGCTCTTTCATTGTTTTCATAGAGAATATTCTAATTTCTGAGTGTTATTAAAGAGGAAATTTAAAGAGCCAGCCCTGGTGTGGGCACTGTCCCATTCTATAGCTTTTAAAAAACTACAGTGTTATTTTTGTACTTTTGCAGTGTATAAGTAGGAATACATTAAAATGGTCACTGAAAATAGACCTTTTTTGAGATGAATAATGGCTTTTTCAAAGTGTTTCATCTGGTTATTTTCTCTAAGGATGCTTACAAAGTCGCTCAGTTTTAGAAAATATGTTACAAAAATGCCATAAGCATAAATGCAAAACTGTAAGTTTGTGAAGAAGTAATCAGCTGCAAAGGACTGAGCAAATAAAGGAGTAATATGTACAGGTGAAACTCAAAAAATTAGAATATCGTGCAAAAGTTCATTTATTTCAGTAATGCAACTTAAAAGGGGAAACTAATATATGAGATAGATTCATTACATGCAAAGCAAGATAGTTCAAGCCGTGATTTGTCATAATTGTGATGATTATGGCGTACAGCTCATGAAAACCCCAAATCCACAATGTCAGAAAATTAGAATATTACATGCAATCAATAAAACAAGGAGTGTACATAGAACAATATCGGACCTCTGAAAAGTATAAGCATGCATATGTACTCAGTACTTGGTTTGGGCCCCTTTTGCAGCAATTACTGCCTCAGTGCGGCGTGGCATGGAAGCTATCAGCCTGTGGCACTGCTGAGGTGTTATGGAAGACCAGGATGCTTCAATAGCGGCCTTCAGCTCTTCTGCATTGTTCGGTCTCATGTCTCTCATCTTTTTCTTGGCAATGCCCCATAGATTCTCTATGGGGTTCAGGTCAGGCGAGTTTGCTGCCCAATCAAGCACAGTAATCCCACGGTCATTGAACCAGGTTTTGGTGCTTTTGGCAGTGTGGGCAGGTGCCAAGTCCTGCTGGAAAATGAAGTAAGCACCCCCATAAAGCTCGTCTGCATAAGGAAGCACGAAGTGCTCCAAAATCTCCTGGTAGACGGCTGAGTTGACCCTGGACTTAATGAAGCACAGTGGACCAACACCAGCAGATGACATGGCTCCCCAAATCAACACAGACTGTGGAAACTTCTCACTGGACTTCAAGCATCTCGCAGTGTGTGCCTCTCCATTCTTCCTCCAGACTCTGGGTCCTTGGTTTCCAAATGAGATGCAAAAGTTGCTCTCATCAGAAAAGAGGACTTTGGACCACTGAGCAACAGACCAGGTCTGTTTTTCTTTAGCCCAGGTAAGATGCTTCTGATGTTGTTTGTTGTTCAGGTGCGGCTTGACAAGAGGAATACGACATTTGAAGCCCATGTCCAGGATCCGTCTGTGTGTGGTGGCTCTTGATGCACTGACTCCAGCCTCAGTCCACTCCTTGTGAAAGTCCCCAACACTTTTGAATGGCCTTTTCCTGACAATCCTCTCCAGGCTGCGGTCATCCCTGCTGCTTGTGCACCTTTTTCTTCCACACTTTTCCCTTCCACATAACTTTCTATAATGTGCTTTGATACAGCACTTTGGGAACATCCCACTTCTTTTGCAATTACCTTTTGAGGCTTTCCCTCCTTATGGAGGGTGTCCATGATGGTTTTCTGCACAACTGTCAGGTCAGCAGTCTTCCCCACGATTGTGATTCCTACTGAGAGACCATTTAAAGGCTCAGGAACCCTTTCCAGGTGTTAGGCTTAATTAGCTGATTAGAGTGGGACACTTTGAGCCTAGAATATTGCACCTTTTCACAATATTCTAATTTTTTGAGATTGTGGATTTGGGGTTTTCATGAGCTGTAAGCCATAATCATCACAATTATGACAAATCACGGCTTGAACTATCTTGCTTTGCATGTAATGAGTCTATCTCGTATATTAGTTTCCCCTTTTAAGTTGCATTACTGAAATAAATGAACTTTTGCACGATGTTCTAATTTTTCGAGTTTCACCTGTATATTAAGTATCATTGTTTTTAACATTAGTTACATGGAGAGAATGTGGGTATCAAATCTGTTCTTCTCTTAAACATAAGCCCAATGAACAAAAAGAATAAGGTCCTGCCCTATTGAGTGATATTTGGCATTATGCCCTTTGTTCCATGCTGATTATTCATTATTCATCCATATAATATGATTGGGCTGATGGTAGGATCTTGACAAATAAGTTTAACTTGTTTGTGCCATGCTTGCCTTTTGGTTGTATAGTACATGGTAGAATTATCTTGAATGCATTTAAAAGATTTCTCAGCAACAGTCAGCGCCAATGCTGATGTATCTTGGCTGATGTATCTTGAAGGCCCATTATCTTGGCTTTCCTCAGACATGAATTCCCAATTTCTTAACAATGGATTATTTTGTTTCTGATCTCAAATGTTTTTAGATTATTATAGAACATTTTGGGCATCTTTCCAAAGAAGAGAGGTGCAAATGAATTTTTAATAAATAAAAAACAGAAATTTCGAAAGGGAAAGAAAATGGAAGTGTTATGATGTCGTACAAAATAGGTAACTTCATAGTTTGGAAAATGCATAGAGATTTCAAAACTGAGAAGAAGAATTAAAAACTTTACTAAAACAATTTCAGAACTGATATTGTTCCTTTCATTCTTTACACTGATTGTATGACATCTAATCTTAATAACTTGACAGAATATGAAACTAAAAACATTGCTACAATAAAACAATTAACAATAAGTAAGGTTGTGAAATATATTATTTCTACTCCCATCTAAATTTTTTAAAAATGCTAAGTATTTAGCTCTCAGGAAGCCAGGTAATGTTAAGCAAATCAATGTTCTCAACTATATTCAATTTGTATATTTCTATCAGAATTTGGGGTCCTTAGAGAGTTTATATTTCCTGTTTGCTGTACCACTTCTAGATAAATAAATTTGTAATATTATGCGCTAATCTATTTATTTTGTACAGAACATTTTGAACCTTCTCTTCTTGTCTGGCTTGGTTTCGCTTTGGCTTCTGCTGGGTATTTTCCACAGAACGTGATAAAGGCTATATTTAACATTGAATTTCTCTCCAAATTGGATGCTGAGCTTCAAAGTTAGTGCTAATTTCTATTTTTTGATAGGTTTCATGAATAACTTGTATTTTAAAGAATGTAGTCTTGGGCCTTACTAAAGTATTCAACTCTTGGGAAAGAAAGATTTTTTTAAAAAAAAAGACTACTCCAAATAAAGTACTGTACAGTACTTTTGTGCATTAACTTGATAGTAAATGATGTTAAATATTAAAAGGGTCTACTAAGGAGATTCTCAGCCATCCAGGTCATGGTTGTCCCAAAGGTGCTTTCTCAGGAGGCAACTGGACTTTCTTGTTTTTCTTTGAAGACGTTTTGCTTCTCATCCAAGAAGCTTCTTCAGCTCTGATTGGATGGCGAGGAACGGAAGGATTTATACTCCTTGCAGGCAGTGGTCATTTGCAATTTTTTAGAGAGTCGTTGAGGCCATTTGGAGGTTTACTTGTGTCCTCAGGGTTACCTGAGTAGTGCAAATGTGTGTGGTGGAGCTTCTTGGCTGCAGGATGTTTTCTGCCCTGTGTCCCTTCACTGTTGAAGATTCTCCGTAGACATTGAGCTGTGCGCTTTGTGATGAACACCTTTTCAATGGTGCGGGAGTATGAATGGATTTCCAGAAAACATTGCAGACTACAGGGAGCAATTGTGCTTCAGTCTGAGGTGCAAACAACACAGACTCATCGCCAACAGCCTGGGCCTGTCTTCAACAGTGAAGGGACACAGGGCAGAAAACATCCTACAGCCAAGAAGGCCCCACACACATTTGCACCTCCAAATGGCCTCAACGACTCTCTTAAAAAGAATGCAAACGACCAGCTGTCTGCAAGGAATTTAAATCTTTCTATTCCCCACCATCCAGTCAGAGCTAAAGAAGCTTCTTGGATGAGAAGCAAAAAGTTGTCAACGAAAAACAAGGAAGTCCAGTTGCCTCCTGAGAAAGCACCTTTGGGACAAATATTAGAAGGGTTTTTCCTACATCAGTAATTTCTACTCCTGTTGTTATTTAAGTCTTTTAAAAAATACTATGTTAGTCTGGGGATATTCTATATTCTCAGGGTGTGAAAAATGGTCAAAATAGTTTTTGCATATAAAATTGGGTGGACTTTTATATTGTTTGGACTTTCATTGTCCCCACTGGAGTGCATTTTTTACCTACAGTTTTCCCATATATATTTACAGTTTGTTTTTTCAAATAAATCTTTTACATGTATAGATTTAAAAAAATAGGTTGCATCTCAACAATGTTCTTAGTTGAAAAAATTACCTATAACAAAGGAAAAACTTCAAATCACTAGTCATTTTATATATTTGGCCTTTAAGTTTCCCCCATGTTTATCCACACGTTTATCCACACACGGGTAAACAGCTGCTTAATGTTCCATAAATACATTCTGAAAAAACAACAGCCAAATAATAAAAATCAGTTTAATGCTATTTACTTTTGCTACATTTATTTAAATGTAGCTGCCTCCATAGAGGCTCGGCTGTCACCAAGAATTTTCTTCAGAAGCTGATATGAAGTACAACAAAATTGTATAGATTCAGTACTTCCTGAATTTAATTTTTAGACATTGGTTTTGTTTTACTGTCTGTGGAGATTCTCAGTCATCGAGGTCATAGTTGTCCCAAAGATGCTTTTTGACGAAGCAACTGAACTTGTTTTTTGTTGAAGAAATTTCAGTTCTCATCCAAAATGCTTCTCTGATGGCAGAGACAAACCTCCAAGTGGCCTCACTGACTCTCTAAAACAGGGGTGTCAAACTGCCGGCCCAGGGGCCAGATGCTGCGTCATGCTGAAACCGCGTCCACCCCATTGCCGGCAATGGAAAAAAAGTCATGATATGTGGTGACACGTCACGTGATGTTGCAAGTTTGACATCCCTGCTCTAAAAGAATGCAAATGACCAGCTATCTGCAAGAAATACAAATGCTTTCATTCCCCACCATCCAATCAGAGTTGAAGAAGCTTCTTGGATGAGAAGTGAAACGTCTTCAGAAAAAAAAAAAAAAGACGGAAGTCCAGTTGCCTCCTGAAAAAGCATCTTTGGGTTATGTTTTACTCTTAGCTGTTTGTTTCTTATTTCTTATTCTTAAAAACAAGGTGCTGGTTGTTAATTTATGAATTCTTCGATGATACCTGTACTTAGCTATCACAGTGAAGTAAGTAAAATGACACTAATACATTTTTGTGAATTTTTTTGTCTAAAAAATTGCCTTCTTTTTTTTTACTGCAATATTATATTCTAAACATTGCCTTGTTGTGCTTATTTCTTCTGGGTTTTTTTTTAAAAACAGCTCTACCATGGAAAACAGCAAGTAAGTCCACCTTCCAGCTGATGGAGCTGAATCGAGCTGTCTGTTTGGAGTGCCCCGAGCTTCAGATTCCATGGTTTCATAGACGCTTCTGTGAACAGCTGAAGAAAAAAAGTAAATATTTAAAGTTTGGGGCACTTTAATGGCATTAAATATAAGGCTACAATTCCTTTTGAATCATTTTTTTTTACAGAACTGGATTTTATTACTCCTTGGATATGGCAAAATTAGAAGTTAAAGGTCTCCTTTGTCATGTTCAGTCTGCTTCCTTTGGAGAACTGCGATCTTTTAAAAAATGGGCAAAGATGGTGGGAAGCCTCTGATAATACCTAGGCCTTGCCTTTGTGAAATAATAGATGGGGCTTTGTTCTGTCTTCTTTTCATTTCTAATTTGGTGTGTTTGTTTTCTTTGCTGTCTTTCTCCCCCCCCCCCCCAGAGACTGATTTGTCCAGTCTGTTGCAACAGCAGATATATATACTACTTGGAGAAATCCTAGGAAGAAGCCACTATGTCAGATGTTCTGTACTCACTTCTTACTACTATAGAATTGGTGGGTTGTATAAGATTTGTATTGTTTTATTTTATACAAGCCTTGAGAGTTTTGTCTAAATGTTTATGATCTTGCATGAACATGACACTCTTGATTTTAAAACTATGCATGTTTTTCCCCTTGTGAGCAATTCTTTGGCATTTGTCTAACTTTTGCAGCTGCATATCCAAGCTAAAGGGACGCGGTGGCTCAGTGGGTTAGGACGCTGAGCTTGTCGCTCAGAAGGTGGGCAGTTTGGCGGGTCGAATCCCGAGTGCCGCGTAACAGAGTGAGCGCCTGTTATTCGTCCCAGCTTCTGCCAACCTAGCAGTTCGAAAGCACGTAAAAATGCAAGTAGAAAAATAGGGACCACTACGGTGGGAAGGTAACAGCGTTCCGTGTGCCTTTGGCGTCTAGTCATGCCGGCCACATGACCACGGAGATGTCCTCAGACAAGCACTGGCTCTTCGGCTTTGAAACGGAGATGAGTCCCCTAGAGTCGGAAACGACTAGCACGCATGTGCGGGGGAACCTTTACCTTTACCTATCCAAGCTAACCTAAAAGTTCCAGACAGATGCTATATTCATTCAGGCATGCATTCATTCATTCATTTCCCGACATTATTTTTATAACTCAAGGCGGCAAACACACGGTACTCCTGCCTCTTCCTGTTTTCCCCAGAACAGCAACAACCCTGCGAGATGAATAGGGCTGAGGGAAAGTTGACTGGCCCAAGGTCATGGCTTTTCTTGCCTGAGGTGGGATTAGAGCTCACAGACTCCTGACCTGTAGCCTGATACCTTCACCACTGCTCTTTTTCATTGAAGCCCCAAAGTGCTCTGAAGCACCTCATTGCTTTCAAGCACGAATGCTGCACAGCCCTACTTTATGTTATTCTAGTGATGCCTATTTACAAATATTAGTAGGCGTGACTTCAGCTTCAAATTACTGATAGTCATTCATGTCTTTCAGATTTTGAATTTATCGTTGATAAAAACAGGAGACCTGTTGCATATACAGACCAACACATTGCCGTGCTTAATTCAGACAACATAGGTTGTGCTGAAGCTGGTCACTCCTACGGAAAGAAAGGGCTACCACCAGGATTGCAAAGGTGATCATGTTTTTTTTTTAATGTTATAGTAATGCAGGACGCTAAGGGTTTTCACTAGATTTTTCAATTCCAGGCAGTCCTCTGAGCAGGCGATGACACGTTATATTTACAATTTCACTCAAGTGATAATAAGAACAGGGATCTTAATTAGACAGCTGGCTTTTTTTTCCTGTTCACGTATTTATTCGATTTATATAGTTGTCCATCTCACATACGTGACTCTGGGTGCCTTACACAGTCAGATAACAAAAACAAATAAAAATAAACTTCTAAAATAAAAACCACTAAAATAATGAAAACCCTAAAAATAATAATCTGCAGGAGAGTGCAATCCATATATTACTAACAGGGTAACCAACTTGTAGGTTCCAGGCACGATGACAAAAACATGAGCTTCCAAAGGCAAGGTTGTAGGGCCCTATCTAACCTCATGGGGTTATTTTATTCCAAAAGGCAGGTGCAGGGCCCGAGGCGGCTTTCCTTCTGGGTCCTTTTAGATGACCCTCCTTTATTGACGTGACCTATAATATGCCTCTTCTGTTGGACTTGATGGGAAGAGTAGATGTAACTAGGGAAAAGTAGTTCCTCAAATAACCCAGCCCCATGGCATGTAGGGTCATTGTACTTTGCACAATGTACTTACCAGTTCTTTGATGTGAACCCAGAAGCAGACCAGCATCCAGTAAAGCTCACAGAGCAGAGGTATAATCTTATGTTGATCAAGGAGTACACCTACCATTTCTTGAAGGGCAACCTCACTTGACTGTAATCCATTCTGGTGGTGACTAGGGCATGAACGATAGCCTCTGATCAAGGAATGGGGAGAACTGGTGCAGCCTATGGTTTGAAGATAGTCTACCACTTTAATACGTTGATTCACACAAGCACATACATTACTGTATTTTTCAATAATTAATATAATTTAAATAAAATCAGAATACAATCCAAAGGAGACATATGTACTCTAAACTGAACAGATACCCATAGGTTTATCACTCACATAAAATTCATTGCAGAATCAAATCTTACTGAATAATGATGTACTAGTGAGCTTTTATATATGAAATAAAAATAAGCTACTTGCCAATAAAATTACAAAAAATAATATAAGCATCTTCTGAACTATTGGTCCGTAAAGATAATTCTAAAACAACTTTGTGTTCAGTATTATAAAATACTTGTAAGCTGTATTTTTGGTTACATGAAATAAATTTGAAATTGTATTTACTTCAGAATTGCTGTGGAATTCCTTGATTCAGAAGCTTTTTGCAAAAATTCAAATCACGTCAAAGGATACGTTGCCATGAAAAAGCGGCATTTAGAGATTCTCGGTTATCAAGTTGTTCAGGTATCATGTCTCCTCTTTGTAAAAGCTGAATAAAATTTCAGAATTTTCTGCATGATATTTCTTACCATAAATATTCACCTTTTGCCCAAAGGCTGCAACCAACTTTAAAGTACTCGTGTAATTATACATTTGAGGAAAGTAAAAGCAAAGAAATATTAATAACATTTTAATAATGGACCTTCATTTTAATCATATACTTTTCTTTCAGATCCCTCACTATGAATGGAATTCAATGGAATTGTCATCCATGGAAGCAAAGATTGAATATTTAGAAAAGAAAATATTTGAAAAGCTTTGATATCCTAGTGTGGAGAAGAAAAATAAAAAATTTTATATGGACTGTAACATTGGAAATTAATTATTTTCAGCCTTCAATAAACTTATTTTTTTTAAATGAAGACTATTTATGTTGCATATGGAGGTACCCCTATTTGGAATTGCAGAGGGAAAATTGTGCATTGCACAATTACATTTCTTGCATAAGGTGTGACCCTTTTTGGCCAGCCTGACCTGGCAAATTACCTAAGCCGTAGTTATAGCAATTTACTACGCTACACAGCACGTGAGCCTATCCTTGAGGAATGTGTAGAAGTTGCTTTTGGTGTCGAATCTAATAACTAGATGCTGTCTAATACCCAATCTATTATCCTCATGTTGGAAGACTTGTAATAGTTGGTATCTGATGTTGGGCACAATTTAAGGTATGTATTTTCACTGTGAAAGCATGAAGGACTCCTGTTTTGTTATAAAGTTCTCCAGGAATGAAAGGCAGCTGAAGGACCACTCTTAAAGACATTCCACTATTGGCCATTCAGGCAAGAGCTTTCTCATGGAGCTCCCAAGCCATGGAATAGACTGCTGCACTACTATAGTAGCTGCACTACTATTTATTCAGTGTGAACTGAATAAATTCGTAATTATTTATAATGCTAGGTTTACTTTTGTGTATTCAAGTCCAGCCAAGCAGAATTTGATTTATTTATGTGCTCAATTTATTAACCATCCTAACAGCCAGATAACCAGACAATGGTAGGCCTCTAAGTGAGTCAATGCAGGGTAGTCCTCAACTTACGACCACAATTGAGCCCAAATTTGTTGCTGAGAAATTTGTTGAATGAGTTTTGCCCCTTTTTACAACTTTTCTTGCCACAGTTGTTAAGTGAATCACTGCAGTTGTTAAGTTAGTAACACGACTGTTAAGTGAACCTTGTCTTTGCTTGTCAGAAGGTCACAAATGGTGATCACGTGACTTCGGGACACTGCAACCGTCATAAATGTGAGTCAGTTGCCAAGCATCCAAGTGTAAACCACATGACCACGGGGATACTGCAACGGTCATAAGTGTGAAAAATGGTCATAAGTCAATTTTTTTCAATGCCGTTGTAACTTCAAACGGTCACTAAGTGAACTGTTGTAAGTCAAGAACTACCTGTATTCATTTAAAAAAACTGCCTATTAGTATACCGAATAACCTGGGCAACACAGCTGGGAAATAAGCTATATGCTGTGTAGAAAAAACAGATGCACACATGACACATATGGAATACTTTTTTTTTTTTTATTGAAAAGTTTTACAATACAATTTTCCATTAAAAACCCCCATCCCCCTCTACCCTCCCCTCCCTACCTCCCCCCTACCTCTTCCCTCCCCCCTTACCTCCCCCCTTCCCCCCTCCCTCTTCCCTCCCCTACCTCCCCCCCACCCCCCTCCCCCCCCGGACTTCCCAGAGCTAAATACAAGGTATATATATATAAAAGCAATCATAAGCAACCATATACTAACAACCATAAATTCTAAAATCCATCACTCTCTAACTTATATAAGAACAAACAAAACTTAACATTATTAAATATATATAAAAAAGAAAATAGGAAAAGAAAAGAAAAAACACGAAAGAAGACTTATTCGAATGCTAGATAAAACTTCTTAACCCTATACTTATTCTGGATAAACTCAATCCACTTTCTCCATTCCATAATATAACGTTCTTGCGAGTGATCTTTCAAATAAGCCGATATCTTCGCCATCTCTGCCAGGTCGGAAACCTTTGAAGTCCATTCTTCTATGGTCGGCAGCTCCTCTTTCTTCCAATATTGTCCTATCAAAAGTCTTGCTGCCGTAACTAAATTCAGCATCAACTTAGAGTCCACCACTGTAGCATCAACAATTATTCCCAACAAAAAAAATTGCGGACAAAACTTTATCCTCCTTTTAAAAATCTTCTGTATATTCCACCAGATTTTAATCCAAAAGGCCTTAACCTTTTTACATGTCCACCATATGTGAAAATATGTTGCATCTTCAACCCCGCACCTCCAACACTTAGGCTGATAATTCGGGTACATACTTGCAAGCTTTTTAGGATCTAAATGCCATCTATAAAACATCTTATAAAAATTCTCTCTTAAATTTTGAGCTTGAGTAAATTTCACATTCCTCACCCAAATCTTCTCCCACATGTCCATTGTAATAACTTCCTGGATATTTTGGGCCCATTTTATCATACAGTCCTTAACAAGCTCTGTTTCTGAATCAATCTCTATCAATGCAAGATATATCCGTTTAATGTGTGCAGGTCCCTGATTTCTAATTTGCTTTATCGAATTTTCATCAATCGTTGCAAATCCAATTTTCTGGTCTTCTTTCCACCTGGCCCGTAACTGAGTATATTGAAACCATGTTTGAACAACCTTCTCTTCTCGCAAGAAGCTATATGATTTCAAGCACCAAACATTCCTTTCCAAACTTAAAATTTCCTTGTAGGTAGTCTCATCGTGTTTGAAACCAGCATGTATATTTTCTATTGCGTGTTTTGGAATTGCCCACAATGGTATCTTACAACTTAGCTTATGTCTATACTTCTTCCAAACTCTCAGCAATGCCTGTCTTAAAATATGCGTCCTAAACACAGTACCTACCTTCTTATCATACAACAAATATGCATGCCAGCCAAACAACAAATCATGGCCCTCAAGATTTAATAACCTCGATTGCGTCAAATTGATCCAATCACTTATTCCTACTAATGCAGCAGCTTCATAATATAATTTAAAATTAGGCAATTTAAGGCCACCTCTCTCACGAATATCCTGCATAATCTTAAGTTTAACTCGTGGCTTTTTCCCTGCCCACACAAATTTATTGATACCACGCTGCCATTCCTCCAAATTAGAATCTTTCTTAAGAATCGGTATCATTTGAAATAAAAATAAAAATTTGGGCAGGACATTCATTTTCACTGCTGCAATCCGTCCCAACAAAGTCAATTGCAATTTTTGCCAACTCTCCAATTCTTTTTGAATTTTCCCCCACAATTTTTCATAATTATTTTTATATAGCTTTGTATTCGAGGGCGACAAAATTACCCCCAAATATTTAACCCTTTTAACAATCTCAAATCCAGTTAATCCTTCCAAGAAGGCCTTCTGTGAAACTGTCATGTTTCTAGCCAAAATTTTAGTTTTCTGTATGTTTACTTTAAATCCAGAAACCTTCCCATATTGTGTTATTATCTCTATCAGGTCCACAACAGAATTCTCTGGCTGGGTCACTGTAACAACCAGATCATCTGCAAATGCTCTCAATCTATAGTCCTGATCTCCAACTTGTATCCCCTTAATTTTTTCCGAATTCCGAATCTTGTTCAATAATATCTCTAAAGTTAATACAAATAACAAGGGCGATAACGGACATCCTTGCCTTGTACCCTTCTCAATATTACATACTGCCGTCAGACTATTGTTAACTATGATTCGGGCAGTTTGCTTTTGATATAATGCCCTAATCGGCTGTAAGAAATTTTCCCCAAAATCCATTTTATCTAACATTCTCAACAGAAATTGCCAATTCAATTGATCAAAAGCCTTTTCAGCATCTAAAAAGATTAGCGCTGCAGAGATCTGGTTGTGCCTTTCCAAAAACTCTAACACATCAACTATATGTCTAACATTATTTTTCATTTGCCTACCACTAATAAACCCCGTTTGATCCCCATGAATCACCTGTTGCAGAACCCTCATCAGTCTGTTAGCCAAAACCTTAGCAAATATCTTATAATCTGTATTTAAAAGCGAAATCGGTCTGTAATTTTTAACTTGAGTAGCATCCTGATCTTCCTTCGGAATCAATGAGATAAAAGCTGTTCTCCAAGACGGTGGCACCTTTCCCCCCCTCTGGATTGTCTGGAACAGTTCCTTTAACGGTTTTATCATCTCAAATTGTAAATTTTTATAAAAGGCCGCAGACAAGCCATCTGTACCGGGCGCCTTATCAACCTTCAAATCCTTAATTGCTGTAAGGATTTCTTCTTCTGTGATCAGTTGGTTAATCCCCTCTCTTTGTGCTTGCGTAAGGACCGGAATATTAGCATTCTCCAAATATTTATCAATGTCTTTTACCTCAATTTCCTCTTTGGTATATAATTTCGAATAAAAATCCACAAAAGCATCCTTAATAAGATTCTGTTGAAACACAACCCTTCCTTTATATTCAATCTTGTCTATATTAGAGGCCCTTTGTTTCTTCCTCAGTCTATAGGCTAACCATCTGCCTGGTTTATTAGCGTTGCAAAAAGTATTATGCCTAGCAAACCGCAGATTGGTTGCCACTTGGTCTGCCATTAATTTATCAAATTGTCCTCTTAACAGCCTAATAGCCTCTTTAATCTTCACGTCCCCTGGATTCAAAATCAAAGCCCTTTCTTTTTCCTTTATTTCATTCTCCAGTTCTTTCCTTCTAGTTTCCACTACACGTCTACGTCTATTATTCATATATATCAACACACCTCTCATATAGGCCTTGCTAGCATCCCAAACCATATCCATAGAGGTACCCTTATTCATATTAATCTCAAAAAAATCCTTCATCCGCTGTTTACATTCTTCCACATTTCTCTGATCTCTAAACAAGTTCTCATTTACGCGCCACGAGCGCCTGTCTCTTTTCTCCTTATCAATCTCCAACCAAACTGGACTGTGGTCTGAAATAGTTCTTGCACATATCTTCACTTTTTTAGTTCTCAAAAAGAAATCATTAGTCAACAAAATAAAATCAATCCTTGAGAAAGATTGGTGTCTGTCAGAGTAAAAAGTATAATCCTTCTCCTGCAGGTGCCTCTCACGCCAGATATCTCGCAATTCCAGATCATCCTTCAATTCAAAAAAAGTTTTAGGCAGTCCGGCGTGACTTGGAATACGCTTAAAAGCTCCAGCTTTATCCAAGTGTACATCCAGAACACCATTCCAATCTCCCATAAAAATAAAAGATTTATAATCCAACTGGGTAAGCTTTGTATGAAGTAAGCTAAAAAAATCAGCTTGTTGTTGGTTAGGTGCATATAGTCCAACTAGAAGCATCTTTTTACCTTCTAACAGCAGCTCAATCATAACATATCTTCCATGCTTATCTGCTTCAATTAAATCTGCTGTTAAGGCACTTTTAACATAAACAACTACTCCATTTTTCTTATTCTCTGCAGAGGCAACAAAATGCGTACCCAGTCTCGAGTTCAGTAAATACTTTTGATCCAAAACTCTAATATGCGTTTCTTGCAAACATATAACATCTATCTTAAATTGCTTTAAATATTGAAAAACTTTCTTCCTCTTCTGCGGTGAATTCAGTCCATTAACATTCCAAGTTAAAAATTTAGTTGCCATGCATATCCTCCAGAAGCTCTTGGACCACAGCTTTGATGGGACTAACTTCTTTAGGCCGTGCCCCTCCCACAGCTTGACTGTATGTACGTTGCGAAGAAACTGAAGACTTTTGCTGATCTTGTTCTATTATTTTCTTTGCTCGTTTTAAAGCAGCACGCGTCACTCTTTGCTCTCTAGGATCATCCAAAGAAGTTGTAACTTGATCTCCTCCCGCACCACTTTCCTCTGTTTCCTCCTCTTGTTGTTCTTCTTCTCCAGATCCTTTTCCAGCTTCCAGGAGCGTTAATGGGGTTGCTTTTAGGACATTATTGTAGAAATCACGCGCTTGCTTCACAGTAATCAACCGGTATCTTTTACCTTCATGCATCACCATCAGCCCCTGAGGAATCTCCCATCTGAACCTTATATCTCTTTGCTTGAGCTCATGCACGAGGAATGTATAATCCTTCCTTCCCCTTAAAATCCTTGGAGGAATTTCTTTTAAAACCAAAACTTCTTGTTCAGCAATCACCACTTTAACATCATAGGCAGCTTGTATAATTTGATCTCTGATCTCTCTTTTTGCAAAATAAACCACCACATCTCTAGGCAACTTCCTCTGTCTGGCAATCCATGAATTCACCCGAAACACTTTATCCATAGCTGCTCTTATTTCAGATGCTGGCAGGTTTAATACTTCTTCAAAAGCCTCAGAGATCAGCTGCTTCAAATCTTCTTTAGTATCCTCTTTTAAACCTCTGATTCTGACAGCAAACTGCATCTGGTAAAATTGGGCTAAGCTTAAGTCCTTCTCCAGTTTGTCTCTTACATTTTCATTCTCTCTTACTTTAACTTCTAATATAGCATTCCTTTGAGCCAAATCATCCATCTTTTCATCTAATTCTTCCACACATTCCGCCACTTTATGCACTGAAGACAAAATGTCTACCTTCATCACGCTGAGCTTCTGTTCCATCCTCTCTTCCATTCTCTCCTCCAGTTTCTCCAATTTCTCCTCCATCTGCGCAAATTTATCAGCCATTGATTGATTAATTGAGTCCAAAAGTTTATCCACAGCATCTCGAAACTCCTTCGCTGTCAGCGCTTCAGAAGGGTGCAACGCCTGTAAAGATGATTGTTGCACTGGCGAGGATCCACCACTCCGAAGAGTTTTAGGGGGAGGTTTCGCCGCCATCTTTTAATCCTCAAATATGACGCACTTTCACTTAGAGTTTAAAAAGTTCAAGTAGTTAGAGAGTATAATAAAATAAGCCTCTTCACCTTTATCTCTTGTATCGCTCTGCCTGCTCCTTTAAATCATAGTCCTGTCTTCAGGCAGGGATGGTTCGCAGACGCCTGGCTCTGCTCCAAAAAGTTCAGAGCAGACACGCCGGCCAGCTGGGAGCAACCCAGGCTTCGGGGGAGTTCAATCCTTCAGCCGCCCAAGCTCCAAGCTCAGGCGGCCTCGGAGAACTCTACCCCTACCTGGGGCCTCACCCCCTCCTCTTCTCCCGAGGAGGGGGCTTCAATTTCGCCCGAACAGCTGTTCGGCGCTGTTACGGGCGAAAAAACAAACAGCTGAGCCGCGGGCAGCCCGGGAAGGCTGTCTTCGGCGCCGCGACGCCACCGGAAGTCCCCTTTTTTTTTTATTTAAAAAGTTTTACAATACATTTTGACTTTAATCCCCCCCTCCCCCACCCCTATCTAGCCCTCCCTATCCCTCTCCCCCATTCCCTCCTCCCCCCCCCCGACTTCCCAGAGGGTATAAAATCGAAAAACAAACATAAGCACCCCTATGTTATCAACAATAAACTATTAATTCTATCTCCCTCTAGCTCATATAAAATGAATACAAACAATATTAATATTACAAATAAAGTAAAAAAGAAAAAGAGAAAACAGAAAAAGAGCTTTACTCAGAATAGATTTTCTTAATCCCAGTCCTTATTCATATTAATTTCAAAAAAAAAGAAAAAAAATTTTCACCTGCTATTTGCATTCTCCCACCTTTATCTAATTTCTAAACAAATTCTCAATTACGCGCCAAAAGCGCCTATCTCTGTTAACCTTAATCTCCAACCAAACTAAACTATGATCAAAAATAGTTCTTGCATGTATCACGCCAAATGTCTCGCAGTTCCAGATCATCCTTGAGTTCAAGTAAAAAGAATATAAAAAGGTTTAGGCAGTCTCTAAGACAACTTGTTGTTAATTAGGAGCTTGCGTACCCATTCTCAGTTCAACACATACTTTTAGTCCATAACCCTAATATACTTTTCTAGCAAGCAAATAACATCAATCTTAAATTGTGTTAAATATTAAAAAGAAAAAACTTTCTTTCTCCTCTATGATAAATTTAATCCATTGAGATTCTAATTTAAAAATTTAATCACCAATCTTGACACCCCAAAGCTTTTGGAGCACGTCTGTCATAACCCCCATAACTTCTTTGGACCGTGCCCCTCCCACAGCTTCACTGTAAGTACGCTTTGGAGATTCCATAACTTTCTGCTGGTCTTGCTCTTGCTCTCGTCTCTCTCTTCTTAGGGCGGCACACGTCATCCTCTGGCCTCCTGCAACAACCGATGAAACTGACTTGATCCCCTCCAACACCATTGTCCTCTGTCTGTCTATCTGCAACATCTTGAAGCTTTCCCACACCGTATCCTTTTGCAGCTTCCAAAAATGATAGGGGGGTTGCTTTTAACACATTGCTATAAAAATCACGTGCCTGGGCCACAGTAACCAGACGATGTCTTTTACCTTCGTGCGTCACCACCAGTCCAACTGGAATCTCCCATCTAAACTTAATATCACATTTAAGTTCCTGTACTAGAAATGCAAAATCTTTCCTTCTTAAAATCTTCGGAGGAATCTCTTTTAAAACCAAAACTTCTTGCTCAGCCACTACCAATTTAGTATCATAGGCAGCTTGAATGACTTCATCTCTAATTACTCTCTTTGTAAAATAGACCACCACATCTCTGGGTAACTTCCTCTGTCTTGCAATCCATGAATTTACACGAAAAATTTTGTCCATATTTCCCTCAATTTCAGATGCTGGCTGGCCCAGTACCGGTTCCAAAGCCTCAGAAATCAGCTGCTTTAAATCTTCTTTACAATTCTCCTTTAAACCCCTGATTCTAATAGCATACTGCATCTGATGATACTGAACAAGGCTCAATTCTCCGTCCATTTTATCCCTTATATTTTCATTTTCTAATACCTTTGCTTCTAATATAGAGTTCTTTTGACTGAGATCCTCCACTTTTACATCCAGCTGTTGCACACATTCAGCTACAGATTCAATCATAGACAACATGTCCACCCTCATTGTTCTAAACTTCTCTTCCATCTTCTTCTCCAATTTCTCCAATTTCTCCTCCATTTTCTCCTCCAGCTTTTTCAACTTTTCATCCATCATGTCAGACATCAATTGTGAATGCTTTCCAAGAGCATCTTGTAAATCCTTAAGCGTCAATGCCGGAGGAGGTGCAGGAGGAAGCAAAGCTTGCAATGAGGTCTGTTGCACCAGGGAAGACCCCGCACTCCGAAGAGCTTTAGAAGTTTTAGCCGCCATCTTCCCCCACTTTCACTTATTGCGCACTTTCACTTTAAAGCTATAAAATCCATTGAGCTAGAGAGTAAAGATAAGAGTCCACATCACCTTGACCTCCTGTACCGCTCTGCCTGCATCTTGATAATCAAAAGTATTTCCTTTTGGCAGGGGTGGTTGCTAACGCCTGGCTCTGCTCCAAAAATCCCGGAGCAGGGGCGCTGTGCAGCTCGGAGCAACCCAGGCTTCGGGGGGGCTCAATCCTTCAGCCGCCCAAACACTCAGCTCAGGCGGCCCCGGAGAGCTCAACCCCTACCTGGGGCCTCACCCCCTCCTCTTCTCCCGAGGAGGGGGCTTCAAATCTATCTAAACAGCTGATCGGCGCTGTTTACGATGGAAAAACACAGCTGCGGAGCGGGCAGCCCAAAAACGGCTGTCTTCAGCGTCGCGTCGCCACCGGAAGCCGACACATATGGAATACTTGAATTTTGTGTGTTGGTCATCCTATTTTGAAATGACTCAATCAATCATCTTCCAGTGCACATGAGACTAGTTCTGAATGCAATACTATAAATTGTGCCTTGAGCTGGATTGGCATCCCTTTAATCAGATAATCAGAAACCAATTTTTTTCAAAATTATAAATTAAGTAATCTTGAATTAAATTAAGACTCATGAAGTCAAGATATTTCAAGCACCCAGGTCTGCTATAATATGGTAATCCAACAAAATCTCAAATTTTAAGGCGACAGATTTTATACTGACATTTTAGCACAATTGCAGGAGTGCTTGCTATCCATATTTCCAGTAATAGTTGCTAAAGACACAGTATGCAAACTTATAGCCATTCTGATATTTTTGGATTATAGTGCCCTTTAACCAGCAACCACTGGGCATGCTGGCTATGGTGGAGGGGAAATGAATCACAGAAATTAAACACACACACACACACACACCTGTTCCCCCTCTCTATACAATTTAGGATTTGCGACTGCACTTTTAAAATAATAGAAATACAAGTGTAATTAGTGTTTTTCAGTCTATTGGGCATTATAAATTATAATCAAAGGATTGTCTTTTTTAATTATATTTTAATTTGAATATTTTTTTTAAAACATCCATACATTTTTAAATGCCCATAATGTTTGTTTAATACAAGCTGTTTCCAAAATTCTTATTTTTTGTATTAATAATGAAATTCCACCATTCCTTGTAAAATAATGATTCACTACTTTGGCTTGGCATACAATTGATTTTATCAGAGATTTTTTTTCAAGTAAAGTTCTTATTCTACCATCTATTCATTGAAATATCTATTTCCATTGTTCGGTAATAACCTAATTGGTGATATATATAATAACTGAGTTATTTTCTAATTTCTTATTCTGGCCATCAAATATGTGTAGCAAACCTAGCTTTGGCAAAAACTTAATCTATTGATTAATTGTGTAAGACATGTACAGTATAAGATAAAAAACACAAGGTGAAAGAATATTCCTTTTGACCAATAACCTTGCTAGCATCTCAATGAAAATTGAAAAAAATACATGTGAAATTGTTATTGAAATCAGATGCTAACAATGTGAAGTTTAAGAAGTATTTCCTATATAGATTCTGATAAAAATTGTTCATGCTGTCAGATTCCTAAATAATACCATCAAATTGTTCCTCTAAGTCCCAGTCTTCTTTTAGCCCTCACCATAATATATTTCAAAAAACTTAAGATTCAAGTTTTGTGGGGGGAAAAATACAATTTTTCAAAAAGAGATAGATACCTCAGATTTCCCTTTTTGTGTGTGTGTGTAATATTCAGTTGATCTGCCACTCAGGAAACTGGGAATTTTTGTTCCAATTGTTGATCATATTTTTTAATTTATAATATATAGTGGAAGTTTTTGTAGAAAACTTTATTTTGTAAAGACCTTTCCTTGTTCAAAATTTCAGTTGTATGTAGTCCTAGTTATATATAGTCCTTTGTTATAATTTGGGTATGTTATCAATAGAAGTGGAGGTGAGATGCCTAGAATAAAATCTGAAAACCTCATCTTGGAAATTCAGCAGATTACATAATTTTGTTAGCGATTTCCATTTTTTAAATTTTGGAAAGATGTTACTCAGATTCTGTAAACGTTAAATTTAGCTGCTATCTTGTATTGAGAAAGCAGTACTTCAAAAGTATACCACGTTAGATTTTGGGAGAGAGAGAGAGAGAGAGAGAAAGAGAGAGAGTTTGTCTAAAAATCTTACAAATTCAGTATTGATATTAACTATGTTAGCAGTTAGTTGACCTTTAGAGTCTTGGATTGAATCTCCCTTTCTAAATTCTAAATATTAACTTTCCATTGTTACCTTTCCAAAATCTTTGCACTTTAAAATTTAAATCAGATTTAAATAAACTTATTAGTGCCTAGAGTAAAATATTGTTTATTAAATGTTTTTTTATATTGTATAGCCTCTAACTTTCTTGTAACTTAACAAAAGATATTGCATAGCTAAATATTCTATTTTTTTATTGTATCCCCAAATCTTGTCTTTCCATGAAATAAATTTACAGGTATCAATTATAAAATAACATGTTGCTGCTTTGGATACTTTGTGCCTTAAAAAATAATCTGAATTTATTCTGCGTTTCTAAAAATAAAATATTTGTTGCTTGTGCCATTGACAGTCTCATCATGTCCATCCCCCTTCACACACATCTTCCATTTTAACAATCCCCAAGTTCTTAATACCCTTGTTCCCCTACATAAGAGCTCCTCCTCCCTTTCAATCTTAGACTAGGGATTGTAGGACCCCACTCGGCCCCTAAGTGGGGAAGAGTTTTGCTGTTTCCTCATCCTCTTCGTGGTTTCTGCAACTGTATCTGAAGATTAATTCCTGTTGCCAGTGTCAGAAGAAGCATTCTTCAGGATTTGTTCATGTCCTACCATAGTAGGACTTACCTCTTCTCGGGTTTCTACATTACAAGTTTGAACAGAAATCTCAATTTTTAACAAATCCCCATTAAACATATTAATACTTTCAGAGATGTGCCCTAAATCTTCTTTTACTGAAATAAAGGACTTTCCCATTTCAACGTCAGATCACGTTTACATCTTTTGATAGTTTGGTAGCGTTGGACTCTTCTTTGGGATGATATCAGTTACACAAGGAGGCCCTGTGTTACTGGTTTCACCCTTACTGGGGTGAATCTTCTATGGACGGTAACCAGATGTTATTAGCGGTAGGCCATACTTTAGTCTCGTGTCCCTCTTTTCCACTAGGAGAGGGTTGCCAATTGTCTATGCTTTGATCCCTTTAGTTTGTTGTAAAGCACCTTCCTAGATGGTTTATGTTTCTTAAATGCTTTAGAACGGAATTCAGTAGTTAATAATAGTTTCTGATGCTTCTGCTTCATAGGGCAAATTGAGGGAGGAGCAAGGCATTCACCCCTCTTCAGTTGAGGCGTTAAAGCAGACATGTCAAACACAAGGCCCGGGGGCCAGATCTGGCCCGCGAAGTGGTTTCATGTGGCCCGCGAAGCCATCCTGGAAACAGTGAGGGAACGGCCCCCACTGCCTTGGCCCTGGCCCAGAGACCCTCCTTTTGCCAGAGACCCTCAGATCTGTCCCACTCCTGCCCAGGCCCCCATAGGCACCCTTGATGCGAATGATGTAGAGCTGGCCAAGCCCACCCAGTAGGCCATACGCACTCTAGCCACACCTACCCAGTAGGCCACGCCCACCCAGGCCATACCCACCCGGCCCCCTGAGGGCAACTGCAATGCTGATGCGGCCCTCAATGAAATTGAGTTTGACACCCCTGCGTTAAAGGCTTTCTGTCTGATGTGACAAACCCTTTGTCGTATCCATTTCTTGATGTTCCCAGTGCTGATTGAGAGCTACCGAACTAGAAATGGCCAAAAGCAGTCGGTAACCGCCACTGTATTTTAGTAGAAAGTCAATCAATTTCCCACCACCCGATCCTCAGAGAAGTTCTAAAGTAAGCAGAAAAGTAAACAAATGACAGGTGGCATAAACAAAAGATAGAAGGGCAAACTGATGGCAGCGAACTCCTTTTCTATAATCAGACCAGCCATACTGATGTTTTATTTCAACTTTGATGTTTATTTTAAAACGGACGCCCAAGGTCTAATCTCCAAGACAAATTTTTGTTAAACTCAATTTCATTCGCTGCTGTCTATAGCCAAACTCATTCACCCTCGTAGAGTTAGTAAATGTTGGGAGGATCTAATACTTAACAGAAGTTAATAGACGTTTTAAGACAAAATACTTAACTGAAGTTACCAATCTCTGTACAAAGTAGGCTTAAACAACGAAACTAGAGACTATTAAAAAAAAAAATCCTCATCTGCAGTCAAGTAGCCACTTAGTTTACAGCTTTGATAGCTTAAACAGATTTAGGCCAATAGAAAGGCAAGAGGCTCCAGACGCATAGTGGATTTCTTTCAACATGCCGCACCACTCTTTCTTCTCATCGTCATACCTGCAGGAACAAAGAGTTATATAAGTGGGGCCCTTTAGCTTTTTTCCAAGCCTGTCTTCTAAAATCGGTGCCCAGTAACTCCCGAGTTTCTTTTTTAGCATCCTTTTCTTACAGTAACGCAGATATTGTAGGATAATTGCTAGTCTAAGAATGTAACAAGCTACCCAAGGAAACAGACATTCCAATATGCCGTCATCCTTCTGAATGCCCGTCTCGGAAAAGGAATATTAACCCTCCTCTGCTTTGGTTTCTGAATCTTGTGTCTATCTAAAATCCCCAAGTGCTTCAATTTGACTGAACTGTCCTCGTCTTGTCTGCCAGCTCTTCACTCATTTCTATCTTCCTGTCCTCAAAGTTTGCTCCCCAAGTTTCTGACTAACAACTACAGTTAGTTCATGTGTTTTCAAATGCTGTCTGTATCCAATGAACATTTTCTACTCTCATGCATCTGTCTGCATGTGCTCCTGATCTCCTTCCTTCCTTCCTCCCCTCCCCTCCCCTCCCCTCCCTTTCCCTTCCCTCTTTCTATCTCTGTCTCACATACACACAAGCTTTCAACCAGGATTTCCTGGACACTGTTATAGCTGTTGCAAGGAGCGCAGAGGCGCCGATGGGAATAGCTCTTGGCCCTGTAGCAATGGGACCTTAATGTGGGGTTAGGAGGGCAGCTGCCCTTAGCCTGCCCTGCCAAGCACACAGCTGTACTTTACACTGTGAAGCTGCGGTGGTGGTGCTTCCCGGGAGAGGAAGCCTCAGCTTAGGTCTCAGCTGGAATCATCTTGCTTCCTCATTCTCACAGATTGCTGGGAGTCAGCATATTCTATTTATTATTATTTTTAATCCCACCTTTGACTACTTTTTAAGTAACTCAAGGTGAGAAAAATGCATAGTACTTCTTCCTGCTCTTGTTTTCTCCATAACAACCCTGTGAGGTCAGTTGGCTGAGCGATTGGCTCATTATTATTATTACTACTGCATTCTTTACTATGTGCATCACGAGAGTTTTAAGAGTCTTTTGTATCCATACATGAAAAGGCTCAGGCATCTGCATTTGAGATCCCTGCTTTCAAAGTCTCCAGTAAGAGCAGGTACACCTTTTTAAGTTTGGTTGGCTCAGGATTGATTTTCAGGAAGGTAGCCTCCCTGTCACGGGCGCCCAAAAACGTTACCTCACAGTGCTGAGGCAGGCATTATTTTAAGGCCTGTTGTGAAAAAGTTGTGGTGGGCAAGTGGGAGTTTCCTGAAATCGGTGATAGGAATTAGAGATGAGCACAGATGTCCTTTTGAATCCAGACCATGCTGTGCCAAAACGAAAACTTGGTGCACTCAGGAAAAATATACAGTAGCTCTCTATGAAAAAAAAATGTTCTGCATGCAGTCCTACCATGTAATTTGATGTTTTTAATACCATACTTTTATGAGAGAATATTAAAATTATGTACTATGTAGAATATGTTCAAGCAAAACCAAAAATAGGCAACATAAAATCAAGTCTTCACTTAATACTTCTAAAGATTTTAGTGGAGTTTTACTCTTATGTTATCCTACATATAACTAATATGAATGACTGGAATCTTTTGAGCTAGCCAATTGAAAATAATATATCTATTTGAAACAAACTTACTTCCAGATGTCATTAATTTCATGAGGAGCAAATTCTTTGGATTCAAGCTGAATCATTGCAAAGCCTCCAATCGCATACAAGGATCCAGACAATTCAACTAAACTAATGGAACTTCTCTCCTGGGGGAATTCTGGCATGACTTCCCACCTGCAATTTAATGAATAAAACATTCAATTTTAGAATATGACATTTGAGTATAGTATGTTTTAAAAAAAAAGAAAAAGAAAAGAGGAGGGGGTTTCTGTAACATGCCCCTGAAGATCATCTGAAGATGTAGTTGGTGCAGAATGCAGTGGATAATTTGAGACATACCACAGTATGTCCTTGTTATATCACCGTTTTACAAATTGTGCTGGTTCCTATTAGATTTGCAAGTGCAACTCAAGGTGCTGTTTATCATTTACAAAGCCCCAAATAACACATACTCACTCAGGTAATTTGCAGACATACCTATTTCCAGTTACTTTTTCCTGTCTCCACTTACTGTTTCATATTGGGTACCCTCCAGGCCCCCCTCTTCAGACAATACCATTTGATGGCATGTGGGGGCACTTGCCTCTCCCTAACCCTCCTGCCAGAGATTTGGATGGCCCCAACCCTGTTAGCATTCAAGAAAACTTTAAAATATGTCTCTCCCCCCCCCCCCCGCGAGGTGTTTAGTCAGGATGGGAGATAGAGCATGTGGCTTTATGCTCTTGATATGCTGGCTTTTGGATTTGGGGTTTTGTTAACTGATATTCATTGCAATATTGTTTAGCCAAGTTATTTGATTATGCTGTACTATTTCCCCTCTTTTTAACAAAAGGAAAAGGTAACAGTTGCAGCATCTTGTAGGCAATGTGGACAAGTAAAAATACCTTTACGTACCTGAATGTATTATTCTACCAGGAGAGATATTTCTAAGCGCTTTAATTAACAGAATACATAACACTGCATTGCACTAAGAACTGTTTGTTTTTTTAAAATGAAATAATTTGTCAGAATGAAACAGTTTTAAGAAGTGGACTGGCTGAATAAAGTTAGATGTACATTAATAAAGAACAAACAGATTCAATTAAAGCATATAGTTCTGCTGAAAAGAGTATGACCATCTATGAAAAATGTTCAGAACCTATGTAACAACGTGCTTTACATGCACATACCCGCATGCATGCTCACGCACGCACGCACACCTTTCCTTAGATCAGATCATACAACATAGGACCGGCTACAATGTTTATAATGCTGTATCCTAGTAATTGATATTTCCAGACCAGTTCACAATACAGATAGTCCTCAGTTTATGACCTTCTCATTCAGCAATAATTCACAATTACAACACTGCTGAACAAGGGGAGTTTACCGCGGGTCTCCAAAAGTTGCTGCCATTGGAATGTCCCCATTGTCACTTGATCATGATTTGTGTGCCTGACAACTAGCTCATACTTACAACTGTCGCAGCATCCTGCAGTCATACAATCATAATGTGGGATCCTCCCTGCCGGCTTCCCACAATTAAACTGGAAGAAGGCTGTGAGTCACTCCCGGTCCTTTTTTGCTCACCTACCCATGATCTGTACTGCTAGATACTAGGACAATATTTCTACCATTTAAAGACGTTGATTGCATTTATAAATAAAGGGGCAAGGATTCTGATAGGCCCCAAAAAATGTACTAAGGGTGGCCCGGAACTGTGCTATTAAACAAGAATAGACAGATTGTAGACTAACTTGTTAGTGGTGAGATCAAGGGCTTCAACCGAAGCCGAGAGGCCTTCTTCAGTAACACCTCCGGCGATGACAATTTTCCCTTTATGGATGGCAACACCAAACATGGAACGGGCCACTTTCATGGGAGGCAGATCACGCCAGTCTCCCCGCTTGGAATTGTATATGAATACTCTGTTTGTGCATTTTCTGTATACAAGAAGAAAATCGAGAGTTTGAAAAACGGGGACAACAGCAAAGATCGAAACACATACTTAAGACAAACTGATTGGGTGCCAGCCAGTTCTGCAGTGATCTGCGAGAAAGTCCTTGAAAAAAATGGGGAAGAAATGCCGCTTGGGGAAACATCAAACAAGAGAGGGTTCAACCTGCAACTGCATAATGGGCAGAGACAGAATCTCAGGAGAGACTCTCCCTAACCTCTCAGGCTGTGAAACAGACATGTCAAACACAAGGCCCGGGGGACGGATCCGGCCTGCAAAGTGGTTTCATGTGGCCTGCGAAGCCATCCTAGAAACAGTGAGGGAACGGCCCCCACTGCCTTGCCACTTGCCCCAGTCCCATCTCCTTCTGCCAGAGACCCTCAGACCTGTCCCACTCCTGCCCAGGCCCCCATAGGCACCCTTGATGCGAACGATGTAGAGCTGGCCACGCCCACCCAGTAGGCCATACGCACTCTAGCCACGCCCACCCAGTAGGCCACGCCCACCCTGGCCATACCCACCCGGCCCCTTGAGGGCAACCGCAATGCTGATGCGGCCCTCAATGAAATTGAGTTTGACACCCCTGCTGTAAAAGGAGACGGGGCAGAAGATCGGGCTTGCAAGAGTCTGTTAAGGTAGCTTTACAATAAAGTAGAAGGAGCTCATCTGGTCATATTTCTTGTCTGATGTACATGGGTGATAGATAAGTCACTGACTCAGCTGGATGGGGACACAGACTACCCCTGCAGGCAGACCATCCCAAATGCCCGATTTTTAACAATGCACTAATGAAAACTGCTCTCAATTGCTTGCTGACCTGCCCGATGCTATTTTTTAAAAAAATCCTTTGATATGCGCTTTGTTCTATACATATGTAATATTCTCTGCTGTACTTTCTTTCGTTGACGGGTAGCCATTAACAAACAGTATATGCCCACTGGGCAATAGATAAACAACTAAAGTTGTTTTGTTTTTCAGGGTTTATAGAGTAATTGCAACACTTGTGATACTGAGTTTTCAGAGTACAGGATAAAAATATAAAAGCTGCTACTGGTCCTGTTAGTTTGGAGAGTATTTGTATCTCTGTAGTCACGGTGTACATTCTGTTGTGCCTTGTTGCTGTTGAACTTTTCAGAGCTCAAAAAGGATTGCTTCCTTTGTGTTCCTACGGGAAATTTGTAGCGTTCTCAATTTTAAAATAATCCCTTTAAAAAGTTTCCTGTAGTTAGGTGGCTGATATCAATGTGGATCACCACTCTGCCTAAATGTTATGGGTAAAAAATAAGGGAACAAAGAAGCTTGTTTAGAGTTCTTTCTTCAAATTTTGTTCTGTTACATGTGATGAATTTCATGTTTTCTATTTACACAAAATGAAACATTTTATGTAGAATTGTTTCATCCTGAGCTTAAAACAAAAAATACCTTCTATTTTATGTGCATGCTTATTAAAGATCAGACAATGCCCTTAGAATTCTAAAGTTAAAAACCAGTTATTTCTGTTGTTATAGCACTTTTTCTTCTTTTGGGTATTTTCCAGTCAAAAATTTTCTGATATAGCTTGATTGCAAATTTCTGGATGTTATTGTTTTATCGCCAAGGCTAGGTAATAAAGATTTCCTATACCATTGCTGTGATGATTTCAGAAAATTAGATGGTCAGGAATAATAAAATAAAATCCTTAAGGTTAGTGGAAACCAACTGTTGAACCTGAATGTGAATGTAAAAACAAACATGAACTGATTCCTGTTTTATATTATTTGTGAGTTATTTCGAATTTTTGTATCACTGGGTTTGTGCCTACGGAATGTCTTATTTTCATTCTTCAAAAATCAATATCGTTCTGCTAGCTTTCATGCCTTATAATGTTACTTGGAAGTACAATTTACCTTTGCCCTTAAACACTTGTTACACTATCCTCTGATTTACTGGATGATAAAACTGGAAATCTAAACACTTGTTAAAATCACTGAATAGTTCTACGCTACAGCAACATCTTCCATCAGAATGTTGCAGGAATGGGGCTTCACACTTCCAAAATCAGCGCTAAATAAAGAGTGGTCGAAACTTCACTCATCTTGGACTGTCACGTCTGGGCCAATACACATACAATATACAGATCAGCCAGCAGCTCTTCAAAGCCTTCTCCTTCCTTGCGATGAATATCTGCATTGATCTTGAAAGCAACTAAGGTTTACCCTGACCTCAGCTGCAAGCCTCAGCTGTTAATAGGATTTTAACCAGAGCAAATAGTTGTGTGGGATAATTTGGGGAGGGGAATACTGGCCACACTCTTGACGCTGTCCAGTACTCACTTATCATCTGTCTTTCCTCCAAGGCAATATATAGCTCCATTGTGTGAAGCAATAGCATGGCCGTACACTTTCAGGGGGAGCTTTTTGACTTCATTCCATTTGACTGACCTGGAAGGGAAAAGGGAAGTCAGTGAGGCTTTTCAATCTAACAGGCAGTCGATTAGAAACCTCGTCAAACAAATCAGCGTTAAGCAACTTACTCTGGATCGTAACATAAGACCGAATCCAGAGACTCCTCAGTTTGGAGATCTTTGCCCGCAATTACATAGATTTTGTTCTCGGATTCTCCCAGCCCAAACAAGCATCTGGCAGAAGGCAGGGGAGGCAGGCCAATCCATTCAGATGTAATGGTATCCAGCTGGATTAACATGTAGAATGAAGATGGTTAGCAAATGTGCCGTGCGTATTAAAAACAGCTCACAGCAGCATTGTATAAACGTTTTAGCACATCCCATCGCTTTTTACTTTCAGATCTGGAAACAAGCACGTTACGTCTTAACCCTGAGACATCTGGCTGCCACCATTTCCCCCATCTCTTTTCCATCCCCCTTCCGTGCATTTGTGGGTCCCAATGCATCCTTTGAAAATCACTCCGCTGAGTCCTTCAAGGCTTTAGGGCAGGGGTAGGCAGGCAACCTCAGCTCTTTTATGACTCATGGACGTCAACTCCCAGAATTCCTATGCTGACTCAGCTATGCTGACTCAGGAATTCTAGGAGTTGACGTCCATGAGTCATAAAAGAGCCGAGGTTCCCTACCCCTGCTTTAGGGCACGGGTGTCCAACCTCGATGACTTTTAAGGCCTGTGAACTGCAACTCCCAAATGGCCGGCTGGGGAATTCTGGGAGTCGAAGTCCACAGGTCTTAAAGTGGCCAAGGGTGGCCACTCCTGTAGATTTTTTTTTTAGGCAGAACCTATGTTGAGTTTTGCTTTTCTTAGGCTTTTCAATTTCCTTAGAATGCGAAGCATTTGCCTCCAAAGCTCAGCCAAAGCACCCCGAAGAGCAAACCGAGTTGAAAGATTTGCCCCTGCAAAAAAGAATGCGGTACTCTTTCGTGGATGGGAGCATATGTGCAAGGAATGACGTCCACTTCTTTAAAAGTGTCAGCAGTTGCTTTAAAGGCAGGCAGGCTTTGCTTTCTGAGTTTAAATCAACCCTTTTTCATTTCTATCAGATCTTATAAGTATAGATTATGAATTGTTACTTGATCCTAACTCATGTGAACGATAGGGCTTGTTAAGACATTGTTGATTATTAGTTAGAAAGAAAAGGGGCAGCGTGCCTAAATGTTCCCATTGACTTCTTCCTGGAAAGGTTTCTTGCCTTACTTACATTCTTTAGATTTTCTTAAAAAAAAAACTTTTTTTAAAAAAAGGGTTGAAGCTGACACGGTCCAAAGTAAAATGTGGTCTCTTACCACAGTGCTTCCCCTAATGTCTCTGGACTTACATTCCTCATTAATGTAAGAAAATAAAAATGGGTGGAGGCTGTTCATCGGCTCATCAAAGAGGCAAAGAAGAGGTGAGGTGGGTGAGGGCACCTTGAGGGCTGCAGAGAGTTGGTGTTTCGTTACACCAATCTGTAGATCCTTCACTACCCCAAAGTGCCCTTTTGCTTACACAACTGTCTGAAAACATATTCCTAAATGTACTGGCAAGCAAACATGGAGGGGTTTTTTTCCCCCCATCAGTTTTTGGGCAATGATGTGTAAGCTTTTGAAAAGGCTTAACACTCCAGTAAAAACAGAAACTCCATAGAACATCTGTCTCTCTTTCCCTGGGGGATATCATTAGATTTGTTTGTCCTGGATGGCCCCAGTCCTCTCTACCAATAAATAAAAGCAAAATTTGTCTATCTCTGCATTAAACTATGACTTAGTAACACTATAGTTCAGGGGTGTGAAACTCAATTTCATTGAGGGCCGCATCAGCATTGCGGTTGCCCTCAGGGGGCCGGGTGGGTATGGCCAGGGTGGGCGTGGCCTACTGGGTGGGCATGGCTAGAGTGTGTATGGCCTACTGGGTGGGCGTGGCCAGCTCTACATCATTCGCATCAAGGGTGCCAATGGGGGCCTGGGCAGGAGTGGAACAGATCTGAGGGTCTCTGGCAGAAGGAGGGTCTCTGGGCCAGGGCCAAGGCAGTGGGGGCCATTCCCTCACTGTTTCCAGGATGGCTTTGCGGGCCACATGAAACCACTTTGCGGGCCGGATCCGGCCCCCCGGGCCTTGTGTTTGACATGTCTGCTATAGTTTAATGCAGAGAGGGGCAAATGTTTGACAATAGTGTAATGGAGTTTATATAGAAGACTAGTGAGATGATTAAATGTAATTTTATGTTCCCAAATACATAAATCTATCTACATGTACTTAGGAGGAATTATTTTTTGTATATCTCTTTCTTATTTTGAAATGAGCAAAGAAATGTGTAAATGGAAGAGCTCCATGTGAGACAAGCAATGAGTAAAAATAAGGAGTCAAGAACATTTTTTCAAAACAACACACACCAAGGACTTCATTAAAGTCTACACAGTCTCATTCAGACATTCATTTGAACAAGGATACAAAAAGATTGTGTCCAGTTCTTATTCACAGTTGACAGAAAAATGAAAGAGCTTGTGTAATGACAACTAGTAGTAGTTTCTTTCAGGCCTTTTGCCAAAGGTACTAACGAGACAGGACTGGGCATGGCCACCAGCTGACTTGATTCAAGTGTTTAAATACCCATCTGATCAGTGATTGTAGAGCAGACATAACATCTCTTATGAAACCAACACAGGTTCATTATCACCCTGCACACAAAGATAATGTTTTAGCAGAAAAATGCACAGAGGAAACTGGATTAGAACACGCTACTGTTCTAAAGATTCTCCAGAAATCACGCTACAACTAATAGGATATAAATTATTGATACCCTTTTGCATGTATGTGAATACATCCCTGAACTGGAAAGAATAAAAAAGAGGCACTAAAGATCTACATAGATGTTAATATTTTTAACACATGGAACTATTGTCTATTTTCTTATCCTGAGTTAAAGAAATAAAGGTATACCTGAAAGAAGTATGACTGGAAAGGCTGTTCCTTGTTCTCTTCATTCACATACAATCCTCCAACCACATAGACCTGCTTTGGCTTTGTGACTATGCTGGAATGATTTCTGGGAATCTGTTCCGAAAGCGCTGCTAAATAACACTCGTTTTCCGTAGGGTCATAAGCTACAGTCGCAGTGTCATTGATCAAAAGAATGAGATCTTTAACAAACATCCCGTGCCTTGGAACATCATTTAGGAAGCCGGGGAGTAAATTTTCATCCCCTATGTCCCCGTTAACCTCTCCTTTGGCTGACTTTCCTGCGTCTTTTGTAGGTTCAGGCAATTTCCCGCCAAAGGCATCTTTAATAATTTTAATTTTTTTTGAAAGGTCTGGGCTGCTTTTAACGATGTCTTCCTTCTCAACGTGGTCCTTGAAGTACTTCTCCTCCATCAGGCGAAAACGGATACAGTCAAAGACTTCTCCGAGACTCTTCACCCGGTTCTCCTTATCTGACTTGACCCATCTCATGACGGCTTCGAAAACGACTTCCTCCTTTTCAACATTCAGACTGTCTGGTGAAATAACTGAAATGAGTTCATGGGGAGCAAGTTGCATGAAGTCCTCCTCTTTGCAAATTTTCACAAAGTGGTCAGACACAAAATCACGGGCAGACAAGGCAAGTCTCGGGCAGTCAAGGAGGAGACCTAACCTAAGTATGGCCAAGCAGTTGCCAACAGCGAGTCTCTTCTGAAGATAAGAAACGCAGACAGTAAAAATAGATGGAATTTGAAAGCGGCTAGCCAAAGCAAAAATCTCTTGCACATTAGACTCATTAAGGTCGATAGTTGCAGAATAAAGGTATTTCACAATCATATCAAGGATAGCCGGGTCAACATTATCCAGCACTACTTCTTTCTTTTTATCTTCACTTTGCTCAGATAAGAAGAACTCGCGGAAATAAGGACTACAAGCCGACAAGATCAGTCTGTGACATGGCAAACTTTTATCCCCTGCTTTTAGGGAGCAGTCAACAAACTTTTTCTCTTCGAAAAGCTCCCTAAGGCCATCTTGAAGAAGAGTGGATTGATAAAGTCGAAGTTCTTCAGTAAGTTCTCTCTGGGAATCCATTTTCTGGAAGGCTTGGCTACCACAGCACAAAAGAAACCCCTCTTGTCGGTACCTAGGTCTGCCTGAAAAAGGCAGATCAATGTAGATTGCCCTGCTTGAAGCTTCTGTAATATAATCTGGCCAACTAAATATAGTACAGAGTTTCACTAGCTGGAATTCAGAATGGATGGTGTTGGAAAATGGAGCGTGCAGCTGTCGTGGGTCGAAAGAAGCAACTGTTCCTTTAGTCACTAGGGAATCAATTTTACTTGTTACGCACGCTGAATGATGGAGGTTACTTGTAAAGTATACTTAGCATTGTGACTTAGCAGTGGTGCAGAATTAGGTTTGAATGAAGTGACTAAGAAATTGGTCTCTATAACATTCGTGTCACTTAATACTTCAGCTCAAGTATGAACCCAAAAAGATGGAAGTTAGCAGGTGATGGCCAATAGCCAGACATGACTGAAACCTCCTATAAAGATTATTATTTCACCGAATGTCTTTAATCTAAATGCCTATAAAAAACAAATTCCTCCAAAAGCTGTGCTAGGGGATAAATTTGGGAAATTATTTTAGCCTATTACTGGAATTATTCACCTCATTGTTTTGTAACATGTGCAGTGATTTAAGATAAAATTAGGGTTGAGTCTCAAATAGCAATCCAGGGAATAGCAGCAGTCTGGGCACGAATGCTCAACCAAACTAAGGATGTGTTTAGTATTATGTATGAATCTAAATAGGCTGAAAAGAGGAAAAGGGCTTAAGCTGAATCAATGAAATCGTAATAAAGCATTAAGTATTTGGGACCTTGAGTACTGTACTGTACTATGGGTAGTCCTTGACTTACGACCCATTTGTTCATGACTATTCAAAATTATAACAGCACCAAACTGGGGGAACTTATGACCGGGCTGAGAAGCTGCAGCCATTGCATCACCCTCACAATCATGTGATTAACACTTGCTACCTTCCCTGCCAGCTTCCCACAAATAGTCAATAGGGAAGCCGGCAAGGAAGCTAACAAGTTGCTTTATATAAGTTGCTCCCAATACTCTTGCTCCTGAATAGCCCCACTGTGGAGTATGATATCTCAGGGATTTCATACTCTGTAGTAGCCCCGCCTACCTGTGCTTTGTAGCACGTGTCTGCCCATAGCTCCTTCACCACCCGTGACCTCCACTGGCCCACCTGTGGTACCTCCCCACCCCTAGGGCTCCTGACTGATGACCTGCATTGTCCTGGGGTCACGATGGCAACTGGAGCTGCTAGCACTAAGCGATACGGTAATGTGACATTGCCATTTATGACCACACTGCTTAGCAGTGGCAATCCCAGTCCCATCTGCTGTTGTAACTTGAGGACTATCTGCATGGTCTTCAATTTTCATTGGATCAGGATGTTAGTCAAAGCTTTTTGTTTGAAACATTGTACTGAATTTCACATATATAATTTTTAGACTTCACTGGCTGTGTTAGTCTAGATCTGAAGATTAAATGTTGCTGACTTTTGCAAGATTTCAGTATTACTAATTAATTCTACCTATGTTGACATTTAGCTAGTCCTCTCAATAGACTATGTATTCAGACTAGCTTTGCAAACAGGTGGCATGTGAATCCACAGCCATTCTCTCTCTTGTTGGGGTTCAGACTAAATTTGTTTCTCCCTATCAGCTTTTGGGGACAGGTTCAGGCCCTCCACCACAACTTCTGCCGTGTTCAGGAAGGATGTCCATAACTGGATGTGGTGGGACCACTGGCTGAAGAGGAAGAGGTTTTGGTAGGAGGAGGAGGAGTTAAAATACATTCCATCTTAGACTCTGTGAGGGGGAGGAAGTGTTTAAAGTCAAGACATTAGCAGTATATATGTCATTTCCCAAAGGAAGGCAGGCAGGCAGATGGAGAGATTACTGTACACAGGTGTTCTTTACCAAAGAAATGTCTTCAATCATTTCTTGGAGATGTTCCGGTTGCTTGTGGCTAACACTCGGTATCAGCCACATATTGATGAAATACCAGATTACCTTGTGCCACCAATAGCTTCTCCCAGTGATCTCACAAAGATGTAGAACAGCAGGGAAAGATTCCCCACGACCTGTGGCACTCCAAACTGGAGCTCCCTAGGCTTTGACCTCTTCCCTTCCAATTCTATCAACTGGAACACACTCTTCAGGAAGGAGAACCACTGCTTAACAGTTAAAGAGTTCGGTTAATTCTTGTCACCCTCTCAGAAGAATACTATGGTGGTGGTATCAAAAGTCATCGAAAGATTAAGTAGCACTGGGAAAGTCACTCTCCCCTTAGTGGTTCTCTTAGTTCAGAAACTAGTCAGCCACTTGGCAGAGAAGATTCCCACCATGGCAGTTAATTCCACAAAGTAAATTACTCCAGAGTAAATCAGAGTTAGCCCCCAATCTATTCATTCCAAACTTTTCATTGTCAGGGAAGAGGCACAGCCTGAGACAAGAAGTAGCAATATATCTCCCCTACTTATGGATTCCAGTGGGAAAGACAAATTCAAAATCAACTTCCCTTGAGTCTAAAGGCCCAGCAAAATTATCTTCATACTCGGGGGGTGTATGAACTGTTTTGCTTCTTCATTTAGGACTGATTGTGAGCCACAGCTGAAAGATACAGAGCAGAACACCATAGCTACCAAAGCAACCACAACATTCAAACTTAGAACATCTTTTCTGAGTTTACACTATGAACTATCAGTTTTATTTACAGTGAGATTTAAATAATACATAATGGCTGTTAATGCAAGCAGTTAAAGTGCTGTATAAAGGTACAAAGCAGAGCTTAAATATCTTATATGTACAAGCAATTATGTTAAAACTATACAAGAACACTATTTTTTTCCTTGCAATCTAAGTAAAAGAGGTAGCTTATAGCTTAACTGATTAAAAAGACTGCAGCATGACTCTTAGAGACAAAGTGTATTTTGTTAATTATTAAATCTTTTTAAAATGAATATCAACCCATTACTTCCCAGAGTCCTTGCAGCGTGAATCCATCTTTTAGTTTTTCTATGGCGAGTCCTAGCTCTTCAGAAAAAACAGGCTCACGGTCTTGTTGCTATTTGAAGGACAACAAGAAAAAAACTGTAAGCAAATTGTGGTTAGTACTGTTAACAAGAAACTAATTCAGTTTTATTGTAACTTTATACCTTGTTTCCATCAGCAAAATAAGCCTATGATAAAAAAAATAAAAATAAGTTATTGTGGTATTCAGCATTATTTTTAACTGAAAGTCAGGCAGTAAAATTAATTCATTGAAAAACTTTCTGTTATACAATGGTATGCAATAAACGTCTATTATTTCAAAGACAGCAAAATCTCATCACCCATGTAATTCAATTAGTATTAAATAAGATAAATTCATTTTCAATTTTAAATCCTGTTTTCCAAGGCATTCCTATTAATATGTATATTATTATATACTAAATATAGAACTTACAGCAAATAAACAATTAGCTTTGAACTGCAACTAAACAACTACGTAATTTATTCCTGGTATTAAAAAAGAGCTGGGATTTCTTGTTTCGTGTACTGTTGCTTGAATAGGCGGCACACAATAGTTATAAATAAGTAAATGAATAAAGGACAACTAACTTTAACTGATAATTTCTTGGGTTACTTGATTAATAGCATAAAATGACAATTGTTAGTGTAATATTACACCCAACAGACACATCTTAGTTTATTAACATTCTGACATGGTCTGTGAGCTCATTACAGTTTACTGACCAGTTTAGTATACATAAGCGTACAGGGAGCTTATTAGTTTTAAGAGACGCTTACCACAAAGGCATCTGTCTGCTCATTTGCCTCAATTTCTACATCCTCCTCTATTTGTTCTACGGTCACATCTTCGAGCTGCTGAGGCTGAATATTGATAAAGAAAGAAAAAAATGAAACAGCAATTTAATATCTTTAATATGTTTAAACAAAAGCAGGATTGATTGAAATTTCAAAAAGTGTACCTTTTCTTCCATTTCATAATCTACTCCAAATATAGGACTGACTGAAAACACTCTATGCAATGAATTTATTTCTTTTGCAGTTTCCTCTAGTTTTTCAGCTGGGTCAATCTTAAATCCAAGCACATATCCTCCAGTCTGTAAAAGAGTAATATGTTAAACAAAACTTACATAATAATTATGCTTGAGCATTGTTATCCAAATTCAGTAAATCAATATATTTTATGGATTCTAAAATGGTTCATTATCATATGAGAAATCAATGGCACGGTATTACTTTACCATAAATCATATTTAAATGTGTAATACAGATAAACTGAACATTTAAGAAAAATAACTAGAAGATGCAATGAGAATTACTTCTTAACCAGAAGTGTAGATACTATCTACAGATAGATAGATAGATAGATAGATAGATAGATAGATAGATAGATAGATAGATAGATAATATAGACGTAGAAATATACAATATACACACAGTATATGTCTGTACATAAAGCTTGTGTATTAAAGTATGTGTATAAAGTATATTATTAGATACATAATATATATGTATCTAATATACATACTGTATATATTATACAATGCATTTTAGTTGGCTTTCCATGTGCTCATTTTCATGTACCATTTTTTGTGAATGAATATAATTTTTAGGATACTGTTACAAAAGCAACTGGACAATTCACGGCTGGAAGCTATTTTTAAATACTAATCTCAGCAGCAGCATGAGAAAAGTAATAAGCAATGACACATGCATTTCCAAAGCCATTTATTCAGTCTTACTCCAACTTCTCAGAAGCAGACAATTTCAAGACTGCACTCACAATTTTTATAGGACTACATTGCTCAAAAATAGTACATGACCAAGCCTGCATGCCATGTTTCATTCAGAGATCTGATTGGTCACCTGCTGCTAATTTATCATGGTCATTATTATGTTTTTTCAATACTTATGCTCATTTATTAAGTATAATAACAGGCTACCATGTTGTGCTAATCAAAGCAACAATTTCTCTAGAACTGAATAACAGAAAGTAAAAAATGTTTATTGTAAATCAAATGGTATATGAACTGAAAGAAATAAATTATACCATTAGTTTCTTACCGCCTGAGAACTTTCAATGACAAGTGCCAAGCCAAATTTTGAATCTCTAATCTTTATAGAACGCTGAATGCAAAGATTATAAAAATACATGTGTTAAAACATTTTTAAAATAGATTCTTAACAAAAGTAACTGAAAATATCAATACAATCTCTTGCAATTAAGCTCTTTGTAATTATGCAAAATATCTGAAAAGAGAAAAACAAAAAACACTAAAAAAGAAATGAAAAAGCAAACTTTTGTGATATTGTGATAAATCAGAATTTAATATTTGTATGGTTACTCCCACAACATCTTTAGCTGGCATGACAATAATTACCTTGGAAACCAAATAAACTTTGGCACATTTAAAAAGAGTGGTATAATTTCCTAATTTAGACCATGACATCCAAAGCAAAGTTTCTAGTTTACACACACCGAATGCCATTCATCATACCAGCTCTAATATGTACTATTGCTTAATTTCCTTTCCCCACTGTTTCACTGTAGTGAAAATACTGCTAACTTGCCTCATAAACATGATAAAGAGATCTTTAGTACTAATTAGACATGAGTGTTAGGCAATTTGCAGGTTGTTTTTTTTTTAATGACCATTGTGGGAGATAGAAGTGTCAGTGGCAATGATGTGTGTGACGTTCCACTACTTATCCACGGTCTCAGCAAAAAAAATAATTAGTCTGAGAAATGAGTAGTCTCCTTCCATGAGATTGGCAGTTAGGGAAGGAAAGCTTAACCATTTCCTTTTCAAATGACACAATCCTAATAATTACAGCCATTTGAAAATAGAGTACTGTATTAACAATGAGATAGCTTCACATATAATTAAACCCTAACAAACCATACATACACGCACTTATGAGCACATATGGGTGATCTGGTAGGGGAGTGAAAGGTTACTGATTTCAATTGCAAGAGCCAAGTATACATTTTGAACAATTAAAATAATATAATATATGATAATTACTAATAAGAGAGATAATTGTAGCTACTTACAATTTGCAGATATGGTATACTGACATTAAAGCTATCATTCATATTAGCGTGCCAAACTACTCTAACATTTGTAATAAAAAATGTACCCAGGTTTCCCTAGAAAAAGAAATAAAGCAAAATAAATCAGGCTCCCTGAATACTTCATATTTCTACATATTTGTGTAAACTCTAAATAGAACAGCACATTTCCTGAAGTAAAACTGACATTTAAATACTTATTTAAATAAGAAACTCACTGGGAATCACCTGTAATAGAAATCGTGCTACAAAGGAGGAAACTCTCTGATATTCCTGCCAAGTTCTCAAAATAATATGCTATTCAGATACAATGACATACAAGTTAAATTTAGCTTGTTCCAGAGGCAACTACTGATATCAAAGTGACAGTATTTAAAAAGAGCTGTTTTGCTCTGTAATGCTGATTTTCTTCCTATTTTAGCTAAATCTTAGATGTTAAAACAACTTTATGTGAGAAAATGTTCCTTTGTGATTTTTTTAAATTATTTCTGAGATGATGATGATGATGATAATAATAATAATAATAATAATAATAACAATAATAATAATTTGGAAGGGACCTTGGAGGTCATCTAGTCCAACCCCCTGCTCAGGCAGGAAACCTTATACCATTTCAGGCAAATGGCTGTCCAGTCTCTTCTTAAAAACTTCCAGTGTTGGAGCATTCACCACCTCTGGAGGCAGGTTGTTCCACTGGTTAATTGTTCTAACTGTCAGGAAGTTTCTCCTTAGTTCTAGGTTGCTTCTCTCCTTGACTAGTTTCCATCGGTTGCTTCTTGTCCTGCCTTCAGGCCCTTTGGAGAATAGCTTGACTCCCTCTTCTTTGGGGCAGCCCCTGAGATATTGGAACGCTGCTATCATGTCACCCCTCACCCTTCGATCCAACTGAACAAGCTGTACCCCTCTATGATTATAATAAAGATCTGATTTGACTCACAGAGTTAGAAACAACTGAAAAACAATTGAGGAACAATTGCCAGAAAACAGCTGCACGGGCAGTTCTTGAGGCCTCTAGGGTGGCCCATGTTACATCGCTATTCCACAAGTTGCACTGGCTGCCAGTTTGCTTTCGAATCCAATTCAAGGTGTTGTTATCACCTTGAAAGCCTTTTGCGGTATGGGTCCAGAGTATCTGAGAAACTGGCTCACCCTTATGGGATTAGCCCACCCCACTTGTGCTGGCAGAAGAGGCATGCATGCACCCCATTAGCCAAGGAGTTTCGCCTGGCAGAGTCCAGATGAAGAGCCTTTTCAGTTGTGGTTCCCACCCTCTGGAACATCTTGTCCCTTGAGGTCAGATCTGCTCCCATCATTTTGGCCTTCCAAAAGGTCTTGAAGACATGCCTATGGCAACTAGCCTGGAGCCCTAATGAGGTGGCATGCTGGTAGCATGTTGGAGGTGGCTAATGGAGTAGAGAAGCCCACCTATTCTCTGTGTGCATTTTGTTCCCTCCCTCTCCAACTTGCTTAGTTTTATTTTAATTTTTAAAATTTAAGATCCTTACTTACTGTTTTAATGTTTTAGTGCATTTTATTCAACATCTGTAAGCCACCTAGAGTTGCCTTTGGAGAGATGGCAGGTATTGCAGCTTGATAAATTGATAAATATATAAATAAATATTTCTGAACCTACTTTTTAAGGAGCTATAATGTTATTATATTACACAAGTTTAACAGACGTCAAAGTTGGGAAATCGTAGTTTTAGTGGTTCCTGCCTCAGGAAATACAGTCTATCTATCTGCAGCAAATAAAGCTTCTTAGTAAATGTAACAATGCTTTCCTATGATAATTATTCTGATTCCTTTCTAATTACTATAACTATGATAATTATTGCAGTTATTATTGTAATGGTTCAAAGACAGAAACACTGAGCTACGGTAGATTTATAGCTGTAAAAGTATACAATTTAGGTTTTCAAGCTATATGGTAATGACACTGCCACCTGACATGACAAGCCATGCCTATTGACATTAACCTGATGTGTCAACTAAATTCAATTAAAACATCATAAAAGTAGTGAAAATATGGACAGGTTACCTTCCTTTTTAAACATGACTTTCCATTTCTCTAACTAATGATAAATAGCATGGAGAGTATGTACAAAAGACCTATTGCATTTTAGAAGAGTTAAAAAAAATCCAGCTCTACTTGCAGCTTTGGCACATACACAAGCATACTTCTTTTTAATGCACTGTTCGTCATAGTTTATGGTTGCACAACTGTATCTAAAGCAAGCTGGCTAGCTCCCTCTCAACTCTGCTTTTACAATATTAACTTACTTTTATTTCTGATTGTATATAAGTTATTTGTCTTGAAACTGCTTTACATAGCTTTCCTCACTTACAAATGCAATGCTTGTTACATTTTGTTCCTAAATTATCTATTGTTTCCTTACTATGGTCATTACTCCCTAAGTTTTAATTGACTTGGATAGTCTTTAAGGGACAATGAAGTATTAATTATGCTGGTCTATGACTGTAATAAAGATCTGATCAGAAATATTAATGCTAAGAACAGTCTACTATTCTACATAATATAATCAAATAGATTGTGTATGAGTCGGGGTAGGCAACCTTGGCTCTTTTATGACTCGTGGACTTCAGCTCCCAGAATTCCTGAGCCAGCATGGCTCAGCTTGGAAACCTCTCCCTTTCCCCTCAGCATGGCTGGCTCAGGAATTCTGGGAGTTGAAGTCCACGAGTCACAAGGTTGCCTACCCCTGGTATGGGTTATACAATCCTTTTGGCACATTAGACATTTTTAAGAAACCACTTTTTTAATATTGTTTTCTCATGCCACCTCATACCTGGTCACTAGATAAGTTCCAAACACCATTTATTTTGTCATACACTTGTTCTTTTGGTAACAATCTTAATTGCTTGTTCTGAATTAATGCAGATCTCAACTTCAGTTCACGGTACATTTTCGATGTTTCGTAAGCTCTAGAAACAATGGAACACATAGTTTTAACATTTTCATTTTTAATTTCACTTTATTTAAAAACATATCCATAAAATAGCCCATTTTGTGTACAATTCTGTCCACAATTTACCGATGAGTAAACTAACCACATTAAGCAGCAGTAAAAAAATATACAGAAAAAAAGTAAGACACATTCATTATATATCAACATCCCTGCAGTCAACCCCAATCTTCTGTAAGTGACCCATACCGTTCTGGATATTTTTTGATAGAAAAGTTGCAGACTCATAGAAATACACGTTTATTCAATGCACAAAATGTAAGCTTATTCTTAGCATCCAAGTATTTCTTAGATTTTTAAGCAAAAACTTAAGTTAGCAGCCCTTGCTGCAAAGTATACTTTACAATCAAACAAGGCAGTGGTCTCAACCTTTTCTTCACCGTGGACCCCATTTAAATACCTTCAGTGGTCACAAACCATGGCCACGCACCATTAAGACTTAACTCAAGATTTAAATCATAACATTTCTTCAAGACTTCACCCGTGACGAAATTGCACCCACCCCAGTGGTCCACGGATCACATTTTGAGAACCACTGAAATAATATATATATATGATGTCTTGAGCAGCGGAAGCATCACATATACAGTCTTTTTGCCAACGGAGCTCCATGAAATCTCCCATACTTTGCCATGGAATCAATTTATTCAAACCAAGCTCTGGAAAAAGCACTTCTAAGATGTTGAGGCATGTAAATTGTTAAGCAGTTTTCTATCTGAAAAAAAAATATTTAGGTTGTGCCACCTCTTTCAAAAACTTAGCACACACTGCATCATCTGGGGCAGCAACATCCAGGAACATTTATTTCAACCTTTTCTTGGTTTGAGCTGGCAGTTGAACATAAAATTCATATTATAAAAAGCAATTTATAATTTGAAATGCTCAAGTGCAAGGAGACTTGCTGCCCCCCAAAAAATAATTTAATTAAAAAGATAAAGATGTGTAACTGAACACCCTTCCTCCCTGGAAAATTGCTTGAACATTCTGTAAGTGTGAACATTACACAATTATTCACACTTAAAGAAATTAACATTTCACTCAGAAGTTGGGAACATACTGAAACATTTTGTATTAAACTCAAGACAGTTGGTATTGCAGGAATTTGAAAACAATATTACTATTTCCCAGTAAAATTGTAGTAGTAGTAGTAGTAGTAGTAGTAATAGTAATAATAATAATAATAATAATAATAATAATAATAATAATAATAATAAGAAGAAGAAGAAGAAGAAGAAGAAGAAGAAGAAGAAGAAGAAGAAGAAGAAGAAGAAGAAGAGGAGGAAGGGACCTTGGAGGTCTTCTAGTCCAACCCCCTGCTCAGGCAGGAAACCCTATACCATTTCAGACAAATGGCTGTCCAGTCTCTTCTTAAAAACCTCCAGTGTTGGAGCATTCACCACTTCTGGAGGCAGGTTGTTCCACAGGTTAATTGTTCTAACTGTCAGGAAGTTTCTCCTTAGTTCTAGGTTGCTTCTCTCTTTGATTCTTTATTTTCTCTCTTTGCTTCTCTCTTTTAGGTCAGTTATTTCCTCATGATGGTATGCATAACTCAAAAACTAAGAGTTGCCTTGCAGTGAGATGGGCAGCAAACAAACAACAACAACAATAACAATATAGTTTAGCTGGGATGCAGGTTAACTTGCTATCATTTAAACTAAAACAAAAAGGATACAAATAGTACTAAGCAATGATATAAATGCCTTTCTTAGAAAACAATAGCTTTTTGTTTCTATCACAGTTGGACCCAAACTTTTTAATAGTCATTAGCAGCTTTTAATATATCCAGAACTACCTCTCTCTCCGTGTCTGTGTATATGAATTCAAATAAAAATCCCTAAAATAAAATAACTTATCATGGACTTTTAAAATGTACAAAATGTTGAGGAGATTGTGGAAAAGGGATGGTAAGACAAGGATTTTGAAATACAGGGTAGAGATCTGCATTTGTAATACTAAATTGTATTATATTTCAAACAAGCAGAGCACAATTTCTGAAACCTAATGTACCACATGGAATTAACTAATTTTGTTAGGGCTGTTTTAGTGAGTCTTTTGTGTTTCTACATAAAACTTAAAAAAACCTTAAATACCTGTGAACAGAAATAACAGAAGCAAAAAGTCTGGGGCTCCCAGGAATCACGTTTGTAAATATGAATTCAAAACGTGTATTGTTGCATTTGGTTAAGATATAAAGTGCTTCTGTCTGTCCTCTTAATTTCTATAAGAGAAAATGTCAGATTTAATATTTTATTGCAGTTTTTAAAAGAAATGAACATTATAGTCGTTTAACATTTCTGAAAAATGTTATACAGAGTTGCACTTGATGAAACTTCAGTTTTTGAGAGATACAAATGTGTGCTATATTTATAATCTGCCTTGTCACAAATGCCTTGAGTAAGTAATATAAACCAGGGCTTTTCAACCAGTGGTACGGCTGGAGTTGCAGGGCTGTCGGGGCTCAGTGGAAGCGCCAGGATCAGCGCCAGGATCCAGCTGGAGCTCAGCGCTGATCCTGGCACTTCTGCTGAGCCAAGAAGAAGCGCCGATCAGCTGGAATGTTGCAGCATCTCCACGGTCCTGATTTACATTCAGATGCTTGGCAACTGATTCATATTTATGACGGTCACAGTGTCCCAGGGTCATGTGAAGTGACCAAAACCTGCTGCAACCACCCAGCAGAGCTGGGGGGAATAAAAACCAAACACCCCCCCACCCCACCCCCGCTGCCAATCCTAAACAGAAATGCTCACAACAATGAAAACCTCGGACAGGAGGAAGAGCGCTGCCGGGCGGGCAGGCAGGTGTCCTGCTCGGCTGTGGCTTGGGGGGCACTTTTTTCAGTGCCACTGTAACTTCGAACAGTCCCTAAGTGAACTGTTGTACTTCATCACTTTTTTCCTTTTTTTTTTTTGGTCATCAAGTTTTCGACACCTTGCTAGCTAGGCGACTGGTGATACTCGGATGTTGCCGTATCCTAAAAGTGCTACAATTGGTGAAAAGGTTGAAAAGCCCTCAGGTTCAGTAAATGTAGAGCACATAAAAGATCATTTCTGTTAAATTACACATTGAATAAAACATGCGATAATTTTAATTATAAACTCATTAAAGCTGACCTATATTAAAATTCCAATTATTCATATCTGCACTAATCGATATCTACCATTGCTCTTTCTCCCCACCTCTCTCTCTTTTTTCTTATGGGCCAAATCTGAAGACCAAACTATATTAACAAAGATGCTGTTATATTAAAGAATGTGCAATAATGTAGAATTAAGAGAACACGTGTTTTAATGTGAGATGATAGATTTATAACTACCTGGATGATATTACAAGATATCGGATAAATATATCTGATTAATATTCTTATTTTGCCATTACATATTTTTATTTTTCAATATTTATTTTCTTGTCTTTTTAAAACTTCTAGTTATTACTGAGAACATGTTAAATAACATTGGAATGAGAATGAAATCTGGACCAGGAGATTAGCATTTGGAGGTTCATCAGATAGTCTTCGGGTTATGATGACAACTGGGACTGGAATTTCTGTTGTTAAGAGATGCAGTCGTAAATCACACTGTCATGTAACCACATTCCATAGCAATAGCAATCCCAGCAGCCCCAGTTACTGTCATAACCCTAGGACTACATGAGGACTTTACATGTTCATGACATGAGAGGTGGGAGTCTCAGGCAAGCAGGCTGAGGAGTAAGACCTATTGGTGTGCGCGTGTTGCAGGCAGGCATTATGGAGCATGTGTAGGGAAGTGTTGCAGGAAGGTGCTAGGGGGTTACAAGAGGGTGGGTGGTTTCCGTAAGCAGTTGTAATGGAGTGTGGTGATGTGAAAATGCTGCAGAAACAGGAGTGTCTGCAACCTCCTGCCAACTTTTCCATTTTGCTTGTGGGACGTGGGCAAGGAAGGTCACAAATGTGACTATGGGATGCCACAATGGTGAACAGGTTGCCAAGCACATGAATCATGATTACATGATGCAAGGATGCTGCTGTGGATAGAACTTTTGAGGGTTGGTTTAAGTCCCCCACGTTCAGAGTCCTTGTAACCCAAGGACTACTTGTATTCCCATCCTTAAACTACCAACTTTGAAGAATGGAAAAAGATAAAATATAGTACACTTTCACAAACAGTACGATTTCAATTTGGGAAACAGATAATCTATGTGCTTCTACTGCTGCAGAAGATGCTTATTCTGTGTCTGGAACATACTTACCAATTTGTAAATGCTAGCTGACATCAAATCAGAAGACATGACCATAATCACACATTGTGGTTTATACACCAAATCTTTCATATCTTTAGCAAAGTCTATATTTTTTGTTATTAATTTCCTGTTTGATATCACTGCCTACATTTTTCTTCTGTGCCCAACTGTATAAGTATTTTTAGCTTAAGTGAAGAACTTAATACAGCTCAAGTGAATTCATTAAAGTCAATGCCATGACGCATACATAAAACTTGGATAACACTAATGTTCTTGGTAATTTTGTAATCTTACCGAGTTAGCAGTTCTTGTTGTTGTATTCACAAAGCAATTGTAGCCAACAGCTAAATAATTAGGGAAAAGAAACACAACATTATTAAAGACGTCATGATCTCCAGATCTCTGTGCAGAACGCAAAAATATCAGTCTGAAAGTTATAATCTGTTTAGCATTATTATTTTTATTTTAATTCCATTTATATCCCACCCTTCTCCGAAGACTCAGGGCGGCTTACAAGCTTAGCAGTAGCCTTCATTCTTTGTATATGCCTGCTTATTAGGGCTTTCACACACACCCCAAGCGGCATTATTACAAAGTCAGCTTACTGCCCCCAACAATCTGGGTCCTCATTTTACCTACCTCGGAAGGATGGAAGGCTGAGTCAACCTTGAGCCTGGTGGGATGCGAACCTGCACTAATTGCAGGCAGCTGGTGTTACTTAAGGAGGCATTAGCCCACTGCTCCACCAAGGCTCTTAGAATAGTGATTTAATAACAGACTGTTAGTATAAAGTAACATTATATAATATATGCACAGCAAATATATAAAGGCACAGGAAGACAAGTGGGAATTCAAAGTGAAGCAAGGCAATTTTCCATTTTTAACAATTCCAGATTAATATATAACATCCAGAGTGCTTTGAAATAATTTACTATTGCTTCATACTTCTCGAGCAATAAAATTTAAGACATTACGAGGATTCTGAATATAATATCAGAGTATGCTGAATAACATTTTTGATTCTATCATTGCTTTCTACAGGACAGACCTCAACACCTTTTTCCAATTCACTTCTTTTACAATGCTCCATGCAGGCCAACAATAGCAGAAAAAGAAAGACGTTTACCACCTGCCACCTGTATCTACTATATCAGTATTTTTGTTAGAGGTATGGTACACTTTAAAATACATAGCACATTTTTGAGGCTTCCACATAACCATCACCCCCTCCTACCCAAGATGCTATTATTTTAAGGAATCTCCTTATTACAATTAATAAAATAGCAGTATCTTTTTTCAGGTCGATGAGAATTTGAAAAGGGTTGGGCTATTTTAATAACAGATATATCAGGCCCAAACCCAGAGATGACACAGGGAAATCCAACTGAATTCAATCTTTTATTTACTTATACCTAATGGACAGAATTTTACCAAACTAACTAGGCATATGCTGAGTGATTCTAGACTATGCCTATCCTGAACCTTTTCCTTCTTCCAGCTTAGAACTGTGCAGTACCGTAACCCTCTGGGAAAGCTCTGTGTTGCCAAAACACTTCCCCACTGCTTTTTCAGGTACACTTTCCATCACATAATAACAGCTAATCCTGTTGTTATATGTTACAGTAGTGATGTTATAAATCATCAGGAATCCTTGGAGATTAGGGTGATAATTTGTCACATTTGACAAATACATCAGAGAGACTTCTTGGCAGACTTTTTAAAAACTGCACACTATTAACAACTGGGGGGAACAGACAAAATATGCACTAAAAAGGGAAATAATACTTACAGAGGTTGACTCTAGGCAACACAAGAGAGTGCCAAATAATCCTTAAGTTTGTTACTAAGAGTCTGCCTAGAAATTAAAAAAAATATTGGAATTTCTACATACGATAACTTTGTTTTTGTAGATGAGAAACAGAAAAAAAGTGCATGACATGGACAAGTTGGACCTGTAATCAAAAATAATGTAAAGCAGCAATGATTTCTGACCAAAGAATCCAGAGAAATCCTGTTGATAAACTTAGCCATTGTTTCTCTTTTTTAACTTATTCCAACTGGAAGTAATCATAATAGGCCACTATAAGATGACTGCTATAAAATGAACTACACTCTTACAGAAAGGATTCACCAGCATGTTCCCAGTTTAATAATAGACTGCAGCTGTGGCATGCACAGGCCTGCTGGATCAGGTCAAGTCCATCTTAGGCAAGTATTTTATTTCTCACAATGAACAGGCAGGTGCTCTGGGATACTTGCAAATAGAAAATGGGACGTACCCTCCCCCTTTAGTCTCTGTACTATAACTGCTTTTTGGAAACATGTTGCCCCAATGTGGAGGTTAACACTGAATCTTCAAGACCTTGGCCAATCTGTCCTCTAGCATCCTTCTGTCCTGTTAGAGTGTTAAAAGTTTTTCTTACTTCTGCAAACTGAGGGTCTCCTGTAGTTGCAAATAGTGTAGATAATGCAATACTGACTAAATAAGCCTCCACACTGAGGGAATGAGTTTGCTCTCAGTATATAGGATTTAATAGAATACAATACAGTTATAGAACAAGATAAATAAATACCAACACCACCAATGTCATCCTTAGAAGCAAACAATCTTTATGGGGGAAATAAACTAAGGAAGCAAACATTAGAGCAGGGGTAGGCAACCTCGGCTCTTTTATGACTCATGGACTTCAACTCCCAGAATTCCTGGCTGACCCAGGAATTCTGGGAGTTGAAGTCCATGAGTCATAAAAGAGCAGAGGTTGCCTACCCCTGCATTAGAGGGTAAGGCGAAAGATTTCAGGAAGCAGATGTTTTGTAGATTTGAAAAAAGAGGGGAAAAAGCCCTAATAGCAAATAGCATGGGGAAAAGGGACGTAACAGTGGGATATAATACTTTAACAAATAAAGACAATTGTGGCAATCAAATCAGTGTTGTACAATGATACTGTCTGTAATAAATTCAGATAATTGTAAATCACAAAATTCACAAGCAAAATAAATTTCATCTACATCCATGGGGGGATACCTTAATTTGGCAGAAGTATACTTGTTAATTAAAAGAGGTTATCATTAATGCAAACATGAAAAAGGAGTTTTAGGAGACAAAATATCTGAAAAAATAGAAAAATAAGCTCTCATTCTTTCAAATTCTATTCTAAATGACCAATTTTGTATTGCATATGTTCAAAATCAACCAACTGGAAAAAGTTTTCTTTCTTTGAAATGTTTATGGAACAAATTTAACCAACTTTTAAAAACTCTTGTTACCTTTCTCTCCATTGTTTCCTTTGGTATCTTCAATAGGCTCCAAACAATCAATTAGGACCTCCCCTGGTCTCATTTTCATTTGCCTAAAACAATATTATATTCTTAAAAATTGCTATAAACAGTTGGCTTGTTTTTAATTACAAAGGCCAGTCATATTAATTGAATATGAATAGCATTCTGAGAGGTAACAATTATGTACAACCTTCCCCCTTGCCTACAATTTCTGTGAAAGGATTTGTAGGTTGCCATCATCATTCTCTCTTTAGCCAAAAAAAACCCCTTCCAAAACTTTTTAAATAAATAAATAGCCCATCTTCACACTTAAGATCTAAAAGGAAAAATAAATTGGGATAAGAAAGAAATGACAGTACTACAGTAATTATTAATTACAACTATCAAGCCTCTCAGTGGCCCTCAATCCTGTTCAGTATCACACTTCAAGTATTGTAAAGCGGGTCCCTCCAAATGGGAATCCACTGATAATATCTCTTTTAAGATATTTTGCTTCTGAATGATTTGATTCAAGAGGCTTTCTCTTGAACCATTACATTTACAGATAATTCTTCTGAAGGCTCAATTAACTTTATATCAACAGGCAAATCAAATATTTATTTTGCCAAATGAAATACATTATCCTCTTTTCCAGGTGTGACTCTTAATTTCCTTCCTTTGTTCAGTTCAAAACAGAAGACAGTTTTCAAATTATGTTATTAAAATGTTTTAATTTTGATTCAATTAAAAATGCTCAATATATGTCCCATTGCACCTCAGGTTACAGGTAACAATCCTTTAAGGTAGCATGATGTCTTCCAAAATAAATAAGATGTGAAGGAGCCACTTTACTGTAGTGGTTAATACACCAGCTTGGGTGACCTTGGGCCAGTCCCCTTCCCTCAGCCCTAAGGATGAGGTAATGGCAAACTACAGGTAGTCCTCAACTTACAAAAATTCATTTAGTGACCATTCATAGTTATAACAGCACTGAAAAAAGTGAGTTATCACCATTTTCATACTTTTGACCATTACAACATGTCCAATGGTTGCGGTGTCCTGGGGTCATGTGATCCCTTTTGTGACCTTTCCAAGAGCAAAGCCAATGGGGGAAGCCCAATTCACTTAACAACCACGTGACTAACTTAACAACTGCAGTGTTTCACTTAACAGCGGTGGCAAGAAAGGTTGTAAAATGGGGCAAACTTCACTTAACAAATGTCGCACTTAGCAATGGAAAGTTTGGGCTCAATTGTGGCCGTAAGTCGAGGACCACCTGCACTTCTAAAATCTAGTCAAGAAAACCGCTGGGCCTAGTCTAGGCAGTTGCTAGGAGTCAACATTGACTCCAAGGCACGCACACCCCAAAAGAGTCATAAGGAAGATTAGATAGTATACTACTATATACCAGGGGTAGGCAACCTTGGCTCTTTTATGACTCGTGGACGTCATAAAAGAGTCAAGGTTACCTACCTCTGGTATATACAGAAGTAGCATAAAAAAAATGTAGCTCAGGATGACAGGATGTTTCTTTACTCTGGGCAAAGTGCCGAGCAAGCTGTGAAACTTCTACAGTATGTATCTTCTGCCACGCTGGCCTGCTGAGGTAGGAAGGCCGTGGGATGGGAGGGAGGGAGCCACGGGTCTCCCACTCTATGAACAAATGAACCTTTATTGTCAAAGTACAACCTCGGAAGCCAATCATGCATCAAGTTTATAAAATTATTTCCCGTTCAAGAGCCTAACAGCCCACGGATAGAAGCTGTTCTTCAGCCTGTTGGTATGGCTGGCTTCAGGAAATAGGATTTTTACTGCCATGGAGTTAAAGAAGTTGTTTCTGGTTTTACCACATCATTACAACAGTAGTGAAAACTTCAACTAAGCAAGTGTGTGTGTGTGTGTGTGTGGGAGGGCAGTTCACCTCAGCAAGGTACTCTGGGGTGAAGAGATTCTATTAATCTAATCTAATCTAATCTAATCTAATCTAATCTAATCTAATCATCTAATCCAGGGGTCTTCAAACTTGGCCCTTTTATGACTTGTGGACTTCAACTCCCAGAATTCCTCAGCCAGGCACACTGGCTGAGGAATTCTGGGAGTTGAAGTCCTCAAGTCATAAAAGGGCCAAGTTTGAAGACCCCTGATCTAATCTATCTGTAACTTATCCCTGGCCTTGGGGTTTTTCCAACAATGAAGCCCCTTTGAAGTAAAATGGCTAATCCAGGGGTAGGCAACCTCGGCTCTTTTATGACTCGTGGACTTCAACTCCCAGAATTCCTGAGTCAGCTATGCTGACTCAGGAATTCTGGGAGTTGAAGTCCACGAGTCATAAAAGAGCCGAGGTTGCCTACCCCTGGGCTAATCTGATCCGGTAGGGAACAAAAAGATAAACAGCCGCCTGTCCCAGGATTGACAGGCACCAATTAAGTGTGTGAAAGTCTCGATTTGGATTTGAAATCCCGTGGATGGGGAGGGTCGAGATCCGTTGTGAGGGCTCGCGGCACTCGCTCCTCGGCTCCAAGGCCGGGAAGCGCCAGTCCTGCGCAAGGCAGACCCTTCCGACCCGCGAGGGAGAGGCGCGCGGCGGGGGGGGGCGGGGGAAACAGCTGCGCTCGCGCGAGAGCACTCACTGCGAAAAGATGTCAAAGCGAACATCTCGGTCCTCCCACAGCGAATCCGCCGTTGCAGCCGCCGCCATGACAACCGTCAAATGGGATCTCCGCGCACCCGAGACTCCAGCTTCGCGACGAGCCTCGACGAAGGACAAACTTGCTCAGCGCGTTTGAGAAACTGCTGGATTTACACTGGCGAACGGCTAGAGGGCGCTCGTTCCGGCCTCAGAAAGTCCTCGGGACGCGTTTTTTTTCCCCGATCTGCTTTTTACAGATACGTTAAAGCAGGGGTAGGCAAACTCGGCTCTTTTATGACTCGTGGACTTCAATTCCCAGAATTCCTGAGCCAGCTGGCTCGGGAATTCTAGGAGTTGAAGTCCACGAGTCATAAAAGAGCCAAGGTTGCCTACCCCTGTGTTAAAGCTACAACAGCCCTGGTCCATTTACCGCTGGCTTGGAAGAATGACAGCTGTAGTTCTAATGCACGGGGGAAAATGTCTCAATAGTCTTGGGAGAGGTTTATTAATGTGAGTGATTTAAATTTATTGGCCGCCCAACTCCAAAGGGACTCTGGCCAAATAGAAGACGGTCCGCTGCCTTGTTATGTCCCGATTCTTAGCTTCCTAATTTTATCAGGCAAACTTCGATTTCAGACAGAGTTCGACAAGTCAGTCCTAGCAGACGCCAGCCTTTATGAATGAATGAACCTTTATTGTCAAAGTACAACCATGTCTACATTGAGATTGGCTGAGCCTCCCTTCGTGCCCCCACACCACCACAACTCACACCGACAACAAACCCTCCATCTTATTTTTACTTATTTTATTATTTTAATTCCATTTATATCCTGCCCTTCTCCGAAGACTCAGGGCGGCTTACAAGCTTAGCAGTAGCCTTCATTCTATGTATATGCCTGCTTATTAGGGCTTTCACACACACCCCCAAGCGGCATTATTACAAAGTCAGCTTAATTGCCCCCAACAATCTGGGTCCTCATTTTACCTACCTCGGAAGGATGGAAGGCTGAGTCAACCTTGAGCCTGGTGGGATGCAAACCTGCACTAATTGCAGGCAGCTGGTGTTACTTAAGGAGGCATTAGCCCACTGCTCCACTAAGGCTCTTAGAATAGTGATTTAATAACAGACTGTTAGTATAAAGTAACATTATATAATATACGCACAGCAAATATATAAAGGCACAGGAAGACAAGTGGGAATTCAAAGTGAAGCAAAGCAATTTTCCAGCATCTGAAATCCAGTTTTGAAAATTCAGAAATAGCATAATTAAAAACAAATGAACAGGATTATGACTAAATTATTTTCATGAAAGAAACTAATACATTTGTAGCTCTCTTACAAAGAATATATATCTTACATGTTAATTATTATTAACATATTTTTAGTATATGTTGATTATCATGATAATGATATGATGCTAATAATCATAAATAGCTTTTCAAAATAGGCACTGTGTAAATATATTCACTAAGGTATTGCAGTTTCTTTTACTTTATTGTCAGTCACAGATTGATTAAAATCAGCTGTTACATTAAATCTTAATACATTGGTGATTGAGTTTGTTTTAGAGCAGATGCTAGCAATTTTCAGTTACTGGGCACCATCATATGATTTTGCATGATGATATTATGGACACCAAATGTAATGATAAGGATATTTTTTTTTGTAAATACTAATTAGTGAACTCTCACAACATTTCAGTGTTCTAGCTTCCAAATATTACAAGATCCATTACAAGGTTCATTGTTCCAGTTGGCTTTCAGACTTGGAAAGCAAAGACTCCCATGGCCAATTACTGGAGTACTTGTATAAAATGTATGATTTATGTGCTAATTTTTCCTCTGATGCAGATCTTAATTTTTGCAAGTGTTTTTGAAAAGGCAATGTGATCTTTTCCCTTAAAGTAGTCCCATTTCCAGTTATTTGAAACTTCTTGAAAAAGACTGAGTACAGGCCCACAGGTTGCTTAAATTTATACCAATACAGATACATATCAGTCCACTGATACCAATGATTTTAGATACTTCTTACTGCACATTCCACAATATTATATTTCAAAAGGATTATCAGATTCCCCAAATCCATTCATGCGTAAGAAGTATATCATCCCATTCTAAATTATTGCGAATCATCAACTGCTTCATCAATAGCATCACCTTCTTTCATTTCCAACTTAGCAGCTGGGCTGATATCCACCGTTCTTCCTTCCAATCATCTGGGTAGTAGAGGATTAAAAGATCCAGCACCATATCAATGATTTTTCCATGACAACTGACAATACATTCAAGGATTTTTCGTCACTTGAATTGTGCTGGGATTCATCTTAGTAACTTCTGTTCGTTCTCTGGCAAGTGAAGTATCTGATTCTATTTCTCACTTCTCCGGGAACATTACAAATCATTTGAACTAGGAATGCAGCAGAGTTCAAATAAACAAGCCACAGTTGTAGAAACTTTTGTCCTACAGGAATGCCAGTTGGAATGACAGAGGTACCTAGGATCCAATGCAAATGCTTTGTTTGCAATTAACAAGGCATGAATGTTGTTTTTGAGGCAAAGAAAATCTGTATAATTCCAATAGATATTTTAACATTGTCTGCAGTGGCTATCAGTTTCTGAAGTAAAAACAAAAACACACAATTTCTTGTAGATTTTAGTAGGAGTATACCAGAATAAGTGGTTTGAGGATAAAATCCTCATATGAATTAAGTACACTGTATAAAGAAAACCCTTGATATTTATGCTTTATACCACTTTTCATATGACTTTTCTGTTCCATTCTGTTTGGTGGGCAATCTTTAGGCACCTGCAAAATAAATGTCACATTACGTTTTTGTTGAGTAAAAGAAAGTCAGTTGTTAATAAATAGGGACAAACATTTAGTTTGTGTTTTCAAATTGTTCATTAGTGCAACTTTAGGCGTTCGAAATTTTATTTCCAAGGTGAAGCATTTTACAAAAAATGTTTGTTTCTTCTTTAGGAGAAATCACACCAGAATCTAAAACTATTCTATACCTGTTAAAATACAATGTCCTTTTCTTCCTCAACACCTTTAAAAACAAATTTATCAGAGACTGAATCATACACTCCCCCCTCCCCCTGTTTTTTCCTGTTAAACTCACTTTCCTAATGAAGAATTCTTGAAACTGGAAAACCTGAAGAAATTTGGAATGCCTCTACAGTTTTTAGATTTTTTTTCTGTCTTATGGTCAACATACTACTACTTTTTATAATGCTTATGACACTTTGGCTACTTGCATGACCTTGAGATTTACAGCGACAGATTAATCCAAGGAAGCACTTGGGGATCTATATGGTCACAGAGGATGGGAAGGAAAATGGGAATCACCCCCAGTTTGATAACTAGAAGGCGAGACGATGATCTAGAAGGCGAGAGGATGAACATTGATTCAAGACACAAAAACAAAAGCCCAAATCCTAAAGATATGCCACTGACACAGTGCAGATAACAACCTGTGTTAAATTAGAACATACTAATTTAATATTTTATGGCTAAGCTTAATTTTTCAGAGTTTTCCACTGAAACTCTGCTCGTAGGTAAAAAATGTGTACAAGATCTCTCATTACCAAATTTCAACTTTTGAAAAACTGAATTCGATCAGAATAGGTTTCTCCAAAGGACAAGAAACATGAATCTTAAGCTGTAAAAACTATAGTTAATTCTTACCTCCAGGGAAAAGGACACATGTCTTTTTACAGTCTTCTTCACTATCAAAGCGATTACCATTTCCATTGCAGCCGCCATACCAAAACTGAGCACAAGAGTCGGCTTGCTTATCATAATACCATTTTATTATATAAACGCGGCATGGTCCTTGATCTAATCTTAACTGACACTGTGGAGGCCTCAGGATATTATCTTTAAAAAATAAAAACAACAAAAGATGTAATTGTTGTGTATTATTGAAGTTATAAGGCTGGAATTTAGAAACCACTAATATTCCCAAATAATTTTATAGCAGTGTTTCTCAACCTTGGCAATGCTTTTTTGTAAAAAAAAAAAAAAAGATGCTGGAACTCACGCATGTCATACAACCCGCCTTGCCTACCCTACAAAGTTTACCTTTGTAGTTGAAAAAAAAAACCTTCAATTTTTAGTGTATCTAAAAGACTACGATTTTGTTCAAGGTAAGTTAATACTATTAATGTTGCCATGCACTGTGTGGCTTTAAATTACAAGAAAGCATTTTATTAATCTTTTGGGACATTTACCACTGGCATACGCATTTAGTTTAATGAGTGGAAATGTCGGCTTTCTATGTGGAATGAAACAGGCCCAATAAAACAAAATTTGGTTGCTTGTAAAAGATTGAATTATTTTTAAGAAGTTGTCCAACAAGGTGGAAAAATTTACATTGGGAGTTTAATATGGATATTGACTTGAAACAAATTAAAACTGAAACTTTGTCAGTGAACAGATTACTTTTAATTTACCTTTAAGTTAAACTCAATTTAATAAATAGATCTGGTTAAACCTATAGGTCTACCTTTACATCTGACCAATACATAATTAATATATATTATTAATAATAATACTCCAGATCACAAGACATTGGCTTTATTCTTATTCTTCCCCTCTGCAATTTGAATATAAAGTACAAAAGACTAAAAAGAGATTTTCGTAGACATCCCAGCCTTTGAATTACCCAAGGAACCAAAACAGCAAAGTTTAATTGTCGGGCAAGCTTCCACGCCAGCCGCCTTTCTTTCCTCTCGCTTTGCCTCTTTTTAACTTCGACCCCACCTTCTGTAAGGGGAGGCAAAAGGCTCGCTCACTCTCTCGGGAAAGATGGCCGCCTTGTTTATGTGTCTCCCACTGCCAGCATCGGCTTCCACACCACATGGTCTGACCCAGCCAATCAAGCCACACTCTGGCTGTGGTGCTCCAATGCTTCATGGCTCCTCCTAGAGGAGGCAGACAGCACCGGAGGGGACCCCACTCGCACCGTACTGCCAGCAGGGCATTTTCAAAAACAAACAAGGATAGGAAGGGAAACAATCGGAAAAGAATGCAACTCTGGAAAATCCATCGAAAAAGATGCTGGAACTCTGTTCTGGTGCATTTTATGATAAAAAAGCCATAGATAGATAGATAGATAGATAGATAGATAGATAGATAGATAGATAGATAGATAGATAGATAGATAGATAGATAGATAGATGGATGGATGTACCATAGGCATGGTACAAAGGCAAACATGAGCACAAATTGCAGAGATGAATGAGATAGGGCCATAGACTTGCATCTGAAATTCTGCAGTTTTGTGGAAAACGATATTTTGTGATGACGTTCAGCACAAAAAAGAAGTAAAAAACTCCTTGAAATGCAAAGAGCTATCATGGTGATTCAGCGAGCTGGAAAGTGCAGAAGTTGAAATCCAAACAGATTTGCAGGTCACCATATTGGGGAAGCCAAGGATTTGAGCATAAAATTACAATTAATTAGGATTTATGTACAGTAGTATGTTGATAATTATAGATTTTTTTTTTGAAACTTTGCAATATGTAAAGACCTGGCTTGACGGTAGATGGCATGGAAGAAACGGATGAATGAGGTGGTGGCAGTGTCTTTTCCGCTGTTAGAGATGGCAGGGATGATGGTGGCAGTGGTGGTGAAGATGTTGTTGGCAATGGCAGTGTCGAAGTAACTAGTGCAGAGAATATTACAAAAGAAAGAAATGAGAAAGGGGAGGGTTTCTTCTACCCGTGGCTCGTATTTCATTAAGAAATTAGCTATGAAATAAGTACCTTTATTGTTAACTGGAGGCAAAACTGGAAGATCACTTTTGTTGGATACCATATCATAGTTCTCAAGAGATATTTTGCGTGATCCTTTTTCCTAAAGTAAATTCAGTTGGTTAATTTTAAAATGTAGGTGGAGTTTCTATCCACAAAGGGCATATTCAATATTAGATAAAAGTTTAACAGGCTTCTTCCATAGCTATTACTTCCATTCTCAAAACCAACCCTTGGCTCTGTGTTTCCAGCTTAAGAAATACTCTATACAATCAGATAATATCGTCATTTCAGAAATCAGATTATTATATTACTAAATATTATTTATATTATTAGAATGGTAAAATCCGTCAACAGCATTATCTAGAAACTATCACAGACACTTATTAGAAATACTCTGATTTAAAAAATGGACTGCCAAGCCATGTTTCTCTAAGAGAGTTTTAAGGAAACCTACTCCGTTGCTGCAATTTGTTGTTTTAAATGAGACATGTCAAACACAAGGCCCGGGGCGGAGCCAGTGTACAATTTCGTGGTGGCCATCTATGCTGAAACGCATTCAGTCTTAGCTCCACAAAGCCATCTGGAAACAGCGAGGGACCAGCCCCTGCCGCGTCAGCCCTGCCCCCTGGGCGCACGCTGGGGAGGTATCACCCTTTGCGAGGAATGAAGAAATGCACCATCGCCTGGAAGTGGCCAGCACATGGCCCTACCTACTTCGGGCAGGCTAGGGGCTGGGCAGCGTTGCGCTTCTCTTCAGATTCATGTCACCCGGCTCAGCCTCTCGGCACTGTGAGGAGAGTGCCCTGCTGCCTGCCAAAACCGGGCAGGCTGGGGGCTGGGCAGCATTGCCCAGGTAACAGACTCTCATGCTGTTTATGGCATCCCCCCCAGAGCCCACCAAGCCGGACATGTGAAGTAGGCGAGGGCCATGTGCTGGCCACTTCCAGGCGATGGTGCATTTCTTTATTCCTCATGAAGGATGACACTTCCCCATCTGCGTTTCTTGCCTGTTTTTCTCCCTCCCTCATCTCAAATATTTTCCCACCACTCGAAGGAAGGAAGGAAGGAAGGAAGGAAGGAAGGAAGGAAGGAAGGAAGGAAGGAAGGAAGGAGAGGGAGGGTCTGAGGGAAGTCCTGCCTTGTCCTTCCTTTCTGCCCTTTCACCATCCCCTTGCCCCCTCCTCCTGGCCTATCCTGGGGGGGGGTCTCCCATCCTATTGCTAAGGCAGCTTTGGATACAAAGCCAGGTCTCCTAACATGGAGAGGGAGTGGGCCTTCCTCTTGACTTTGCCCTCATACCCATCATGAGCAACCTGGCTAAGGAGAGCAAGCACAGCAGCAGCAGCCATGAGGAGGAGGTAAATGCAGCTGGGCACCCCCTTGGGGAAGTGGGGCTGGGCTTAGTGCCACAGGTGCTTGAGGGCTCTGCATTTGACCTCCGTGCCACCCACCCACCCCGGCATGGTCTGAGAGGAACAGTGAGGCTCCTCCAGTGGACCATGCCTAGGCACTTGCCCCTCAGATCTATCCCACTCCTGCCCAGGCCCCCATAGGCACCCTTGACGCGAATGATGTAGAGCTGGCCATGCCCACCCAGTAGGCCCCACACACTCCAGCCATGCCCACCCAGTAGGCTGTGCTCACCCTGGCCACACCCACCCGGCCCTCCAAGGGCAACCGCAATGCTGATGTGGCCCTCAATGAAATTGAGTTTGACACCCCTGTTTTAAATGAAGTGGACTTCAGGCAAGTACCAGAATTAACGGTTGAGAAAACTGGCCAGTTTTTATGGAATTGTCTTTCATTGATGCTTCATATGTACTTGAAGATACTGCTTGTCCATTCTTATTGTTCATGTGTAATAAATGTTGTGAAGTGTGAGAAGATACTGAATGAATCAATGATCCACTGATGCTTCCTCCATTTCCAACTCGGTTGTATATTAAGGCACCATGTTCATCTTCACAAAACTGGTTAACAAGTTTGGACTCTAAAGCTTTAAAATAAGAAGAAAGGGAAAAGTCTAAAGTATGGTAAAATATACAGGTATTGGCTAAGAAATACAAATATTCATAGCATTTTAAATATGAATCAATAATTTTTTTAAAAAAATGTTGGCTGGTTCTTCAATATATACTGTAGATAGCTCTTGAATATTGCTTTCACATCTGGCATCTCAGCATATAGCCTCTTACTAGTGTTGAGTATCAGTTAGGAAAATCCTAGATATTAGCATGTGTAGAAAATGTAGCAAAAATAAACAATTTTGTATTCTCGAGATATTTTATACTACTATTCTTACTATTTCTGATCTTTTCCATGCTGGCTGACACTTTCCTATGCTGGTTGACAAACGTTGTTCTCCAAAATTTCTAGATTGGTCACTCTTGGCTTACAGGATGAAGAGCTGAAAAAGAAGTGCTAACGGTACTTCAGAATGTAAAATATTTTTCCATTGACTGCAAATTCTAAATATCTTGAGTAGGAGGATGCTGAGAGTAGGCATAATGGTTTATAGCAAAGCTATTTCCAGTAGCTTATTTTTCATAGAAGAAAAAGAAGTTGATCATTGAGATTAGGATTAGCTAAAGAACCAGGCAAACCTGCGACCTTTTGGGTCACCCTTTAAGAGAAAAGTAGAGCACTGTGATGTAATGAATGTTGCAGAATGAACATTAAATTTTAGGTTATTTTTTTACCTTAGTTGTGGACAGTCCCATGATCATCTAAAAGTTATATATATCATAAATAGAAAAATAATTGTAGCAGCAATTACAATTAGAAAAATGAACTCAATAATTCAATATTTACCTATTTAAAGAGATAAACAGAATGACCAGGAGCCAGCAAAATAGCATGGGGGTGGGAGCAACTTCTGACTTCCTACTGGCTTCTTGATTGACTTCTATATAGAAAAATGTGACCATTGGAGCAGTGAACTTTGGGAATCATGATTACATGACTGTGGGGATGCTGCAATGGCCACAACCTTGTGAATAAAACTGATCTGAACCCTGTAGAAATTTCAATTCCACAGTACTAATGGGTCCAAGATATTCTACTTCTTCATTAGGTTAGCAGATTTTAGATGCCTTGATTCAAAAATTGTTGTGGTATAATGCACCATTTGGGCTAACCTGAGATTACCAACAGACAAACATAATGGGAGTTTTAGTAGTATATAGATGCTACATATAGGGAAGTTCCAGTCCACTTAGGTTAGGGTTAGGATCTTGGTTCTCCAGCCCAAGATGTAGATCCTTCTAATTTGGAAAAACCTTCTGCTAAGAAATCAATTAGGTCTCTATATGAAATAGTTGTTCTTTCCCAAGGGCTGCTGGTCAAGTAAGAGGATGTAATAAAAAAAATAATAATTAAAAAAAGGTTGTCAGAAAGTTAAGCATATTGTTTCAGCTCTGCCAATCAAACCACTCTAATCCAGACTATGCCAGACCAATAGTAAGACAATTGAATATTTTCATTCCAGCAGAAATGTCCAAGTCAGAGCTTTTATTAGCACATCTCTCTGTCCAGGATCCTGTCTCTGCCTGAGCATCCATTTGGATTGGAATCCCAGACTAACCAATAACATCTTGGTTCATCCACGGCTTTCTTGTGTTGGTTATAAATACAGGTATCAGGCAATTTTTAAAAATACATTTTCTCAAGCTTTGTAATCTTCTTAAAGATAAATTAACCCTGGCCCACACTGAATAAAAATGATTGGAATTGTAAATGTTGCATGTAACTCCTGATCATCTCTAGCAGTATTCATACAGCAAAAGCTACCGTACGTCATTTTATGTTATTCAAATGGTGCTTTGGTAACTCCTATTGGCAATACCCTTAATCTGTGATCATAGACTAGTCTAGAATGATAGGTTAACACGTATAAAATTATAACTTCATAGTTTGGAATGATAAAATTCAAAAATGATACAATTGTTTTCCTAGTTGTATTCTCTATTTGCCCTCTGATTGTTTTGGGGGTCTTGTTAGTGCAAAGACACCCACTGACTGACTCACCAAAACACAGAACCAAGGCCTTTTAGCTTGAATGGTACCAGTGGAATGTGTGTATATCTGATATCAATGAAATCTGTTCATCTTCAGAACCATGTTTAAATGCTCACCTGGAAGAGTATTAAAATCATCAATAAGATACATATGTTCTCTGTCTGGATCAGACGCAATTAGATTCAGCTCACGTAAGAACTCAACTTGTGTTGGGTCTGAAGTATTTACAATTCCAATTGCATACATTTCAATGTTGGCTGCATGAGCTTCTCGGACAGCAATATCCAGTTTAACAGCTTCTCTCTTATCGGCTTGCCCATCAGTTAGGACTATGGCAACTTTCCTTACACCAGTTCGAGCCCCAAAAAAGCCTTCTTGTGTGGCTTTGCGGATGGCAGTTCCTGTGTAAGTGCCTTCTCCCATATATAACATCTTTCTGATAGCTTGTTTCACATCTTGTTGGGCTGTGTACCTATTCAGCCCAAATTCGAGTCGAACTTCCAGGCTGTAGAGGACCAGTCCAATTCTAGTAGCATTTCTCCCTACGGTTACTCTGTCTACTAAAGCAGTAACGAAGTCTTTAATTATTTCAAAATTCTCTGGGCCAACACTTTCGGAACTGTCAATCACAAACACTAGTTCCATAGGTATTTCCTTGCATTTAATGCCACAGCCTGTAAAAGGAAAAAGAAAAAGGCCCAAATTCTGAGTATTTGTTATGATAGATCAAGCTATATTTTTATTTTATTTTATTTTATTTTAATTCCATTTATATCCCGCCCTTCTCCGAAGACTCAGGGCGGCTTTACAAACTTAGCAGTAGCCTTCATTCTATGTATATGCCTGCTTATTAGGGCTTTCACACCCCTCCCAAGCGGCATTATTACAAAGTCAGCTTAATTGCCCCCAACAATCTGGGTCCTCATTTTACCTACCTCGGAAGGATGGAAGGCTGAGTCAACCTTGAGCCTGGTGGGACTCGAACCTGCACTAATTGCAGGCAGCTGATGTTACTTAAGGAGGCATTAGCCCACTGCTCCACCAAGGCTCTCTATATAGTAAGCCTTCCCATGTGTGCTGAACATGAGCATTATTACATTCTTAATTCAAACTATTTATTTATTCATTCATTCATTCATTCATTCATTCATTCATTCATTCATTCAAAACATTTATATAGCTCCCTTCCAATTTTGAACTCTGGGTAGCTTCCAAGCAACAATTAAAACAATATCAATAATAAAACAACACAATGCTATATTAGATCTGTTAAAACCATAAATATTAAAAACCTGGCACCAGAGTTAAACATCCAACATACAGTTAGCCCCAGCCCAAGAACGACATATAACAAGACCAACGTTCAGTTCTTTCTTTGCTTACCCCCAATAGACAGAATCTTGCCAGACTAAACCTTTACTACTTTCACCCTAATGGATCTACCCTGGGAGATTCTCTGTCTCCTATCCAGCTCTGGGCTGGGCTGCCTCTTGTCTCATCCCCCTCCTTGCAATGTGTCTCCTGCCTTTCTGGGAAACTGCTGCTTCACTGTAGTCCATCACCTCACCTCTCCCTTCCATCACAGATACAGTCCCACATTAAATCCTCTCACCCACTCCTCCCTATTCTTGGTGGGGGGGGGGGGAACCAAAGTCTTCAACGATTTTCAGATTCTACAGGAGTACCATGATTGTTGCCATTTTCATTTTACCTTTGAGTAAAGGGCATTCTAATAATTTTCTGATTTGGGGAAAGGAATAAAAACCTGCCCTAGGACATGATGGCAAGGCAGGTTGCAGACTTACCACATATCTCTTTAATTAACTTAATTATATCTTCTCTCTAGGTTAAAAAAGAAACACATATATAGTATTACAGAACAGTGCCATTTTCTGCAATGTATAACATAGCCTTTGGAAAAATACATAAAAATAGTGTTTATTATACTTAGAGTAATGTGATATTTTCATGCAGTGAAAGTCATTTTATCCATCACCAATACTTAAAATACTTGCAAAGTACTCTTAGACACATAAACATTTTTCTTTATGCGGAATAATATAATTCCAAAATGGGGGTGCAACATCTTAAAATTCGTCAAATGAAATATTTCTGTGTGAGAAAATCTCTTATCTTCTTGCTTTTCACCAAACTTATAATAGCCAAGCAACACTGTATTCATAAAAATATTTTACTTCAATTTTCCAGGATTGTCATTATGAGCATTTACATCAAGCATGGGGGATTATTACTGGGTGGGGAAAGCCAATTCTCTGTCTCATATTCAAACAATAAATTCATTCATAAACACAATCCTAATTCAATCCATACATATACATTCTCACTCTTAACAAAAGTTCCAATTAGACCAGAAAAAATCTTTATATTTGTATTTTTGCTTCTGAGCTATGCCACAAACATAAATTTTTATAAATACATGCATTTTGTGTTCTCCTATGCATTAAAAAAATATGCTAGTGTAAGCTGCCAAGAGTCACTCTGGATAGCAAGACAGGAAGCATATAAATAAATTAATTAAATAAATAGTAACATCTTTGATCTGAGCTCCACTTCTAGCAAATTCATCAATTGTCCAGTATACTGTAGCTTTTTTAGCAACAGAGAAGGTTATGGTTAGTGAGGTCAGTCATAAAGAATATGAGACCAGATAAGACCATTACCACAATGCTGTGTGCAGGAAACCTAACATCTGAGGCAAAAAAAGTTATCTTGTAAGAGCAAGAAAAAGAAATTCAGAGTTTAAATCCTGGGGGCTGACTTAGAAATATGACTGACTTCCTAGCTTTTTAATCATTGTTCATAGATCATTGTTCTAAAAGCTTCTTTTGCCTCTGCAATAAAGTTACCTGTCTGAATCTTGTACTTAAATCTTCTGTGGCTAAGCTCATGAGTGTATATTTGTGTTCCTAGAGGGAAATTTCTCTATTGCTCAGGATGAAGGTCTGACAGCACAAATATCAAACTGATTTGCCGTTCCCTTCTTCCACATAATGTTTGGACTGATCTACAGATCACCTGATACTTCCAAGTGATCCCACAGTCTAATGCTGGCCTTATTTAGTTCAGGAGATCAGCCAAGGTTGGCAACAAGCTGCCAGCTGCCGTAATTTGTAACTTGTGAACAAATTGATATATATGCATAATTGTTATTATACAATTTTTCATTCATTTCCAGGCAGAGCATCACCTAGTTGATAATGAACAATGAGAACAAAGTTATCCAAACAACTAATATCTCTTTCCCTAAATCAGAGAGTGGAGCAAAGTGAAATTCCATTTATCTTTAGGAAGAGCTTCTGCATAACTAGTGCCATTACATCTAAAACAAAGCTCTAGGAAACATGCATTCTAGGAGATTCTACAACTTTTTACTTGGCAAACATGCATGTTTGTATGTTTCTCTCTCTCTCTCTCTCTCTCTCTCTCTCTCTCTGTGTGTGTGTGTGTGTGTGTGTGTGTGTGTAGACATACGTATACACACACACTGGAATTTTGAAATAAATTTGGGAGTTTGGCAATAAGAGCTGTGGTGGTGCAATGGTTAGAATGCCGTATTGCAGGCTAATTCTGCCAACTGCAAGCAGTTCGATTCTCACTGACTCAAGGTTGACTCAGCCTTCCATCCCTCTGAGATGGATAAAATGAGGATCCAGATTGTTGGGGACAATATGCTGATTCTCTAAACCGCTCAGAGAGGGCTGTAAGTGCTATTGCTATTGCAGGTCTACTGGTTGTAGAGGAGAAAGAAAGAAGGAAAGCAAGCAAGCAAGCAATAAATAAATAAATAAATAAATAAATATTTACAGTATAATTTTTTACTTTATTTGGCATCTCTTTGTGCTGAAATAATTTGATTTTCTTAGATTTTTTTTCATGTGAATCCCTTTTAGACAAAAATATTAAGATTTAGAAAAACTGTTGTTAAGCTTCTCAGAATCTGTAGAATAAATCACCGGGAATATATTCCAGAAAAATTCTTTAAAAGGGATATCTTCTGCATTTTTTTTCTTTCACTTGCCAGGAAATTACAGATATTTTTTTAAACAATTTAGGTATCATCCACTACTATCCATTTTGTATATACTTGCCAATCAATTAATAATTCATTCCCCACACTTTCATAATTGTTATTAGGGACACATTGAGAACAATACAGTATAGGCCACCTTGAGTTGCCATGTGCGAGTAGCGGCAATATAAATATTCCAAATAAAATAAACTTGGTTCTGAAAAAGATTGCTTACCGTTAGACCTTGTACTCCCTTGGGGCCAGTTCTACCCTGAAAAGACAATACATTTTATTATGATTTCTGATTCATCGTTAAGATCTAATGATATAAAAAGCAATCTAAATCAGTGCACATATAATATTAGGGACATGGCACACCAACCTATGAAAATAGGATCACCAGCTTCCACTCTTTCTATTGGAGGTAGGGAAAATTTGTTCCCCAGCCTGCTTGCTATGTTCTACAACTGGTTTCTTACAAGGGAGGATTGTGACTTGGAAGAATGAGGGCCAGAGGCTATGCTTGTGAAAGATCTGAGAATTTCCACAAACCTTTGCCATGTCTCCAACCTAGGCAAAGGAAAAAATTGGCTGCTAAATGAATGGTTGTAAATCGAGGCCTACCTGTGGTGTATTCTTCTTAATAATTGTTCCGGACTCTTAAAAAGAAGGGTCAGTACCTATTTTGTAATCTTTAAATTATTTGCTTGAAACTAATGCTAACACTTAAGATGTATGCACACGTAGAGTTTTAGTAGCATGCTCTGGAGCATCTGATGGACAGGTTTTTATGTACTTACAGGTTCTCCAGCTACTCCAGGGTCTCCCATAGTGCCTTTTTCGCCTTTTCTTCCTCTTTCCCCTGCAGTTCCACGATCACCCTTGGAATTAGTTATAGAAAATCTGTAAAGCCTCTTATTTAAATGTAATGTATTGAGCAGGAACTTTGGGAATCTGTCCTAATCACACTTGCTGATTGTCATCATAACTCTGAATGTCACTGAATGAGTGGTCATTATCGGGCCACTGGGCAAATGGGTTTACATCCAGGTTGTTTGGTATTGCAACTTTCTTTCTTTCTTTCTTTCTTTCTTTCTTTCTTTCTTTCTTTCTTTCTTTCTTTCTTTCTTTCTTTCTTTTTCTTTCTTTCTTTCTTTCTCTCTCTCTCTCTCTCTCTCTCTCTCTCTCTCTCTCTCTCTCTCTCTCTCTCTCTTTCTTTCTTTCTTTCTTTCTTTCATGAAGTTTCTGTGGAACCCAGAAGCATTATCCTCAATCAAGAAGATGCTTGAGGCCAATATTTTGCCATTTTAAGAGATTCTTTTTTAAGGTTAGATGAGTTATATTGTTTGGAGTTATATTGGCAATCATGAGCATTAGGAAGCTAATCTTGGGCTTACAATTTCCCATTCTGATTGCCACAGTTATTGATAAGCAGAAGGCAATTTCCAGGAAAATATTTACTATATGGGTAGGACACTTTGAGAGCCATTTTTGTATAGTGATTAAGGCATCAGGCTAAAAATTAGGGGAGCATGAGTGCTAGTCCCATCTTAAGCATGAAGCCAGCTGGGTGACCTTGGGCTAATCGCTTTCTCTCAGCCCTAGAATGGAGGCAAAGGCAAACTATTTCTGAAAAACCTTGCCAAGAAAACTGCAGAGACATGTCCAGACAGTCCCTGATAATCGGACACAGCTGAACAGAAAGGGGGAAAAAATGACAGTTTAGGAATTTACATTCCATCTTTATGAGTTCAGTGAACAAGTAAACAAATGGGCCATGTCACCAAATCAGGAATTTATTTCTTTTTCCTTAGAGGATTATTACAAGTATTTAGAAAGTATTATAATAATTGCCTTAGAAAGATGTAACATCTTGTCCATTGTTCCCCATCAGAGATCATCCACCCTGAACCATGCTGCCAAATGATAATCTACTGATGTAATAATGTCAAATAGCATTGTTTCCACTCTTTGCATTAAACTTTTAACATTGATTTTCTTGTCTTTTTAAAAATTTAAACTTTTATATATTGCTTTTATGTTTAATATTTTATTTGTACATTTCCCAGAGTCCCTCTGTGAGGGAGATGGACAATTTCAAAATTAGATAGATAGATAGATAGATGATTTTTTTCATTTCTTGGAAGGTCCTCTTACACAGTGAGAGGCCACTTGAGAGAGCATTAAATGCTTATGTTGCCTCTTAATAATACAGAGTCCATAACTATACAGAGTTAAATAGGATGTTTCTGCTGAATCATAGTCCATACCTTTGATCCAAGAAGTCCTTCTCCTGGAGGCCCACGTGGTCCTGGCATTCCTTGAATTCCCTGTTCACCCTAATTATAATTAATTGACAGAACAGTTGACAATTTTATTGGTTATTAAATACAATCTTATTTTCCATATTTGACTGAAAGTATAAATAAAAATTAGATTTTTCAAAAATTCAGCTTATTCTTGCATACAGAAGCATTTGTTGCTACATTTGCCAAAATATATTCTAATCTGTACTGGTTTGATTCTTCATATGCCCTTATGTTATCTTAGGGACATTGATTTTATAATATACAAATACTAAAGATGATGTAAACTCAATTATAATTGATTTCCTATACAAACACTTTCACCTCAGAATGGAATACGTAAAGAAAAATATATATTTCTATTTCCTCTAGTTTGTGAAGTCTGATTATCCCTCTTTATACCTAAGCATTGAATCCAGTGGTGGGATTCAGCCAGTTCGCACCAGTTCAGCAGAACCGGTAGCTAATTTTTTGTTGCCCAGGCTCAGAATGGACTTCCGGAAACAGCATCTACATAGGGAACCGTTTGTTTACATATTTGAATCCCACCACTGGTTGAATCCAAGAAATCATGATACCTTTGGTCCTTGTATACCTTCACCAGGTGGGCCTAAAGCACCAGGAGGTCCTTGTCGTCCAATGTTTCCCTGAGGAAGAAAAAGTAGTCATTATTAAAGATATCATAAATGCCACCATGTCCCATATTGCTGCTGTCCAAAATCTGTATAAGAACCATGAAGCTCCTTGAAATTCCACTGTTTTCAATATCTTACAAATTAACCCTAACTGTAGTTATGCTAGAATTGTCTCTTGATTTTATATCTTAGGGCTGCTTTGTTTTTCCAAATATACATGACTGCCTTAAAGGACAGTTCTATGTACCGTATGTATATTTGGAAGCAAGTCACACTGGGTAAGTAGACTATGTCAGGAAGTCTAAAAAACATTCCAGAAGATGACAGTAACATACAGTACCATCCTTATATGACTGCCTAAATACAACATAGATGTATCTGTGAAGCCAACAGAGATCAAACACGATTCAAGGAAGATTTTACCTTTTTATTCTAGATCGTTCCAACTAGAAGTAGTTTGTGAACAATTTACTTAGACCTGAAGTTTTTAAAAAAGTGACTTATAATTATAATAATTATAGTGGCATTCCTGCTTGCTATACCCAGCTTAGTAACAGGTGGCCCAGGAAAGATTTATATGGCAAAAGAACATTCTGATCCCAGTCATAGCAAAATGGCCAGCTTGTTCCAAGAACTGGTAGCTCCATTAAAGCAACTAAGTTGAATGATTTGTATCTCACTGAAGAAGTTGAAAAGTTCCAAAAAATCTCATACAGCTCTACTTTATTCTTTATATTTTACCTCAAAATACTTCCCATTTGTCCCTCTGGGAGAAAACTATGATTTCTGAAATTATCTATGATTTTTAAATTTTGCAAGCTGCCTGGACTGACTCATGTGTGAGTTGGGCAGCTATAAAAATTGTTACATAAATAAATAAAAAATAAATCTAAAAGTAAAATTTGATTTTAATAGGGCAATGAATCCTGAAACAAGAATGATTTATATTTGTTTCAATATATCATTATCATTATCATTAGATTTTGGTAAATTTTCATTTTCTTTTGTCTTTTCATTCACACAATATTATATGACGTTAGTTCCTCTTAAATTAATATGAATAGTAAACTAACTACATACAGATAGAGAAGATAATCATTGTTTTCGATGCCTGATGATCCAATGCAAATTCTTATTGTGACTTACTTTTGGTCCTGGAAGGCCTTCTCCTGTTAGACCTGGGGGACCAGGTGGTCCTCTTGTACCTGGATCACCCTAAAAATGTATATTTGTAAACATTTCAAATTATTATTGTTGATTGCAGTTAGTTAGATTTTAGATTAGATTTGGCTTTTTTATCTACCCATCAAGTCCTTTCCAAGGACCTGGGACGGGCAGATGTTTGATAGCATTAAAGATATTGTCACAAGATGTAATTATTATTAGGGTTGGTTGCACATTTGGCCAAATGTTTAGACTGGATTTGGCATTTTATCCCTCAGTTAAGTCCTTCCCAAGGACCTGGGATAAATAGATATTGTTTGATGATTTTAGATGCAATGTATTAATTATATGAATTTACTTCTCAAAGCAGGGAACAACAAAGTATATGTTTCAAATCTATGGCTTGATTTGTGCATTATGCTAAGCTATAGCATAGTTAATTTCATTTTGGCCTAGTGTGATATGTGAACCTAGCTAGTACATACTGTAATTTACAAATTATTATTTATGTTTTTATGGCTTACTGATATAGAGTGAACTAGGTCATTGTAGCATTTTCAATCACCTGTGCTGAAACATTTTAGTTAATATATGTATGGAGCATGCATACATGTGTGTGTGCGTGTGTGTGCGCCCACACACACACACACACACACACACACAGAGAGAGAGAGAGAGAGAGAGAGAGAGAGAGAGAGAGAGAGAGAGAGAGAGAGAGAGATTATGATGGTACATGAATCTATTTGAAAAATCTCTGCTAAAATATGTTATTCTCAATTTTTGGGAAAAAATATTTTCACTACAAGAAAAAGGGTAGGGTAAATGGGAAAAGAAAAAAAAAGCATTACTTCTGACTCTTTTTAGCACAGTAAAATAAGGTAATAGCATACAGCCTCAGCTTTTTACTTTGTATAATAGCAAACCAATCACATTCTCTCTCTCCCTCCTCTCTCTCTCTCTCTCTCTCTCTCTCTCTCTCTCTGTCATTTATCTTATATACGCTTTACTTTATACATACAATTTATTTATCTTCTGCGACACTATTTATTTATCTAATATATAGATATAATCACACTATATAAAGTGCACCTTTGGTCCAGGTAATCCAATCCCATCAGGGCCTAGCTCTCCAGGAGCTCCCGGAAGACCAGGAAGACCCTGGTAAGGGAAGTAAATAGATTTAACCGTTAATGGTTCTGAATTGCATACAGTCCTTATTCTTTCTTACTATGATTCACTGTCCAACATTCTCTTTTTAAGTAACAGAAAATGTTGACTACTTACAGGTGGGCCTGGATATCCATCTCCTTTGGGCCCAAATGGACCAGGAGGTCCTGGGTGTCCACGGTCCCCCTTTTTGCAAAGAAGGACATATTTACATTTTATTATAGCTGCAGTTACACTCCATAAAATAGTTTTCCTTTAAAGGAACTGATTTATCGATATGGTTGTTACCTTAGCCCCAGGAATCCCTATCCCTTGCTCTCCAATTGGTCCAGGTGGTCCAGGTAATCCAAGATCACCCTTCAATTGCAAATAAACAAGAAAAACTGTGATTTTTGTTGTTGTTGTCGTTCCATCTATCAATAGGATTTATGACAAACCTTTTCTCACAAGAGTTCAAGGGATTATACTGTATTTAGTACTACTTCATCCTATTTTCCTCACAATTAAAACCTCGTGAGTAGGTTAGACTGAGAGAAAATGATTGGTTCAAAGTCGCTTGGTCTCCCCACTTGAATCAGAACTTCAACTACTACACCACACTGTCTTTTTTCCACCCTCATCAGGAAAAACAAGAGCAAACACTATTAGGACCTCAAACTTATAGTCCTAATCTGGCTCATAGGCTGGCTCCTCTGGAAATAGGACCTCAAGGGAGGCCATTCGTTTCTCCTTTGAGCAAAATGAATAGTAGAGAAACTGTTCCACGTTTTTCCGCTTTGTCCTGCACTGAGTGTTCTTCTGTGCAGGAGGGAATTCTTCCTGTACGATGCCCTGGACATGCTTATGCTTATGCTGAGGTGGACACTTAATAGACTGATAGACACAGGAGACGCTTTTGTAAAAGAACCACCTCCTTGCTACCAAAGGAGTCTCTAGCCTAATACAGGTAGTCCTCGATTTACAACTGGTTGCTTAGTGACCGCTTAAAGTTATGATCTACCTGAAAAGGGGGACTTATGGTGTGGCTTCAAAGTTCCACCAGTCCCCTCCAATCACTTGACTGCACTTCAGGTGCTTGATAACATGGTAGCATTCCATTTTCACACGGCTGTGTTTTATGGCAATTCGGCTGAAAACCAGCACTTACCATTTTTTAGCAAAACCGTGCCATAGTGAATAATGGGTTTGCTTAATGACTGTGGTGGTCGCCTAAGTACTGCAGCATTTGTTTTATGATTACGTCTGTTTAACAACCACTGCAAAAAGCTTTGTAGAATTGGGCTGATCATGTGATTGACCTGTTTCACTATTTATTATTTATTTATTATTTAAACTTGTATACCGCCCTATTCCCGTAGGACTCAGGGCGGTTTACAGGGAAAAATTAAAAATACATACATACAAAGCTAAAATTGATTAAAACTCAAATTAAATTAAGTCCCTGAATTTAAACTAAAACCCCATTAATAAATAATTAAAACCCCTCAGTCTGGGCCAGACAGCTCAAAAAGCCAAGTTTTCAAATCCCTGCGAAATGAGCGAAGGTCGGGGGCAGTCCTAAGCTCCGTGGGAAGATGGTTCCAAAGGGCCGGCGTGCCCACAGAGAACGCCCTTCCCCTGGGGATAACCCGCCGGCATTCCTTGACCGGCGGTACCCTAAGAAGGCCCTCCCTGTGGGAGCGCACGGGACGATGGGAAGTTGATGCCGGCAGCAGGTGTTCCCTTAGATAATCTATTGATACAATTTATGATTTTAATGGACAGTGTTATGTATGGGGGTTTAGCAACAGTTCGACAATTACCACCAGGTGGCGCTGTACTGTTACCGTATTGGCTGGTTAGCTTTCGGCGGGAGATTCGGATGAATGGATTGGCCGAGAGTGTACCTGGCAAGGTATATAAGGGGTACAGGTAACCCCCTTTGTTCAGTTCTGTGCTACCCACAATAAAGAGCTGATGCTGTACTCTTCTGCCTGCTGTCTGCCATGCGGTCCAGAACTCACTACACAACAGACAGGGTCAGTTACAGTCGGAACTCAAGGGCTACCTGTATAGTGAATTATAAGTTGGTTCTAAGCTGGAAATTGTTCAGTGTTGAAATTCTAGCAGCCCTATCCCTTTCATTTCAATACATCCATCTTAAAGAAGATACTGTAAGAATCTTCATTGGAAAATTACTTTTGGTTCAGCTGGCTTCCAAGAGCTTCCTTTTCATTTTCCGATATTTGTCTAATATGCCAGGAAAGAAGAAAACTGGATCCAGCTGGTGGATTTGTTCCCTGTCCCTCTTTTACAAGAAAAAAACCATAGGAAGAGTTAAAGAGACCAGCCCTGCATAGGCTCAGCTAGGCCACCTTTTGTTTATTAGAATACTTAGGAAATGTCCAAGCAAGTGTGCCAGATATTGTAAAATGAATGAAATACATTTTTACCTTGGGTCCTATAATGGCACGTCCTGGAAGCCCTGGCATTCCCAGACGTCCTGGGGAACCAGGTTCACCCTGCCATAAGAAAGAAAACAACGTTTTCAAAGGAGCATCAGTTAGTGCAGTGTTTCTCATCCCCAGGAACTTCACGAAGTGTGTAATACTATTTTTAGTATTTTGATTGCTATTTCTTAGTATATGATTGTATCTTGATTATTACGAATGTGATGATTACTATATTTTAATACTTGTATACCTATACAACACGCTGTTCAATATAGAAATGGAATTTAATAATAACAACAACAACAACAATAATAATAATAATAATAAAGAAAACAAAGTTTTCAAAGGAGTATTATTTAGAGCAGTATTTCTCAACCTCAGGAACTTTATGAAGTGTGAATTTCAACTCCCGGAATCCTGGCAGTCTAAACATGATAAGGTTCTTGAGGTTAAAAAAACACTCGCATAGTGTATTTAGCAAACTTAAAATTCCAGCTATAAACGAATGGCTTGATATCGGTTTAAACCTTTCCCCTATGTTAAAAAGTTGAATTCTGTGATTGTATGTAGATTATTGCAATTTTTAAATGTTTTAAAAATAACCTCCAATTTTATATCTGAAAAAGCAAAATCAGATATATTTCCTACGTTACTATAATTATGGACATTTTTTTTAAAAAGGAGAACTAACTAATTCTGATTACAAATGAGTTTCTCTGTCCTTTGAGCCTAAATCTTTAACAAAGGCTTCCTAAATCCAGCGTCCTCTAAATGGGCTAATATTAAAATTCTGAGTATCCTAAGCTGATGTGCCAAATTTAACAAAGCTGCTCTGAAGTAGGTTATTCATTTGGCAAACCAGTTCAGGATGAGCATGGAGGAAGGGACTTCCAACGTAGGTGGAGTTCCTTTTGATACTGATTATTTTTATTGTAAGCTGCTTAGTCTAACACAGGGGTGTCAAACTGCCAGCCCGCGGGCCAGTTGCATCATGCGGAGGCCACGCCCACCCACCCCAGAAAAAAGTCACGCTATGTCGCGCCACGCCACGTGACGCGGCGAGTTTGACACCCATGGTCTAACATATGTAAGATGGGCTGCCATATATATCTATTAAATAAATAAACAAGCAATGTGATGGCAAGCTACAGTATATGGCATACATCATGGCTAGTTTGACCATATCAAGTGAAGTCTCAGCCATAAAGTTTGCTGAAAGACCAGATATCGTAATAAGAACAAAAAATAAGGTGATACTTTAGCCCCGGCAGGTCCAGGCACTCCAGTTGGTCCTGACAAACCACGTATTCCTCTTTGACCTTGATCGCCCTAGAAAAAGTTTTAGAAGGAGTTCAGACACCATGTGCTTTAATTTTCTTGAGGAAAGTAAACAGAAAATTATTGCAAATGCAAGAGACATTGGAAAATTCAGCATGTATCTGTACATAAAGACAGACATTTTGCTTTGGTCAGTACAGCTAGAAGTAGACAATTCCTCCTTGAGCATCTTTAACATCTGCTCTAGAGGATCTGGGCTCAGGAAGAAAACGAAGAGAAGAAAGGACACTCTCAATGTTGTGTATGTAAATAGTTAGCAATAAGCCATAGAAGATATTGCAAACACTGTGCAGCTTTGCAAGGTTTAAAGCGGGAAAATAAGGTGCAATCATTGGACGCCACAACCAAGGAGCGGGAAAACAGACAGTTTGTATTGGTTACAGTTCAAACGCTTTCTCTATAAAAGGGTTGCAAGATTTGACATTTGACAGTTGACTTTGTGTATTCAATAAACTCGTTCAGTGTTAACCACTCTGAGTCCTCGTCAATTCGAACCAAACAACTGGCGACGAAGGTGGGATCGACAGAAGACCAGAGATTAGGAAGAATTGTCGTGAAGGCGGCAAAGTCTGAGCGAGTCACAGTCAACCGAGCGGCCGCGGCAGAATAGGAAAAAAATTCTCCGAATGGCGCAAATCGGGTCATTGAAGGAATTTGACCCTAACTTCCCCGAAGATTGGGAAGAATATATTGGTCAGGTCGAAGGATTCCTGTTAGTGAACGGAATCACCGACGACCGAAAAAAAGCGGCGGCACTTTTGACAATTTGCGGCACACCGGTCTACAGAGTCGCTGTCGGGCTGTGCCAGCCACAACCAGTCTCCAGCGTGCCCTATGCCGACCTCCTTGCAAAACTAAAGGTGCACTTTACTCCCCGAAGGTCCGAACTTTTTTGGCGGCGCATCTTCGAGAAGAGAAATCAGAGACCGGGGGAATCCATACAGAAATTCGTCGCTGCCGTTAGGGAAGCCGCAGTTCGTTGCAAATACGATAATTTAGAAATTAGGATTCGGGACAGAGTTGTGCTAGGCTTACGCGATGAACAATTACAAAACAGAATAATCGCCAAACCTACTGGCGATTTACAGGAAGTGCTCGACGAACTCCTAACGTATGAGTCTACCGGGTATCGCGACCCCCCCCGCAGTAGCATGGCGACAGCACCTGAAATTAACCAAGAGGGCTATGTGGACTGCGGGGAGGTGGATCAGCAGTGGGAGGAAGAGATCGCCGAAGTCTCCAGGCGATTTGGGAAGATGGCACCCAGACAACTTAGAAGCGAAGGGCCCGAACCCGGCCGCCGGCAACAACCCGCAACACCGCAGAGACCACCGACCGGGGCACAACGACCGTGGCGGGACACCGCAACCAGACCGCGCGACAACGACACCCAGAACCGATGCGGCAGCTGTGGCGGCAACCATCCCCGCGCTTCCTGCCGATTCCGCACCGCCAAGTGCAGGGCTTGTGGCAAGACCGGCCACATCCAGGCCATCTGCAGAAACCGCGTCCGGGACTCCCGTCTGAATGAAGTCGATGTGTGGCCAGAGGGTAAGGTAACCCCCAATGCTAGTGGCAAGGAGACCCCTAGATCCCGGGCGAAATTTTCAAACCCAGGGGAGGTGGCCCGAGTCAATCGGAAAAGGCAGGGAAGGGGGCACAATTTTCCGGACGGAAAATTAAAAATCACAGTCCTTCTGCAAGGGGTTCCTTGCAGAATGGAAATCGACTCTGGGGCTTCAGTGTCGATAATTTCCACTGAAACCCTGAAAAAAATTGAACAACTAAGTGGAAAAAGAATTCCACTTAGCCCAACAAATATTCAATTAACGGACTTCCAAAAAAGTCCAATAATCGTAAAGGGAAAGACCAGCCTTAGAGTTAATTTTAAGGGATTTAAGGGGGTCTTAGATGTGGTAGTTACGGAGGGGAATAGGACTAGCTTAATAGGGCTTAATTGGTTTCCTGCCCTGGGAATTTGGATAGGGGGAATAAATTCTGTGATTAAAAATAAGACCCTCGAATCCGTCTGCAAAGAATTTGCAGACGTATTCGATGGATCTCTAGGCAAGTACAAAGGGCCCCCCATTAATTTTAACCTAGACCCCTCAGTAAATCCCATCAGGCTAAAGGCCCGGAGGGTACCTTTTGCCTTAAAAGAAAAAATCGAGGCCGAGCTCGACCGGCTTGTAGGCCTCGGAGTTTTAGAACCCGTTGAGGGCGGTTTATGGGAGACGCCGATCGTCACACCCCTCAAACCCAATGGGGATGTGAGGATCTGCGCCGACTATAAAGCGACCCTCAACATTGGAATGAAAAAGCATGCTTACCCGGTCCCGACGGTGAAGCAGGTCCTCGCCACGATCCAGGACGCCGCCATCTTCGCCAAGCTCGACTTGGCGCATGCGTACTTACAGTTGACTGTTTCCAAAGAGGCTGCAGAGGCGCAAACAATTGTTACCCACAAGGGGGCGTTCCGAGTCCACAGACTGCAATTTGGGATTGCAGCTGCTCCAGGCATCTTCCAAGAAGTGATGGAGAGGACCTTAAAGGGCATACCTGGAGTATGCCCTTACTTTGATGATGTCCTAATAGCTGGAAAAGATGAAGGAATGTTAGTAGAGCGGCTGGAACAGGTACTGGGTAGATTTAGAAAGGCTGGATTAAAATTAAAAAAGGAAAAATGTAGCATAGGGGTTAAATCCACTGATTTTTTGGGGTTCAGGATTGACAAAAGCGGGGTCCACCCTACCCCTGAAAAAATTAAAGCAATAAAAGGGGCTCCTGAACCAAGGAACAAGGCTGAGCTACAGGCCTTCCTAGGCTTGGTAAATTTTTATCACACTTTTGTGCCACATAAGGCTGCCATTGCAGAACCACTGCACAGGCTTTTAGATAAGAAGACCCCTTGGCATTGGCAAGACAAGCACAAAGTGAGTTTCCAGACCTTAAAAGATATCCTTTCCAGTAGCTCAACTGTAACCCACTTTATAGAAAATAGACCAATCTACCTGGCGTGCGATGCTTCGCCTTATGGCGTCGGGGCAGTAATCAGCCATTTAGACACCCAGGGAATGCAAAGACCCATTGCTTACTACTCCCGCACACTAACCAAGGCAGAGCGGAACTATGCTCAAATTGACCGGGAAGCTTTAGCCATAGTGGCAGGAGTTAAAAAGTTCCACGACTACCTGTATGGCAGGAACTTTACAATCCTGACAGACCACAAACCCCTGCTGGGACTGTTTACCACAGATAAACAGACTCCCCAAATTATGTCTCCCAGGATGCTGAGATGGTCCATTTTCCTCTCAGCATATTCATTTTCCCTCCAATACCGACCAGGTAAAGACATGGGTCATGCAGACGCTCTTAGCAGATTGCCCCTTAGCACAACAGAGGAGGACCCTGCCCCAGTGGGACAAGTAATGTCCCTACAAGATATTCCTGATCTGCCCCTAACTGCTAAAGACATAGCGGAGGCAACCAATAAGGACCCCATCTTAAGGAGAGTAATGGCCTGGGTCATGAGCGGTTGGCCCAACGCCAACCCAGACGTAAAATACAGTCCATTTTTCCGAAGGAAGGATGAACTATCAGTTCATATGGGTTGCTTACTTTGGGGAACTCGTGTAGTAATCCCAGGAATCCACAAATCAGCTATTCTATTTGAATTGCATGAAGGACACCCTGGAATAGTAAGGATGAAGGCCTTAGCTAGGAGTCACTTGTGGTGGCCAGGATTGGACCAAGACATTGAGGAATGCGTTGCCAATTGCCATCTGTGCCAACGTTCCAGGCCTGAACAACAACACATCCGCACACATAAATGGGAGTTAGCTAGGAATCCTTGGTCCAGGATTCATATTGACTTCGCTGGACCTTTCCAGGGGTTAACGTTCCTTGTAGTGGTCGACAGCTACTCTAGATGGCTAGAAGTAGTACCGGTCAGTTCAGTAACGGCAGGCAGAACAATACAGGCATTAAGGGGCCTCTTTGCCACTCATGGGTTGCCGGATTTAATAGTGTCTGATAACGGGCCACAATTCACATCTATTGAATTTCAGGATTTCCTCAAGGCCAACTCGATTAAGCATAAGACTTCTGCACCCTTCCACCCCTCCACCAACGGATTGGCTGAAAGGAACGTGAGGACCACGAAGGACGCGCTTAAAAGAATTATTCGAGGTGACTGGCATCAGAGACTAGCTGAGTTCTTGTTGGCCCAACACACAACCCCTTGTTCGGCTACAGGGAAAAGTCCAGCTGAAATGAGGTGGGGAAGAAAAATCTTGACCAAGTTGGACAGACTACACCCCGACCGACTCCAACCAAACATTGAATTTGACATTCCTAACAGAACATTTGAAGTGGGGGACTTGATTTGGGCCAGGAACTACGCCCAAGGGGATAAGTGGATTCCTGGGGTGGTAACTGAAATCTTAGGTCCCTTATCATACATCATTGAGGGGGAAGGGAATAGGGTCTGTAAAAGACACATAGACCAGCTGAGGAAAAGATCTAGTGGGTGTGTGCCAGCTGAGGGGGACCAAAGCTCAGTTAGGGCAAACAGTACAGATAACATTTGGCCTGAAAGTGGTGTAGTGGTGGGGCAAGATGACATATTTCCAGATGCCCATCAACAACAATTCAGTCCAATTGATTGGGAAATACCCCTGCGAAGTAGGCCAGTGACAACTGAATCCCAAACACAACCTAATACACAAGGCAGTACATCTGAAGCCAGTAACCCTGAGCCCAGGTCCAGTAGTAACCAGCATAGTAACCAGCAGCCAAGCAGTCAACCAGGAAAAGGGGCCCCTAGCAGCCAAAGTAACAGATACCCTTCTAGAATACATAGGCCACCAAAATACCTAAAGGACTTTGTAAAGAAATGACACCAACTGGGGGGTAAGGGGTGTTGTGTATGTAAATAGTTAGCAATAAGCCATAGAAGATATTGCAAACACTGTGCAGCTTTGCAAGGTTTAAAGCGGGAAAATAAGGTGCAATCATTGGACGCCACAACCAAGGAGCGGGAAAACAGACAGTTTGTATTGGTTACAGTTCAAACGCTTTCTCTATAAAAGGGTTGCAAGATTTGACATTTGACAGTTGACTTTGTGTATTCAATAAACTCGTTCAGTGTTAACCACTCTGAGTCCTCGTCAATTCGAACCAAACACTCAACATCTGACACTGAATTTCCGAACAAAAAAATGCTTGATAAAATCCATTTTCTAAAAATGTGTTTCATGCCTCTAATAACAGGAAAAATATTTTATTTATTTTGGCAGGATAATTCCAGAAACAATGAACAGATAATTCCTTGCCTTTTCACCCTGAATTCCAATTCCAGGAGCACCTTCTGGACCACGTGGGCCAGGTAAACCTGGTTCTCCCTGTAACACAGCATAGTATACGAGCGTTAAATATTTTGGTGTAGTGTAGGTAGGTAGTAAGAGGTTATGTCTCTACGAATAAGGAAGACCCTGAATGGCATCCTACAATACAGTATGTCTTCGAGAAAAGGTACTTATGTGCAATCTCACAATGCTTTTAATTAGGCACTTTTTATTTGCCATCACTATGTATTCTTTAATGGATCCCATATATCATCTTCTACTTGCAACCTTCCTGCTTTTCCCCACCATTTATTCCATTTTTTTAACCTGTTAAAGAAAGATGGATTAGCTAATCACGTCTTTTGACTGATTACATGGCTAAGAGTTTTCTAAAAAGGAAGAGCACAGTCCCAGCCCACTTCTGTAATCTTTGAGTTTTATTGCTTAATCTTCTCTATAAAGTAAGTGTGAGATTATGACAAGATGATGCATGCAGAGGATTGTGCAAGCAATAAATCTTATATATACTACACCGAGCAATGGGACATAGAGATCTATATTATTTGTTCTAAATATTGACTTACTTAGCACGGGGGGGGGCAAGGAAAAGACAAGCGAGGAAACACAAATTGCAATGCAAAGCCTACCCCTTACGTATTTGGGTGCAACCCAACAATGCTACTATAAAGGGTGGAGCTGGTGTTATGAAGTTGTAATGTACATTTACTATAGTCCTTTTCAGGGCTTTTTTCTCTCATAGAACGCTCAGAACGGAGTTCCGGCACCTTTTTTGGATGGAACCTTGTAGCGTAGACAAGGCGGGTTGTACGACAATGTGTGAGTTCCGGCACCTTTTTCTTTTACAAAAAAAGCACTGGTCCTTTTGGCAAATTGGTGGTTAGAATGGACAAGTATATTACCTATTTATTGGAATCCATTTTCATCAGGAAGACAAAATGTACGTAGGAGCAGACAAGCACCTACTTGCAATTCTTTAAACTAAGTGTACTTTCTCCTTTGCCGTTGAGCTGCAGAGGGCAACTGCCTAATTCCAGAAAAATGTGATGAACCAGAGATAAATCTTGGAGAAACTATGCGGTGACAGTTACAAAAATATGTTTTTAAGTCCAAGAAATGAAAAAAACACTGGTAAAAAAAACCCTCTCATTGACTCAGACTTATCTCCCTGAGATGTAAGAGGGATGAAAGGGAAATCAATAAGGTTGGCACTTTCTGCCTATTTTAACAATAGCAATCAAACCTTTTGCCCTGGTGCACCATCTTCTCCTGGAAGCCCAGGTAATCCTGCCAAACCTGAAGTACCTGGCTCCCCCTGTTGTAAGGGAGAAAGGAAAAAGTTGTTAAAAGAAACAGGACATCTGGATTTTATTTAATGCAGAATTGACAAGCATGTAAAAGATTATAGGTGGTCCTTGACTTGTGACCACTCATTTAGTGACCATTCAAAGTTATCACATTACCGGATAGTAGTTATGACCAGTCCTCAATGACCACCTCTGTGGTCACATGATCACGATCTAGGTGCTTGACAACCAGTTTGCACTTACGACCAGTTGCAGTGCCCTGTGATCATGTGATCACCTTTTGAGATCTTCCCTGCTGGCTTCTTTCTGCTCTTAACTGTATAGAGAAAACAATGCTGTGCAGATCATCTCCTTCCAAGTGGGCATATTTTTGGATTGGGACAGATATCTGGATTTCTCAATTGTGTGCATTTTACAGTCAGATACATAATGTATTTTAAGGTTTTATTTATTTACTTATGATATAAATCTAAATGGCTGCGCAGACTAATTAGATAACTATACAATAACCTAATTAAATAACTGTGGGTGGCTAATGTGTAAAAATAGAAACATAAATATAAAAACAAGGGGGTAAAAGATGCCAGGCAATTTATAAACGCTTCCATCAGCAAAGAGCAAAAACACAAACTAGACTCTGCAAACATCCTGACCCTAAAGTCTGAAGCAACACCCAGGTTTCTATAGCTTTCCAAAAAGCCAAGAAAGGTGGGGGAGGGGGGAACATGTTCCACAGGCAGTTGCTCTACCTGAAAAGGTCCTAATTTCCACAGGTCGATATTGATTCATACAGGCAATCTGGAACATGCCCCTCTGCTGGATCTGCAATTACAAGCGCTGGGTGATTGCTCAAGAATCTTGGCCCTATACTATATAGCAGGGCTTTTCAACCTTGTCACCCACTGTACCACTTTTAGAATATGGCAACATCCAAGTACCACCAATCGCCTAGCAAGGTGTCTAAAACTTGATGACCAAAAAAAAGGAAAAAAGTGATGAAGTACAGGTAGTCCTCGACTTACAACAGTTCACTTAGTGACTGTTCAAAGTTACAATGGCACTGAAAAAAGTGCCCCCCAAGCCACAGCCGAACAAGACACCTGCCTGCCCGCCCGGTGGCGCTTTTCCTCCTGTCCAAGGTTTTCATTGTTGTGAGCATTTCTGTTGAGGATTGGCAACGGGGGTGGGGTGGGGGGTGTTTGGTTTTTATTCCTCCTCCCCCTGTCTGCTGGGTGGTTGCAGCAGGTTTTGGTCACTTCACATGACCCTGGGACACTGTGACCGTCATAAATATGAATCAGTTGCCAAGCATCTGAATGTAAATCAGAAGACCCTGGAGATGCTGCAACATTCCAGCTGATCGGCACTTCTTCTGGGCTCAGCAGAAGCACCGGGATCAGCGTTGAGCTCCAACTGGAGCCTGTCACTGATCCTGGCGCTTCCACTGAGCCCTGACAGCCCTAAAGAAGCACTGATCCTGGTGCTTTCGCTGAGCCCTGACAGCCCTGCAGCTCCAGCCATCTCTCGCTCAGGCTTGTGCGGTGCTACCACATTCCCCTCCCCTGCAACCACTTTTCTAGGATGGTCGTGTACCACCTTCCAGGTGCCAATGTACCACAGGTGGTACCCGTACCACTGGTTGAAAAGCCCTGCTATATAGGGCTTTATAGGTAATCATCAGCACTTGAATTGGGCTTGGAAGGCTATTGAAGCAGTGCAGTGCAGCTCACATGGAATAGTAATATGTGTGCAGACCACGATGTACACACAGCCAGTTGTGCGATCTCTTTCTGAACCAGGCTCAGTTTCCAAAAGTTCTTCAAGGGCAGACCCATGCAATGATTCAAATGGGAAGTAACAAAGGAATGGGTGGATATAAGCAGACCCTTCTGATCCAGGAAAGGATGCGACCAGTGCTCAAGATAGATTCCTGCAAAGTCCTTTTGGCCACAGGTGCCCTTGTTCCATAAGCAGAGCCACAATCCCAGGAGGACATCCAAAGTGCACATCAAGTCTGACAGGGGGGAGTGGTGCCTCATCTAGACCAGGGGTCTGCAGCCTTGACAACTTTAAGACTTGTGGACTTCAGCTCCCAGAATTCCTCAGGCAGCTCCCAGAATTCTGGGAGCTGAAGTCCACAAGTCTTAAAAGTTGTCAAGGTTGCGGACCCCTGGTCTAGACTCAACGGTGACAACTCTCCCAACCTAAAACCCACAGTTATTCAGTCTTGAATCAGGGCCAGTTCCTCCATGTCTAGATCTTTACAACCTTTAGGTTGTAAGAAGGAATCTCAATAACATCACTTGAGTGGCCAGAGGCAGGAATGTATAAGTAAGTATCATCAGCATATTGGTAATACTTATCCACGAGAGAGGTTATCCGCATTTTAAATGCTCAATCTTTTAAGAACTACTGTACCTTTGCACCAGGTTCTCCAAGGCCTCGTTCTCCTGGAGCTCCAGTTTCTCCTGGTAAACCCTGATCGCCCTTAAACAACATGTTTTGCAATAGTGTTAGAAACCTCAATGTTAGCAAGACCAGATGCTAATTACCTTAACACTAGGAAAAGGTACTCTGCCACTATTCAACTCCGTGGCCCAAGTTTTCAGATTTTAATGCTTCTCATCCCATTTCCTTCCCACACTGCACAACATGTTCCTAGTGAAATCCAAATGGGTCCTTATTCTTCCTGACTTTAGAAAAGGCATCTCAGTTTGCTTTTGCTTTTGCATTTCTTCTCCTGTTAGCTGCCTTGAGCACTCTTTTGGACTGGAAAGTTGGGATAGCAGTCTATTAGATACGTAAATAATATATTTCCCCCCCAAAAAAATAATCACAGAAATTTGCTTAAACCTGGAAAAATGAAGAGCAAGAACTAGTCTTTCTAAAATTATTTGATCTAAAACATCTAGCCAAGACATTTCTGTTAGGGTTGAACTTACGCACCTTTGGCCCAGGTAACCCCTGCCCAGGTGGCCCTCTGGGTCCTAGTGGTCCTTTAGGGCCCTCTACCCCCTAGGAAATAAATTATATTAACTCTATAGAAACGAATAAAAGTCATTATAATGAAATGAACAGTTTTAAAACCTTGGTTTGTGCCTAACTTACTTTCTCGCCTTGAATCCCAATTCCAGGTAATCCAATAGGTCCAGGCAAACCAGGTGGACCTATTTCACCCTGATAAATAGAGTCTGGTTAGTTACCAATACAACAGGCAGACCCTTGAGCTACCCTACAAGTAACTGCAATCTTCACTGCAAGCAATTTGTATAGTATCAATACAGATAAGCTGTACTATATTTTATTATGATCTAAATAGAGATGAGCGGCAGATGCTCTATTTTTTAAAAGACAAATTAACTCAAAGTTAATACTGTAGGTATGTTTCTTGGGAGCTGAAAGGCATGTGCAATTTTTCTTTCTTCTTCTTCTTCTTCTTCTTCTTCTTCTTCTTCTTCTTCTTCTTCTTCTTCTTCTTCTTCTTCTTCTTCTTCTTCTTCTTCTTCTTCTAAAACTTAACTTTCCTACAGACTAAAAGCTGCTTCGTTTCGATTTACCCTTTACTAGAAGAAAATGCTAAAATAGATTTATTGGATATAAATCTACCAGCTCACTACAGCACTGTTCAACCTTCACTGAAAAAAGCAAACTCTTTATTTTGCTTCATTACACCTTTTGAGCCTATCAGTCAGGGCACTCAAGTTTATTTGGATGGAGTCAATCCCTTGGCATTTTTAGGACTTACCTTCTCACCCTTTATGCCAATGCCTGGTTGGCCCCGAGGTCCTTTGGGACCTTCAAAACCACGATCACCCTGAATGGAGAAAACAAAATCATATGGTAATTATCAGTTAAAAGTGAGATGATGGATAAACAGATAGCTAGATGGGTAGGATTTTACTTTGTCCAAATGGACTATTGGCCTTATAGAAATATAATTTGAAATATTAAGAATGCAAGAAGAAGGTACACCTTTGAAGAAATATTACATTTTCCATTCTGACCTAAAGGAATCAGCAAACAATGGAAGAAATAGGATGGAACAAGCCTAAGGGTAGAGAAATATAATTTGGCTCAGGGATAGGGGCTGTTGTGCTGCAATCTCTCTATTCCCAGGAAAAGAGGATTAATCTAGAGAGCTCCTGAAAATCATCTATTTATGTCACATATAAGAATCCTGCTGCTCTTGTCTGTGTATTCAACAACGTGGGATGTTTGGGCAGTGTAGCCCTAAGTGATGCTTTTGTTCTGCAAAATTTGTATATCCCTGACATAAAGCATAGTCAATGAATTATAGTATGTAAGGCTTGGAATAATCTATTCCAATCATGTGCCCAAAGCAGGAATCCACAACCAGAGCACTCTAGAAATCTAGCCTCAGGTTAAATTCTTTAAGGAAGGAGCCTCCACTACCTCCTGGGTCATTCTGTCACTTTGTTAGATAGTTCTTACCAATTGGAAATGTCTATGCAGATTCTCAATCATCCAGGTCATGACTGTCCCAAAGGTGCTTTTCCCAGCTTCTTGGTTGAGAAGCAAAATGTTTTCAAAGAAAAAAACAACAAGAAAATCCAGTTGCCTTTTGGAAAAAGCATCTTTGGGACTACCAATAGGAAAGTCTTCCTGGTGTCTCATTGACATTGAAACCAACTGATTTTTACGTTTATCTTCTGAGCAACGCTGAACAAGAATGTCCTGGACATTACACCTAGCAATAAGAGACTTCTATGCACTTGAGAAACCTATATGCAGGTCAAGAAGCAACAGTGAGAACTGGACACAGAACCACTGATTGGTTCAAAATTGGGAAAGGAGTCCGGCAAGGCTGTATACTGTCGCCCTGCCTGTTTAACTTATATGCAGAGCACATCATGAGAAGGCCAGGGCTAGATGAATCAAAAGTTGGAATTAAGATTGCCGGGAGAAATATCAACAACCTAAGATATGCAGATGATACCAATCTAATGGCAGAAAGTGAAGAGGAACTAAAGAGCCTCTTGTTGCGGGTGAAGAAGGAGAATGCAAAAGTTGGTTTGAAACTCAACCTTAAGAAAACCAAGTCATGGCATCTGGTCCTCTCAATTCCTGGCAAATAGATGGGGAAGAAATGGAGGTAGTGACAGATTTTATTTTCCTGGGCTCCAAGATCACCGCAGATGGGGACTGCAGCCAAGAAATTAAGAGACGCTTGCTCCTGGGGAGGAAAGCTATGGCAAATCTAGACAGCACACTAAAAAGCAGAGATATCACCCTGCCAACAAAAGTGCATATAGTCAAGGCCATGGTTTTCCGAGTTGCAATGTATGGCTGTGAAAGTTGGACCATAAGAAAGACTGACCACCAAAGGCCTTTGAACTATGGTGCTGGAGAAGACTCCTGCGAGCCCCTTGGACTGCAAGGCGTTCAAACCGGTCAGTCCTAGAGGAGATCAACCCTGACTGCTCTTTAGAAGGCCAGATCCTGAAGTTGAAACTCAAATACTTTGGCCACCTAATGAGAAGGAATGACTCACTGGAGAAGAGCCTAATGCTGGGAAAGATTGAGGGCAAGAGAAGAAGGGGATGACAGAGAATGAGGTGGCTGGATGGAGTTACTGAAGCAGTAGGTGTGAGCTTAAATGGACTCCAGAAGATGGTAGAGGACAGGTCAGACATGACTTTGCAACTAACAACAACAACAATGCACTTCCTATACCTAAATTAGATTTGCTGCTTCAGCTTGATCAAGGAATGTGGTGAACTCAAGTTCTTTGAATGCATATGAATGGGGACTGACTCATATCCATTTCTAGCATGTCATTCTGTGAGTTAGACCATGACAAGGGAGTGGGGGAGGAAGAATTCTGTAATGTTTCTGGGGATTCCTCTCTGTGCTAGTGCTGTGTCACTATGAGAAAAAAATGCAGGGAAGAAAGAATCATGAATATATGTTCATTGGTTTGCATGGTTTATATGCCACCAGTTCCCATAATGGCTTTGGATGGGTATAAAATTACCATAAAATCATTCACATCTGATGTAAAAGATAAAATTATGGGTACATCCAGGTAGTCATATTAGCATGTATTCCTCTGCTTCCTGCATCAGCAGAAACATGGGTGGACGTAAGTTGCGCCACCATAACAGCCAAGTTCTAATCTGCCTGAGTAACAAGGTGAGTGATGCTGTTCTTAAAAATTTCATATCAAGCCCTCCTCACTTTGTTTCCTTTCTAGCTAGTTGGCAAGAAAAAACCCCTAATCTCTCTTCCTAACAAGAGTAAGGCTCCTTACACATGTAAGGCTGTGGGAGGAACAAGTATTGACATACAACTAATTTAGAGAGTTTAGCCATGTCAAAACTTCTCCTGGTTTGGCAAAAAAATTGCTTTCTTAGATGCATTCAGAGGGAGCCCAGCTAGAGTTATTTCAGAATAGCCCATAGAGCATTGAAGCAGTTCTTTTAAATTTAGAAGACTTGTTGTTGTTGTTAGCTGCGAAGTGGTTCTCCGACCCATCGCGACCCTATGGACAACGTTCCTCCAGGCCTTCCTGTGTTCTACCATCTTCTGGAGTCCATTTAAGCTCATGCCTACTGCTTCTGTGACTCCATCCAGCCACCTCATTCTCTGTCCTCCCCTTCTTCTATTGCCCTCAATCTTTCCCAGCATTAGGCTCTTCAACAGTGAGTCCTTCCTTCTCATTAGGTGGCCAAAGTATTTGAGTTTCAACTTCAGGATCTGGCCTTCTAAAGAGCAGTCAGGGTTGATCTCCTCTAGGACTGACCGGTTTGATCGCCTTGCAGTCCAAGGGACTCGCAGGAGTCTTCTCCAGCACCATAGTTCAAAGGCCTCAATTCTTTGGCGCTCAGCCTTTCTTATGGTCCAACTTTCACAGCCATACATTGCAACTCGGAAAACCATGGCCTTGACTATATGCACTTTTGTGCATATAGGGTGATATCTCTGCTTTTTAGTGTGCTGTCTAGATTTGCCATAGCTTTCCTCCCCAGGAGCAAGCGTCTTTTAATTTCTTTGCTGCAGTCCCCATCTGCGGTGATCTTGGAGCCCAGGAAAATAAAATCTGTCACTACCTCCATTTCTTCCCCATCTATTTGCCAGGAATTGAGAGGGACAGATGCCATGATCTTAGTTTTCTTAATGTTAAGTTTCAAGCCAACTTTTGCACTCTCCTTCTTCACCCGCAACAAGAGGCTCTTTAGTTCTTCATCACTTTCTGCCATTAGAGTGGTATCATCTGCATATCTTGGGTTGTTGATATTTCTTCCGGCAATCTTAATTCCAACTTTTGATTCATCTAGCCCTGCCTTTCTCATGATGTGCTCTGCATATAAGTTAAACAGGCAGGGCGACAGTATACAGCCTTGCCGGACTCCTTTCCCAATTTTGAACCAATCAGTGGTTCCGTGTCCAGTTCTCACTGTTGCTTCTTGACCTGCATATAGGTTTCTCAATAGACAAATAAGATGGTCTGGTACGCCCATCTCTTTAAGAACTTGCTACAGTTTGTTATGATCCACACAATCAAAGGCTTTAGCATAGTCAATGAAGCAGAAGTAGATGTTTTTCTGGAACTCCCTAGCTTTCTCCATTATCCAGCGTATGTTGGCAATTTGATCTCTAGTTCCTCTGACTCTTCAAAATCCTGCCTGTACTTCTGGTAGTTCTCGATCCACATACTGCTGGAGTCTAGCTTGTAGGATTTTAAGCATAACTTTACTAGCATGAGAAATGAGTGCAATGGTGTGATAGTTTGAACATTCTTTGGCACTGCCTTTCTTTGGAATTGGAATGTAAACTGATTTTTTCCAATCCTGTGGCCACTGTTGAGTTTTCCAAATTTGCTGGCAAATTGAGTGTAGCACTTTTACTGCATCGTCTTTTAAGATTTTGAATAGCTCAGCTGGAATACTGTCACCTCCACTAGCTTTGTTGTTGCTCAGCTTTTCTAAGGCCCACTTCACTTCACATTCTAGGATGTCTGGCTCGAGGTCAGTGACCACCTCATTGTGATTATCAGGGACGTTAAGCTCATTCTTGTATAGTTCTTCTGTGTAATTTTGCCACCTCTTCTTAATCTCTTCTACCTCTGTTAGGTCCCTGCCATTTTGGTCCTTTATCATGCCCATTTTTGCATGAAACGTTCCCTTCATCTCTCCAATTTTCTTGAAAAGATCTCTGGTCCTCCCTATTCTATTGTTTTCTTCTATTTCTTTGCACTGTTCATTTAACAAGGCATTCTTATCTCTTCTAGCTATTCTCTGGAATTCTGCATTCAATTGAGCGTATCTTTCTTTTTCTACCTTGCCTTTCGCCTCCCTCCTTTCCTCAGCTATTTGCAAAGCTTCCTCAGACAGCCATTTTGCTTTCTTGCATTTCTTTTTCTTTGGGATGGTTTTGGTTGCTACCTGTTGTACAATGTTGTGAACCTCTGTCCATCGTTCTTCAGGCACTCTGTCTATCAGATCTAATTCCTTAAATCTATTTGTCACCTCTACTGTATATTCAACAGGGATATGATTTAATTCATACCTGACTGGCCTAGTGCTTTTCCCTACTTTCTTCAGTTTAAGCCTAAACTTTGCAATGAGAAGTTCATGGTCTGAGCCACAGTCAGCTCCTGGTCTTGTTTTTATTGACTGTATAGAGGTTTTCCATCTTTGGCTGCAGAGCATATAGTCAATCTGATTTCTGTGTTGACCGTCTGGTGATGTCCATGTGTAGAGCCATCTCTTGGGTTGTTGGAAAAGAGTGTTTGCTATGACCATCATATTCACTTGACAAAATTCTATCAGCCTGTGCCCTGCTTCATTTTGTACTCCAAGGCCAAACTTGCCTGTTATTCCGGTTATCTTTTGGCTTCCTACTTTAGCATTCCAATCCCCCATGATGATAAGGACATCATTTTTTGGTGTTAGTTCTATAAGGTGCTGTAGGGCTTCATAGAACCGGTCAATTTCATCCTCTTCAGCACCGGTGGTTGGGGTATAGACTTGGACTACTGTGATATTGAATGGTTTGCCTTGGATTCGAAGTGAGATCATTCTGTCATTTGGGGGATTGTATCCCAGTATTGCTTTTCCTCCTCTTTTATTGACTATGAAGGCTACTCCATTTCTTCTGAAGGATTCTTGCCCACAGTAGTATACCTGATGGTCATCTGAATTAAATTCACCCATTCCTGTCCATTTTAGTTCGCTGATACCTAAGATGTCGATGTTCAGTCTTGTCATCTCTTGTTTGACCACGTCCAGCTTGCCTTGATTCATGGATCTTACATTCCAGGTTCCTATGGAGAAAAAATCTTTACAGCATCGGACTTTCCTTTCACCACCAGACACATCCACAGCTGAGCGTCCTTTCGGCTTTGGTCCAGTCGCTTCATTCTTTCTGGCTCTACTAGTACTAGCCCTCTGCTTTTCCCCAGTAGCATATTGGACGCCTTCCAACCTGAGGGGCTCATCTTCCAGCGTCATATCATTTTGCCTTTTGGTACTGTCCATAGGGTTTTCATGGCAAAGATACTGGAGTGGTTTGCCATTTCCTTCTCCAGTGGATCACGTTTTGTCAGAACTCTCTGCTATGACCTGTCCGTCTTGGGTGGCCCTGCACGGCATAGCTCATAGCTTCATTGAATTATGCAAGCCCCTTCGCCATGACAAGGCAGTAATCCATGAAGGGTATTAGAAGACTACATCAATATTTAAAAGAATAAAAAGCTGGCCGTTGGAGTGACGGTAGCTAGAAAGACATCTAGCCTTCCAACTTTTGCCCTCTTTCCAGCTTTGCTATTTTTACAGCTATTTTAAAATATGGATGTCAACTCCTCGTCTTCGCCGGATCGACAAGCCCACAGGAAAAACCACGACGAAGTACGGATGACTGGAAAGAGTACCTTTAATAGCAGGACCTCTATACCTTAACAAAGTCAGCGTTGAGAGCCACACGCTCTCAACGCACCTTTTATTCTGAACCTGTAACTAGGTAGCAGCCCCACCCCTAGACTCCACCCCTCCCCCGTGCAGACCAGCATCCGCCTGGCCTGCGTAAATACTCCACCCCCCTACTCCTTCAACCCACGCCCAGCTCCCTCCACCGGCACCGTGCTTCCCAGCGTGAAGGTAAGTACAAGCCCATCCCCCCTCCTAACATCCTGAGCGTGCTCCCCTCCACCACTGCATCTCCCCGCGCCACCCCCATGACCCCCTGGCAGCCCCCAAGGTCCGGGTGCAGCTGTTCAGCACCCCGCGTCGCTGCCGGCGTGTCCGCAGTAACAGCCACCGGGTCCGTAAGGCCATCGCCCATAGTCACAACCGCCAGGCCGTCGTCAGCTCCAGAAAGTGTTGTGCTGCTTCCGCGGCCGTCCGTGGCTGTTCTGGACCATCGCTCAGCTGACCGAGCTGCGCGACTATCAGCGGGCATCCCTGGCCGCCCCTCAGTTTCTGCCCGCCTGGCAGCTGACTGTGCCGGCGCGGGCCATCTCCCGGCTGGCTGCCCCGGCGTAGCCTTCCTGCAGCCACTCACGACCGCCCTCAGCCACCTCTCAGATTGCGGCACGCCCGTGGGTCCGGCGTTCGCCCGCCGGACAGCTGGAGGGTGTGGGCGCAGCTGGGCTCTCGGCGTCGCACGGCTACTTGCCCGCCGAACAGCTGGGGAGCTTGGGAGCGGCTGGGCCTTCGGCGTCGTGCGGCTGCTCGCCCGCTGGTCAGCTGGGGAGCTTGGGAGCGGCTGGGCCTTCGGCGTCGTGCGGCTGCTCGTCCGCCGGTCAGCTGGGGAGCTTGGGAGCGGCTGGGCTTTCGGCGACGAACGGCTGCCCGCCCGCCGGTCAGCTGGGGAGCTTGGGAGCGGCTGGGCTTTCGGCGACGAACGGCAGCTCGCCCGCCGGACAGCTGACGAGTGTGGGCATGGCCGCTGCTGTTGCCGAGGGCTGCGAGCCGAATCCCCCTCCCGGCAAGTTTGTTGAACCCGAAGGGCTCGACAATGGATTTATCATCCCTTGGAAAGAGTGGGAAACCCACACTGAAAAGTAGATCAAGCACCAGAACAGCCAAGAGAGTAGAGTGGAATGAGACGTAGGATGGATAAAGGCAGGCTAGTTTTCCTTGGAGCTGAATACCAGTAACTAATTTCTGGGGAACTGAGACCACGGAAGGAAGCCAGTCTGTTTCTCACGTGTCAGTGATCTTTTTCTTCTTTGCTTGCTGCCATGCCGGAATCCCAGGGAATCCCAGATTCCTCAGATGCCAACACTGTGAACACTACTTCTATCAGGTTTAATCCCCCCATTAGGAAACAGGAGCAAGTAGCGACATTTGCTTGAAAGTGCATATATAGGATTCCAAAATCCACTACCTTGTTATCTCTTTCTGGCATCCAGCACGTCCAGGATTCAATTTCACCAGTCTTGGTACCTTTCTTTTTTCCTTTGTTTCCTCCCCACAAATAGTCCGCTTTAACTACTTGCAGAATGCCTTTCCTTCCCATAAAACCTACTGTTTTTCCCACTGACAACTTGGATGTTGTATCTGTGGGGTAGATGGCTGCATTACATTGTACAATTTCCAAATGAAGCACAGTAGGAAGTAAGTTGACAATCTTTGTTGATATTCTATTTCCAAATCATCAATATTTTGATGCGAAGCATTTAGAAGACGTTGAAGATATTAAAGATACAAAGACTTTTGATGTACCTTATGACTAAAACCCACAGCTGGTGAAAGAGGTATATATAGTCTGTTCATTAATTCCAATTTCTTAGCAGAAGTGAATATAAAAACTAGCGACAATCCAAAAGTGTTAATAATTACATTATTGTTATTGCTTTTTATGCTAAATAAATTGACTCCTTTTGGCTTCTTTTGCCAGCCTGGCCCCATTCCCCAAATCAACCCCAGATTATGGGGGTAGACAGGGCTTGTAAAAGCATGGTTGGCTGCCAGAGGAAAAATGACTTTGCAAAAGGCAAATTCTTCCCTTGCTCCCAGTACCATTGGGAGAAATCTTTGTACCATTGTATGAGTTGTAGGACAAAATTAGAACCTAATTTTTCTCTATACATTCAGATGTAGAAATGCCAATTTGAAAAAAAAGAAGGATATTTATTTAAATGTCACAAGATTAAGGAAAAAAACAGAATTGCACCTTTGGTCCTGGAAGCCCTTCTCCTTCTGGTCCTCGCTCTCCCTGAATACCTTGGGGTCCTTGAGATCCCTGTAAAATATTTTTTTAAAAGCAACTCAGAAAATTGTGAAAATCAATAGCAGTTCAACCAAAATATGGATTTTATTCATCTCTGTGGTTGGAATCTAGTTTCAACCTGCCCCAGATTGTAAGCATCAAGAAGAATTCACAAAAAAATGAATTCACAAACTTGCTATGAACTGCACCAACTAGACATATCAAGCTGTGGTAATTCCATTTTTTCCATGACAGCACCCAATAAGTGTCTTAACAAAATGAACCTGAGAGGACCAACCAGCAATAATCCTGCAATATAATAAAAAATGAGCAAAACTTCAGTAATGGAGTCTTATTAGATCACATAAAGGTGTATTTGAGTTTACAACACTTGTAATTTGCAACATTCTTAGAAAAACTTTCCACCTCAGTGTTTATTGAAGAGTTCTAATATGCATTCCCTAGAACCACTGCAAAGGATTATGAAGACCCAAGAGTGGCATATGGTAACCATTCACATGGACTGAGGCCAAATCTTTCTGGTTACAATACGCTATTGCCCTATACCAGGGGTCGGCAACCTTAAACACTCAAAGAGCCACTTGGACCCGTTTCCCAGAAAAAAGAAAACACTGGGAGCCGCAAAACTCGCACAGGGGGGGAGCTTGATTGAAGAGTTTAATTAAAAAGAAATAGAGGCTGTTGTCCATGAGTTCTCTCTGTCTCTCTCTCTCTCTGAATTGTCTTTACAAAGACAGACGCGAGACCGTAGCAAAGGTTCATAAGTTTATTCGGTTCAGCTCCCGGCAGCTGACTGTCAAAACAATCCGGGTTTATATAGGGAACTGTCAGAAAACATAACCAATCAGGTAAAAGTATTTTTCCCGCCGCTCGGGGAACGGCCAATCGCCGAGCGGCACTTTGACAGCTCGGCGGCTGTCAGGGAATTCCTCTCAGCTGAGCGCTTAGCTCAGTTCGGAGGACCCAATTGTGAACTGCGGATTTGACAGTTCCGAGAACTGTCAAATCCGGCGCGTGCGCGTTGGGCCCCCGGCAGCCTTTTGACAGCTGTCATCGGGAATGGCGGCCGGTGGGGCGGTGCGCATGCGTTGTTGCTTTGGGCAGCCATTTGACAGCTGTCAACTGTCAAATGTCCGCCGGGCCGGCTTTTCGCTTGCGGCTTGGAAACCCTTGGTTTCCAGATATGATTCACCCCTTCCCCCCCCCTGAACAGGTAAGTTATTAACAATAATCGAACGTTTTAAACAAGTATTGCTAACAGGGGTTTTGGCAGTTGGTGGGTTTCCCTTCCATTCAAAGTCCGCGAGGTATGCGGGGGGTCTTCTGGTTCGGCTGGACCGTCGGAGGCGGGGAGTGCTTCCTTCGGGATGCGAAGCCGGAGGAGTTAATTCTGGGTTGAATTCGGCAGACGGTTGTTGGTCCTGGGGAGGGAAAAATTCATCGGGTTCGGGGGTGTCGGCTGGCGCAGGCTCACCCAGAGTCGGTTGCAGCGGGGGGTTGGGTGGTGACCGGGGGCGGAGCTGATCTGTGTGTCTGCGTTGTGTAAGTCCAGTCCCAGTGTCCACTGTATATGATAACGGTCCTGTTTGGTCCAGGATAACCCCCTGAACCCACTTATCCCTTCCCCCATAATCTCGAGACCAAACATTTTGACCTTTGGAGAATGTTTTAGGCTGGGCGTTCGGTGTCAATTCGGCTGCCGGTCTGTCGGGGTGGAGTCTGTCAAGCCTTGTCACCAGGCGGCGACCCCATCGAAGTTCGGCCGGACTTTTGCCGGTGGAGGTGCAAGGCGTAGCGTGGTGGGCTAAGAGAAATTGTGCCAAGCGACGGTGCCAGTTCCCCGTGATGATTCTTTTGAGGGCGTCTTTGGTGGTCCTTATCATAACCTCTGCAAGGCCGTTAGACGATGGGTGGAAGGGAGCCCATGTCGAGTGCCTAATACAATTGCTCCTCGTGAAGATCTGAAAGTCATGAGAAGCAAATTGAGGGCCGTTGTCTGATATAATAACGTCGGGGAGACCGTGTGTAGCAAAGATTCCCCTGAGGGCTTGGATGGTTGCGGCAGACGTGCTGTGAACCGGGAGAACCTCCAGCCACTTGGAATAACTGTCTACAACTATGAGGAAGACCTGCCCTTGGAAAGGTCCGGCATAATCAATGTGGATGCGGGACCAGGGGTTTTTTGTGAGTTCCCATTTGTGAATTGGGGCTCTGGGTTGGAGTGGGCAGGATTCTTGGCACAAATAGCAACCAGCGACGTGTTTTTCTATGTCTTGGTCTATTCCCGGCCACCAGACGTAGCTGCGGGCCAGGGCTTTTGTTTTTACGATGCCCGGGTGGCCCTCATGTAAAGTGTACAGGACTTTTGGTCTGTGTTTGAGTGGTATGATTACCCTGCACCCCCAGAGCAAACATCCCAAATGTGACGTTAATTCATTTTGCCTAGAGAAGTATGGCTGAAATTCTGTGCCTGGGCAGGAGGTTTGCCAGCCAGTGTGTACCCAAGCTAACACTCTGCTAAGTGTTTTGTCTCGGGAAGTTGCGGCAGCGATGTCATTCGCTGTTAGTGGGCATTCTTGGAGTTCTTGAATAGCTAGGATGTTGCTCGCTGGGGCCGGGTCTGGTTCTGTGTGGGGGAGGGGCAATCTGCTGAGGCCGTCAGCGTGACACATTTGGTGTCCTGGCTTGTATATTAGCTGGTAGGAATATGCTGCGAGGAATGTTGTCCAGCGCAACATCCTTGGCGACAAGATTTGGGGGGTTTGACGGTCCCAGGTGAATAGTCCTAATAGTGGCTTGTGATCTGTGTAAATCACAAAGGGGCGGCCGTAAAGGTAATCGTGAATTTTTTTTATTCCCGCCACAATTGCCAGGGCTTCTTTATCTATTTGGGCATAGTTCCTTTCCGTTTTGGACAGAGTCCTGGAATAATATGCCACCGGGGCTTGGGTTCCGTTGCTGTCTAAATGGCTTAAGACTGCTCCGATCCCGTATGGGGATGCGTCGCAGGCTAGGCAGAGAGGTTTGTCTTCCTTGTAGTGGGAAATGGTGGTGTTGCTGGAAAGCATTTGCTTGAGTGATTTAAAACTGTTTTTGTGGGCTGTTGTCCACTGCCAGGCTGCCCCTTTATCGAGCAGCCTGTGGAGGGGTTCTGCGATAGTTGCCTTCCCTGGCAGGAAGGCATGACAAAAATTTAAAAGTCCAAGGAAAGCTTGGAGCTCTGTTTTATTTTTTGGGGTAGGGGCGGCTTTGATAGCAAGGATTTTTGAGTTTGTGGGGTGGATTCCCTGCGAGTCAATTTTGTAGCCTAAGAAATCTGCGGATGGGACGCCTATGGAACATTTTTCACGTTTGAGTTTTAGCCCTGCTTTCCTAAATCTCAATAATACTTCTTGTAGCCTGTCTGCTAAGTTGTTTTCTGATTCTCCTGCGATGAGTATGTCATCGAAATAGGGGCAGACGCCTGGGATTCCTTTTAATGTTTTTTCCATGACTTCCTGGAAGATGCCAGGAGCTACTGAGATGCCGAATTGGAGGCGGTTTACTTTGAAAGCGCCGCGGTGTGTGACAATGGTTTGGGCTTCAGCTGTTTGCTGGGTGACCGGTAGCTGAAGGAAGGCATGAGCTAGGTCGAGTTTGGCGAATATTGAGCCGGACCCTATTTCTGACAGCACGTCCCTGACTGCAGGCACTGGGTATGCATGGGGATTTAGTGCGCGGTTTAGAGTTGCTTTATAATCCGCGCATATTCTCATGTCACCATTTGGTTTAACTGGTGTGACTATGGGAGTTTCCCAGGTTCCCCCGTCTGTTGGTTCCAGGACCTCAAGGCTGACTAAGCGGTCTAATTCGGCCTCGATTTTTTGTTTAAGCGCAAAGGGGACCCTTCTTGCCTTGATGCGTATGGGACCTATTTCCGGTTTTAATTTGAGGTCTATAGGGGTGCCTGTATATTTGCCAAGCGTTCCGTCGAAAACGTCCGCAAACGCCTGGCAGACCTGTTCTAATGTTCGGGATTGAATGTGGTTGGTGCCCTCCAGGTGGATGCCCAGAGCCTCGAACCAGTCTAACCCGATGAGGGTGGACCTGGGTGCCTCAGTGATCTGGATCGTTAAATGCCCGAGGAATTTTTTGTATTCTACTTTTACTTGTGCCTGCCCCTTTAACTGGATAGCGGCCCCTTGGAAATCTGCGAGGAGTATTTTTGAGGGCTGCAGGGGAATGCGGCATCTATTTTTAAAACCAATTTTTTTGAGGGTGTCCCAAGACATTATTGAAACAGAGGAACCGGAGTCGACCTCCATTTTGCAGGGCACCCCTTGAATTTTAACCCAAATCTTAATTTTGGGTTGTAACTGATGGACGGGCGAGATTCTTTGTTTGGCTCGAATAGACAAGACTGAGGGCTGGGGAATTCCTTTGGCGGGGGAAGGGACCTTGGTCCTACCTGCCGGAATTTCCTCAAGCTCGTGGAGGGTTTCCCGGTTCAGACTGCGGCACGCGGAGCGAATGTGCCCGGTCTTCCCGCATCCGTGGCACTTGGCGTTTCTGAAACGGCATGTGGCTCTGGCGTGAGCCCCGCCGCAGCTGGCACACTTCGGTTTCGACCCTGTGGCGGTGGGTCTTGGGCCGGGACCGGCTGGCCTGAGTGGCCTGCGGTTCTTTCCGCGGTCGGCGCCCATTTTGCTGAAACGGGACATGATGTCGTCGACGCCGGTGTAGGTCTCTGGTTGCTCGTCATCCGGTTCCCCGGCGTGGTGGACTGAACCGGCCGAGCTGTTCCTGTACACCGGAGAGCCCTCACGGTGGCTGTCTTCGTAGGCCATGATCTCTAACGTGAGTTGAGCGAGGTCCATCGTGGGCCTGGCTACCAACTTCCGCTGGAGCCGCTCGTTAGAGAGACCGGCGATAACCTGGTCTCTGATGCGGTCTTCCAGGTCGGGAAATTGGCACCTGCGGGCAGCGTGACGTACCCCAGCGATGAAGGCTGTGGTGGTTTCGCCCGGTTGCTGGCAGCGGCAGGCGAAATGGAGGCGCCAATATAGCTCGGACCGACGGGGCATGAAATGCTTACTAAGGCGGCCAGTCAGCACGGCGTATGGGACGGTCGCGATGGGGTCTGGGCTACAGAGCCCTACGGCGATGTCGTAGACGGAGGGCCCGCTGAGACACAGGAGGGCTGCAGCTTTGTGGCGGTCCTCCGTTATTTTGTTGACAACGAGGTAGCCTTCAATTTGTCCCCAGTGCGACTCCCATCCCTCGGGATGGCGGACGTCGAATTCTCTGACGTGACCTAAATTTGCCATGGGTCTGGGTCCACAGTACTGTTCAAGCTGCTGAAAGGGTTCCTTTGCCCTCAAAGTGGCTTCAGCAGTGACTTGTCAGCGGGAGGGATCGGAACTCCTTTGCGGTGTGACTCAGCTCAGCAGGCAGCTCTACAGTACCGGGATCCCACCTTCGTCGCCAGGTGAATCGTCTTTACAAAGACAGACGCGAGACCGTAGGCAAAGGTTCATAAGTTTATTCGGTTCAGCTCCCGGCAGCTGACTGTCAAAACAATCCGGGTTTATATAGGGAACTGTCAGAAAACATAACCAATCAGGTAAAAGTATTTTTCCCGCCGCTCGGGGAACGGCCAATCGCCGAGCGGCACTTTGACAGCTCGGCGGCTGTCAGGGAATTCCTCTCAGCTGAGCGCTTAGCTCAGTTCGGAGGACCCAATTGTGAACTGCGGATTTGACAGTTCCGAGAACTGTCAAATCCGGCGCGTGCGCGTTGGGCCCCCGGCAGCCTTTTGACAGCTGTCATCGGGAATGGCGGCCGGCGGGGCGGTGCGCATGCGTTGTTGCTTTGGGCAGCCATTTGACAGCTGTCAACTGTCAAATGTCCGCCGGGCCGGCTTTTCGCTTGCGGCTTGGAAACCCTTGGTTTCCAGATATGATTCACTCTCCCTCTCTTTCTCTCCTTCCCTCCCTCTCTCTCTCCCCCCCTCTCCCCCTCTCTCCAATCTTCTGCTCACCTGGCAAGCTGGCTTCACACTGTTCTCCGACAAGCTGACACACATTCTTATTAGGCTGGCTCTCCTGCCCTTGGTCTGCCAGTCCTCTTCCCCCACTCAGTGTGAGTGAGTGAGTGAGTGTGTGTGTGTTTTCTGCTTTCTGCTGCTTCCTGCAGAAACACAGCAAAGGCAGTAACCCCACCCAATAAGCTTGTCAGCTTGTCGAAGAACAGCATGAGGCCACTCTCTTTTTCACACACACACAGAGAGAGAGAGAGAGAGAGAGAGAGAGAGAGAGAGAGAGAGAGAGAGAGAGAGAGAGAAGAGAAGCACAAGTGCCTCTCTCTGTCTGTCTCTCTCTCTCTGCAAATGGTGGAGAAATGGGAGCCGCAGGAGAAGGCATGCAGCCACGGGTTGCTGACCCATGCCCTATACAAACTGAAAGCATCTTGCTTGAACACATCCAGGCAGATGCACTGTGGGAGTAAAGTTCTCAGTCATTCTTGCCGGTAACTACATATGGCAACAACATAATTTTGTAGCAATAATATAATTTTGTAAAAGTATATGTACATGCTTTTATTTAGTTTAGTTTAGAATAGAATAGAGCTGGAAGGGACCTTGGAGATCTTCTAGTCCAGCCCCCTGCTCAAGCAGGAGAACCTATACCATTTCAGACAGGTGGCTGTCCAGTCTCTTCCTAAAAACCTCCAGTGATGGGAGAGCCCACAATTTCTGAAGGCAAGCTGTTCCACTAGTTAAGTGTCCTCACTATTAGGAAGTTTCTCCTTAATTCCAGGTTGCTTCTCTCTTTGGTCAGTTTCCAACCATTGTTTCTTGTCCTGCCCTCTGGTGCTTTGGAGAATAATCTGACCCCCTCTTCTTTGTGGCAGCCTCTCAAATACAGGAATACTGCTATCATGTTTCCCCTGTTTCTTCTTTTCTTTAGACTAGCCAAACCCAAATCTGCAGCGGTTCTTCATACGTTTTAGTCTCCAGGCCTTTGATCATCTTAGCTGCTCTTCTCGGAACTTTTTCCAAGGTCTCAACATCTTTTTTGTAGTATGGTGACCCAAATTGGTTGCAGTATTCCAGGTGTGGTCTTACTAGGGTTTTAGAAAGCGGTAGTAATACTTCACATAATCTTGATTCTATGCCTCTGTTTATACAACCCAGTATTGTATTAGCTTTTTTGGCTGCTGCTGCACACTGCTGGCTGATAGTCAAGTGATCGTCCACTAGAACTCCAAGGTCCCTCTCACAGTTACTGTTTTTGAGCCAGGCCTTGCCTAATCTGTACTTGTACCTTTCATTTTTCCTGCCCAAATGTAAAACTTTGCTTTTCTCCACATTAAAATTCATTTTGTTGGATAGGGCCCATTGTTCAAGTTTGGCTACTGGTTATAACTTTGTTTGCTTCTAGTTATTCGCAATAACCCTTTTCCAATCATCAGGTACTTTCCCGGTGCTCCAGAATTTTTGAAAGATGTGGTGCAATGGTTCTGAGATAATATCTGCCAGCTCCTTCAGAACTCTGGGATGTAATCTGTCAGGCCCCAGTGATTTATATTTGTCAAGGTCAGATAGGTGTTCTCTTACCATTTTCTTGCATATTTTACTTTTTGTTTCTAGTCTGTCGTTTGCAGTACGTTTTTTTTTGCTATGTTGGGCTATAATTTCTTTTTGTGTGAAGACTGATACAAAGAATGAGTTAAGCACTTCTGCTTTCTCCCTACTGCTGTTACTTCATTGCCATATTCTCTCTTTAGTGGACCTATAGTTTCCTTGACCTTTTTCTTGTTACTAATATGTTGAAAGAAACTTGTTTTATTGTTCTTGATTTCTGTTGTAAGTCTTTGTTCATTCTGAGCTTTTGCTTTCCTGACTTCATCTTTGCACGTTCTGGCTGTCTGCTGATAATCAGCCTTAGTTATGTGTCCCTCTTTCCATTTTTTGTACTTGTCCTTTTTCAGTTTGTCTGAGAGATCTTTGTGCAGCAATGCTGATTTCTTCTTGAATTTCTTGTTTTTCTTTTTCAGTGGTATTGTGCTGCACTGGGCTTTTATGATCATATTTTTCAGGGTTTCCCACACTTCTTGGGTTGTTTTCCCCGTTAGGATTTTTGTCCATGGAATCTTTCCTAGGTTCTCTCTGAGTTTGTTAAAATCAGCTCTTTTGAAGTTTAAGACTCTGGTTGGATTATATTGAATCTCAGCATGACGTGGTCACTTTCATCCAAGGTTTGAGTGATGGGTTCTCATATTTTCCCTTAATTAATGTCAACAGTAAAAAGGAACCCTGAACAAATCAACTCAGAGTTCTCACTCAGGGCGCAAATTATTAGGCTCCATTATCCTACTTTGAATATGTGAAGACCTAGCTCTTTGGAAAAGACTTTAATGCTGGGAAAGGGAGAGAAAAAGAGAAGAAAAGGATAAGCAGAAGGTGCACAGCTTAGTTACAGTAGCAATGAGTACACTCTTGGGAGACCTGAAAGACCAGATTAGGGACAGAGACTGTCATGGAGAAAATGTATCTTTGTGTTAGCTGAAAGTTGACATCAATTTGATGACCCATATTCAATCAATTAGTCAATCAATCAATGATAACATTGCACTACATATTGACCTTTTCCCAACTTTTTTGATTGACAATGCAAAAGGATAGAACAATTGACAATTGTCAATATAAAATTCTGAGAGCTGAAGTCCACACATCTTAAAGTTGGCAAGTTTGAAAAACACTGATATACAGATAGCCCTTGACTTACATTCAACAAAAAAATCATGGTTAAGGAGTACAGTTGTTAAGTGAGGTATCCTATGATTGCACCCAATTTTAATGACCTTTTTTGCCAGGTTTGTTAAGTGAATCACCACACTTTTTAAGGGAGACATCATGTGACCACAATTACCCCATTAACTTTGCTTGTTGGAAGTCAGCAGGGAAGATCACAAATGGCAATCATGTGATTGCAGGATGCGGCAATTGCCATAAGTATCAGCCACTTGCCAAGCGCCTGGATAGCAATCACATGATTGCGAGGACAGTTGTAAGCTGAAGGATCGCTCATAAATAACTTTTTTCAGCATTATCATAAATCTGAATGGTCAGTACATGAAGGGTCATGTGTCAAAGACTACCTGTCTATGAATAGAAAACACTCAACTATGTTCTTCATTTTACACCAGATTTGAGTTTTCCATCTTATTTTCAGAAAAGCAACCCATATTGTTTTCAACCCTTTCCCGAGATTCAATACATACCGGTAAACCTGGTTCCCCAATACCTGGTGGGCCAGGCGGGCCTGGTCTGCCTGTCAAGCCAATGTCTCCCTTCAAAACAGAAATTTTTTATTTGAATTTAAGAAAATATAGTTTATTAGAAAAATATAGCATTCTTATTTTTGCTATAATCTCCCTGGCAGAGTGAGAAGAAACTGGAAAAATATTATCCCAGGACCAATAACCTCATGCATGGCAAGCAAATGATAAATAATTCCTAATTATTTACATTTGTATTACTTGAAAAATCTTTTAGAAACTTCAAATACTTTCGGATATATACTGTATATCCAAAAGTATTCCAGGTTTCTAAAAGTTTTTTCAAGTAATACAAAGACATTTGTACTAGTTGCACTTTTTATTATTTATTGACATTTAGTAATATTATCTATTACTTTAACTGTTTCTCCTCTTTTGTTCCTTTTCCTATGATTGACTGGTATTTTTTACCTTTGCGCCAGGCAAACCGACTCCTGTTTCTCCAGTCAATCCAACAGGGCCTGGGAGGCCTCTTTCACCCTTAAAAGGTAAAAGAAATCAATGCTTTAATTATGTTAAGATTTTAAGGAAGGTAAACTATCTCTTTTTTCCTTTTCAAAGGAAATAATTGTAAAATAAATCATCATGCTTCAATTAATTATAATTATTGTCTGGAATGAAGTGGTGAGAATTAGCTATAGGGCATAAAATATTACAAGAACGGAGAGCATATATAAACTTGAGAGAACGGAATAGAAAATAGAAACTTAACAAAAAATATCACAATTATTGTTCGGTTTTCACAGTTTTCTAAATGCTGTAGTACAGTTCTAGAGCATAAACATATTTTAGATGAACATGTATACATGGTATATCATAGACACGTATATACCAACGATATGTATCATAGAGAAATCATTCACAATCAAGCATTTTAGAACATGAAGAAAATCATTTTAATTTTCATTCTTTTTTAAAATCATAGATTGATGTGAAAATAGGATAGAACGATGTAATGCAATGTGTGAATAGGCTTGGGGGATGAGGGGACAAGATGCTGCTTAGCAAACTATGACAAGAGAGGCAGGAGCCTCCAATGGATTAACAGACAGAGGAAGAAATTTAGGAAGGGCTCGGCCTAATTGTTAAGACAGTTAAAAATGGCAGTGGGAAGTTTCTACCTTGAGATTTGCAGGAGTCTGTTAATGCAGTTTTAAAATTAAGTAGAATGAGCCCATCTAGTCATATTTCCTGTCTGATTTTCCTGTGAGGGCTGACAAATGGCTTTTAAGGATATGCCATGGGGCAGAATTAGATCAATTTGCGATGTCCTATGTTGCAGCTCCTCCTAAATTTCAGCTAAACTAGGCTCGTTTCTAAATTCAGAAATTGCAAAATTCAACATTCATCTTTGGCTCTTCTTACACACGGTTAAAAATGTTCACTTGTGAAGAACATTTTAGGGCACTTATGTATCTGCATAAATATTGGTTTTGTGTAGTGTTTTATTACCATACACAGTGGTTTGGAAGAGAATTTGGCCTACAGGTAGTCCTGGGTTAACAACTGAGACTGGAATTGCCATTGCAACAAGATGTGACTATAAAGTGTAATGTCACACAACCATGCTGCTTAGTGACAGCAATTAAAGGCATTCCTGGTTACTATGATGAAGCAAATCACCACAGGTTGTTAAGCAAGAATGTGACATGGTCAGCATTTGCAACACCTGCTGGCTTCCCCACTGACTGCTCGTGGGAGGTCAGCAAAAAATATAGCAAATACTGTAGTGATCAGATGACCATGGGGATGCTGTGGTGGACAGAATTCTGAGGCACCGTCATAAGTACCACTCACTCAGCTCTGTCACAAGCTTGAACCATCGGTGAATGAGTGGTTGTTAAACAAGGACCACCCAGATACAATAAATAAAATAACAATAAAACAAGAGGGAAATAAGGTCACAGATGAACTTTGCAACAACTATATAATTATAACATTTATATATAAAATAGGAAATGTTTTAAGGCCATTCAGAAGCCAGGCATGTGTTCCATTACCATGAATACTGTATTTTTCAAAGAATTCAAATACGATATCAAAGAGAAAGAAAAGAGTTATGTGAATCCACTTCTTCCTATGCATATAGAGCAATGTGGTACGGAGAGACGCCCTGGAGCTAAATAGCTTTCTTGTACTTTAAAGAAAAAAAATCATAAATCATACAAAGTCTCAACAAGATGTTATTTATGAGCTGTGCTTTTATAGCTCCCTGAGGCTTGAAGCCATACCAAAGCTTCAAATGAACTGAAGTGTCTTAAAGTGGGATTTTGATGATATGGAATATTGTGAACATTTCTGTTTGTGCAGCTTGATCTTCTATTTACAAGCCGCAGTGAAAGATTGGTTTCTTGCTGTTCGATGAACTTCTGCTGTGACTTTAAAGGAACTTTTTTCAGTTTAGCCATGACAGCTAGAATTAATAGCAGATGAAACAGAACAGTATTGTAAAACCTCCATTCAGTGGACTAATTGGGGAAGAGAATATCTGTTATTTTTTTTATCAAATATATTCATGTTAATTAATTGGCAGTGCTAAAGTATAATTCACAAATGACAGACATTACAGTAATTATATAAATGGACACAAATGATATCATGATGTCCTCATTGAAAAAATAAGCAAGTCATATTGTCTGAAACATAAATATATTATAACTAAAAGTAGGGCTTTTTGCTACAGAAATACTACAATTAAATGTAGTATTTCTGAGCAATTATTATATTTCAATAACGTACACAGAGAGAGTAAGCAGTGACCTCTGAAAATGCCAACTGGGAAAACTTTCACAGAATGCAGCAGACAAGTTCTCCACAAATTTGAATCGCATTGTCCCTTTTAAACCTCACTTCTATGTTTAAAATTAAAATTAAGGAGCTTCTGGGTTGTTTTTATTTGTTTATTTATGTACAACATTTATATAGCTGCCTATTTTATAAGAAACTCTGGGTAGCTCCTAGCTCAGGGTGTTTGGTTTTTTTCCCCTTTTTCTAGGAGAGCTTTAATCCAAGTGCTATGAATTAGTCACATGCTTGCCAAGATTATAAATGCCATTGATATATTTTACGATGCTGAAAATCAGCAAATGATGATTAGGATGCTTGCCTTTGATCCTTGCACTCCTTCAGGTCCTTGATCTCCAGGCACTCCTTGGGGCCCCTGTTAAAATATGAAACCATGATAAAGATCTTCAAAGCCTCAAGTTAAGATGATAGATAAATAAGGATATGATCAACTGACTGCAGTAGACAATAATAGTTGAGTAGTAAGATCATTTATCTGTATATCTGAAGATTGGTTACACTCGCACAGAAGCATCAGCAGTGCACATTTCTATCTCAAACAGTCTGTACATTTATAAAAAAAATAGTGTAGTTCTGGGAATAGCTTAATAAAGGCCAGCAGGAGGACATTGTTGGTATCAGCAGTGTTACCTTCCATTCAGTGATTAGGTAAAGGTAAAGGTTCCCCCGCACATGCGTGCTAGTCGTTTCCGACTCTAGGGGCTGGTGCTCATCTCCGTTTCAAAGCCGAAGAGCCAGTGCTTGTCCGAGGACATCTCTGTGGTCATGTGGCCGGCATGACTAGACGCCAAAGGCGCACGGAACGCTGTTACCTTCCCACCATAGTGGTCCCTATTTTTCTACTTGCATTTTTACATGCTTTCGAACTGCTAGGTTGGCAGAAGCTGGGACGAGTAACAGGCGCTCACTCAGTTACACGGCACTCGGGATTTGACCCGCCAAACTGCCGACCTTCTGATTGACAAGCTCAGCGTCTTAACCCACTGAGCCACTGTGTCCCTTTTGCCGTAATTCAGTGATTAGATTCCTGCTAATGGTCTGGATGGATCTTCTGAAATAGGTAGCAAGTTGTGCCTTTCTGGGATAACCATAACTTTTTGTAAGCTTATCAGTAAGATGGGCAACATATAAATTTAATAAATAAAAATAAATTATATTTGAAGAAAACATTTCCTCCTGCAGGTGAGAGGAAAAAAAGGGGGGAAGTCCATGAGAGGCCACTGGGTGGAAGAGGAAGTATGTCCTCCCTCCCCCAGGTCACTTGTCTTTCTGTCCAGTTTTACTTTGTGTGTGTGTGTGTGTGTGTGTGTGTGTCTGTCTGTCTGTCTGTCTGTCTGTCTGTCTGTCTGTCTGTCTGTCTGTCTGTCTATCTATCTATCTATCTATCTATCTATCTATCTATCTATCTTCATCATTCTCACTATCACCATCATCGTATTTGTATAGCCTTCCATTTCCTGTTAAAGTAATTCTGGTCAGTGTACTTATACATCATTATAGTGCAGTTATTTCTAAATTGCTGATTTCCAAACACTTGAGAGGACTTAGATGGAATAAACTCTTCAAATCTTGATATATACCATAATAAATTTAAGGACTGTTTGTTTAAACTGGGAAAGGAAAAAAGATTTGGGGGACGGTCATGCATCTGAATTGTACTTATAGTCCTCAGCTTATATCCATTTGTTAAACGACTGATCCAAGTTACAGTGGTGCTGAAAAAAATAGAGGTATGACCAGTTCTCAAATTTCCAGTGGTCACAGCACCCCTGGGGATGCATGATCCAGTCTAGGTACTTGTATGCCTAGGCTACAATTATGACAGATTACAAATAGATGTTGACTATGATGGGTGTCAACTTATGACTGGTCTCACATATCTCATTAAGCTATACAATGCTCAACAATGTCATGTGTGGACCAGGCTATTATGACTTATTCAACAACCATTGTTAAAACAAATCATGACTGGGTACAATATATGAACTTAGCTAATTGATTGATTGATTAATTGTTTGATTCATTGGTTCATTCATTCATTCATTCCATTCAATTTGTATGGCCATCCATATGTTTTACAGTAAGTGACTCTGGGTGGCTCACAACAGGTAAAATAATTTAATAACAAAGATACAAATATAAGAACTGTCCACAATCAGCTTAAAAAACATAAAATCACAATTCACAGCAGAATTCATTTGATATCAACTCAATACAGACTTTGTAAGAGCTCCCCACCATTGCTGGATCCCAGGCACATGATGCGAGAATTTGTATTATCCCCACTAATCAACTTTATTCTGATAATAATACAACTAAAAATGAATAAATTATGCAGTAACAAACTTCATTATGAAATTACTAGTCCTCAGGTTACAACAGCAATTGGGATCAGGATTAAATCTGGAGAGACAGAGAAGGGTGGCATGCGGCACAATCTTTAAGTAGACTTTCTAGTCTCTATTACCTGCAGACCTCGGGGACCTCTTGGACCACCTGGGCCTTCTGGACCCTACAAGATAAGAGAAGAAATTAGGAAGCTGCCTTTGACCAACTCAAGGCGTAAGTCTAGCCAGGCTCATAGTGTTCACACTGATTGGTGGCAGCTGTCCACAAATTCAGGAAGACATTTTTGCAGGCCTGCTACAGATCGTTAATGTTAAGGCAGCTAATTTAAAAACGAATTGATACTATTACATTCTTTAAACCTATTGAAAATATTCCCACCGCAATAGTCCTCTCTTTGCTAATCATATTTACACAATGATGATCTAGATCAGGGGTGTCAAAGTGTCAGCCCGCGGGCCGGTTGCATCACAGCGAAACCGCACCCACCCCATTGCCGGGATACGTCCAGTGGTGGGATTAAAATATGTGAACAACCAGTTCTCTGTGTGGATGCTGCTTCCAGGAGTCCATTCTGGGCTTGGGCAACAAAAAACTAGCTACTGGTTCTGCCGAACTGGTGCAAACTGGCTGAATCCCACCACTGGATATGTTGCGACATGTCATCTGACGTTGCGAGTTTGACATCCCTGATTTAGATATTTTAGCATCAGGCTACATCTACATCTGGTCTATTGTAGATCATATCTCCTTATCTTCTTTCCAAGTCTTTACCTTACCATTTCTCCCCTCCTCCCCATTAAATCTGTGATAGTTACTTACTCGGTCTCCTTTTATGCCTGGTGTTCCACATTCACCTCTTTCACCCTGAGATTTAAAAAGTGCCATTAATATTATCTCCGCATTAAAAGACAATTCCAAGCAACAACACTGGTCTTTCTTCATTGCAAGATTTCCACTCCCCTTATATGTTCTTTTTGGAAACATGTTTTAAGATTTTACAAAAAAAGGAAAATGTAGGTTATACAATTCATTAATTAATAAGTACTCCATCCTTTCTCTTTAAATTCAGTAACTCACCTTTTGCTTGCATACAACAAACAGAGGATCCAAGAAGTTGAGAAGTCCATACCTTTTCTCCTTTATATCCAGATTTCCCCTAACAGAAAGAAGTGAAATATCTTTTAACTAAATTCGTACAGGCACTTGTTAGCCAAAAGGTGTAGGATTAACACTAGGCATTTAATTTCAAAATGTGCATCTGTCTTGGAGTGAGAAAAAGGAACTAAGAACCAGTGATTGGGTCTTCTTTTACTTGATTTTTTAATTTGAGTTTTATTTGGTGAACTCAATCCAGTGCCTTGGCAATGCACAGTGGTCCTGATTCTCTAGTATCAGACCCCCAGCAAAGCCACTGAAAAGTTTTGCAGAGGGATGACTAATGCTTCAGTCACTGTTTTTGTCTCACTTTTTTTTTTTACAAAGCAGTATCTGAGCTCCTGAATAAAATAAAAGGATATTGTTGCAATTTCTGTCAACAGTATGAAAACCCACTCTAAGGCTGTCATTATAAAAATCCAATTATCATTATGCTAAACCATGCCATCGTCTAGCCATTTCCAACATCCCAGGATTGTCTGGGTAGCTTTTGTGGCTTGGGATTAATGTTACAGTTGCTGCATAATCTAGTCCAGATTGCGGACATGAATTGGAATAGTGGGTTGAAGATTTTATGAGTGAGGCCGATGATGTGGGAGGAGCAGTACTTCACACATTGCTAAATTTGTTTATTTTTTTCTCACATTTTTTTTTGCTTTTTATTAGTGGACCCCATGCAGCCAACAGCCTAAGGCTACTAAATCTGGATTGCAAAAATCTGATTGTCGCTATATAGCAACAAAGACTCACGGAAAATTTTAACTGTTTGCCGATGGCTAGTGGTTATCTGGCATTTTGAAATCCTCATACAGTAAGCCTACCTTAGCCTAATTGTTCATGATCCAAGGGATCAGCTCAATAGTGTTGTAAGATCCTGTCCCCTCCCTGGCAGCCTGTTGCTTAGGCAGAGAATGTCACAAAGAAAGAAAATGAGAGCAAGAATTGTACAAAAAGAAGTGGGTAGCCCCACTCTTTTTGGCTCTCATCTCTGTTTATCACACACTCTCCCTGAATGAGTACAGCTTTGGATAGAAAAAAGACTGCTACCTCCTTCTGTTTGTGTGAATGCAAATTCTGATTATCAGTGTGTGATGGCATACATTTTTAAAGTACCTAGATGTTTCTTTCAAAGCAAATTAATTCATGGCACAAAATACTGATTTTTACCTCTGTCCCATCTCTTCCTGGAATTCCATTTAGGCCTGGCTCCCCCTAGAAGCAATAGGATATTTTAATACAATTCCTCTACAACCTGCTACTTTCACTACTTAGTGAACATTGTAAGTGTTCTGAGAACATTCTAAAAACTCTTAATGGACAATTGTAAATTGGCTGGAGTCTTAACAACACATCACTCATATGCTGAAATGTACGTGTTATGTTTTAACTTCTAATTTCTTCTACAATGGGAGATCTCTTAATTTCAGCCAGATACATTCTAAATCAGCAGTCCTCAACCTTTATGGCTTGGTGGCCCAGCTGGGGGGAGGAGAGGGGAATTGGGCCACGCGAGCAATGGGCCGGTGCGCATGCGCACACAGTGCTTGCGTGAGTGGTGAGCCAGCCCGCATGCAAGTTGAGCTTTGCACGCTTGCGTGCGCAGCCCAATTCTGAATAGGCCATGGGCTGGTAGTGGGCCATGGACTAGGAGTTGGGGACCCTTGTTCTAAATGACTGATTTTTCAAAAATGAACTTTTAAGCATATTTGAAACATCGTAGCACCTTTCCTCCTTTTGCACCGGGTGCTCCATCATCCCCAGGGCGACCTTTTTTACCCTGGAAGCAAAAGATGTAAAAGTGGAAAGTTAATGGAGTTCTTTACTGTACAACTTCCTAGACATTATTATACCTCAACAACTTTCACTTCTTGCTCCCAAGAAAATGAGGAGATGGCTAGGAAGACAAGGAACAAAATTCAAGGAACTTTTGCTTAAAGTACTACCTGAATTTTGTTATTAAAGGCTGTGGCTCATAGTGGTGCTGCAAGAGGAAATATACAGCAGAGGTAGTTCTCTGAATGTACTGTATACTGTGAAAAAACAGAAATTCTCACTTCGTCAAGAGGGAGGGTGGAAGTCGTGTAGAGACTGGGGCGTATCTTTCTGCTCTAAATAGTTAAAAGAAGTGGACTACATATATCATTCTGATAAATATAACCAACAGCATCTTGATTCATTCCCTGCTCAGTGTGTTGAACCACTTATTATACATTCCATTTACTTTCATGCTTTAATTCCATCATATAACATGTTTATTGAACTCATAACGATTTCCACTCCCTATCTGTCAAAAACCATTCCATAATTCAAAAATGACTAATGAGCTAACATAGGGTGGGCCCCCCCCACCCCGGCCTAGCTGCGCTGCACTTCTTATCATACCTTTTTGGCCAGAATTCTACTCAATATAGCCCCCCCCACGTAGCTTTTGCATCCCCTCTTGCTCCCTGTAGTGAGTAGAGAGGGTGGCCTTGACAGCCAGAGGAAAGATCTGTTACAAAGCAACAAACAAATGTGGCTTAAGCTATGATAAAAAATTACAAAAGTGCCTAAAGCGGGCATTCCCTCTAATTCGCATGATTGTGTTGCAATTGTTCTTTGATGAAATTTGTTATGTATTGAACTTTAGGAAGACCTTATCACGTGTATGCTGGAATGCTAACGGTTCTTCAGCAACACAGATGGGACTTTCCAGTCCGGGCTGCAGTCAACTTGGCGGGAAAGATGCGTTCAATCTGATTGGTTGGTAAGTCTATGGGAAACTATATAAAGACTGCATGGATACCCCTACCCCTCAGTACAGTTATAGTTATGAATAAAACAACAGTTTTTCTGTACTCATCTGCCTGGTGTCTTTCCTGCTCGTCCGAACCTGAAACATAAAAGTGGCGACGAGGGTGGGATCCTGCTTCACACAGAGCTGAAGTCACGAGGGGTTAGCTTTACATGCTGGTGGAAAGAGGCATCTTTCCCCCCCTCTCTTTCGGCCGGCTAGTATTAATACGCTAGCGGCCACACGCTCAGAATCACCCATCTGAGCTCGTGAAGCAGGATCCAGAACGCAGGAAGTTGAGAAGATGCCAAAGGTCAGCAAGCTCCGAGAATTCGACATTCGCAATCCCGAAGAGTGGCTGTCGTACCTCGGGCAGATCGAAAATTACCTACGGGCAAATCAAATCGCAGAAGAAGGCCTCAAGGCAGCAACACTGCTCTGCATATGCGGACCTGCAACGTTTGATCTAGCGGAGAGCCTATTTGCCCCTACGCCGATAGAGACAGTATCGTTTCCCGACCTCAAGCAAAAGTTGAATGGACATTTTAAACCAAGAATGTCCAAAATGGCATGGAGATTCAAATTTGATCAGAGAGTGCAACGCCCAGGAGAAACAGCCTTGGAGTTCATCGCAGGCCTGGGCCAGGCCGCGCATCTTTGCAAATTTTCCAACTTGGAAGAACGCCTGAGGGATCGGTTAGTTTGCGGCCTTCATGGTAAAGCCCTCCAACAAACACTATTCGCAAAACCAAATTTAACACTATTGGAGGCACAAGACGAAATAATGGCTGACGAAGCAGCCGGAGGTGCAGTACAAGTAGTGCAAACCACCAAACCTTCCAAAGCAGAAGAGTCAATTCACCACCAGGTCGCAAAATATGGTGGCGAAACCACAGCAGACGAAGAAACAGAGATAGACAAGCTACAGAAGCAAGCAGGAACACAAGAACGCGGACTTCAACAAAAAGAGAACAATTATAAGGCAGTTCTCTTCCCTATAAGGGACGCGGTGACTCAGTGGGTTAGGATGCTGAGCTTGTCGATCAGAAGGTCGGCAGTTTGGCAGGTCAAATCCCGAGTGCCGCATAACAGAGTGAGTGCCTGTTACTTGTCCCAGCTTCTGCCAACCTAGCAGTTCGAAAGCATGTAAAAATGCAAATAGAGAAATAGGGACCACTACGGTGGGAAGGTAACAGTGTTCTGTGCGCTTTTGGTGTCTAGTCATGCCAGCCACATGACCATGGAGATGTCCTCGGACAAGTGCTGGCTCTTTGACTTTGAAACAGAGATGAGCACCGGCCCCTACAGTTGGAAATGACTAGCACGCATGTGTGGGGGAACCTTTACCTTTACCTTACCTCTTCCCTAGATTCATGGGTAGTGGCGGCAACCATGCTCGCGTGAACTGCAGGTTCCGGATGGGCACGTGTTGGGCCTGTGGAAGGACTGGACACATCGCGGTCATTTTCTGAGCTTGTCAAAGAGACGGTCATCACAAGCAGCAGTAGGGGGAGCCGACAAGGAGAGGTACCGGGGCCCAGGGTCCAACCAGCGTGGGGTTTTTTAAAAGCCGGAGGAATATCTGCCGTACAGGGGCTCATCGCCCCTTAAATCCAAGCTTAAACTTTCAATTGAATTACAAGGCATTCCATGTAAAATGGAATTAGACTCTGGCTCAGCAGTCTCGATCATTTCACACGAGACATTTAACTATGTTTGCAGCTGCAGCAATCACTGGGTGAAATTGAGGCCCTCAAGCATTATTCTGACCGACTTTCAGAACACCCATGTTAAAATCAAGGGGGAGGCCACCCTGTCAGTAAAATTAAAAAAGTTTCTTGGGCACCTGGATGTCGTAGTGGTAGAGGGCCAATGAACAAGTCTGATTGGACTTGACTCGTCTGAGGCATTGGGAATCCAGATAACAGGCATCAATAGAACACAAAGTATTGACCTCAGAACTGTGTGAGGAATTTGCAGACGTCTTCGATTCTAAGTTGGGAAAGTACACAGGGCCACCTATTTCGTTTAAATTAGACCCTAACGTAATGCCAATCAGAATAAAGCCAAGAAGAGTTTCGTTTGCGTTAAAACACAAAATTGAAGCAGAAATAGACAAATTAGTAGAACAAGGAGTGTTGCAGCCTGTTGAAGGGGGGGTATGGGAAACCCCTATAGTTACCCCACTTAAGCCAAATAGAGATGTTCGTATTTGCGCGGACTATAAATGCACCCTAAACAAAGCTTTAAACCAGCATGCTTACCCGGTTCCAGTAGTCAGCCGTATTCTCGCCTCTTTACAGGGAGGAGCCATTTTTGCTAACCTCGATTTGGTGCAGGCGTACCAGCAGCTGCCAGTAGACGAGGCCACAGCAAATACGAACTTCTCCATTTGGCTTAAGTGGGGTAACTATAGGGGTTTCCCATTCCCCCCTTCAAACTATAGTCACACACAAAGGAGCTTTTAAAGTCAATGGGTTGCAGTTTGGCATAAGCGTTGCACCTGGCATATTTCAAGAAATCATGGAGCGCACACTCAAGGGCATTCAGGGTGTTTGCCCATACTTTGATGATGTTCTCATTGCAGGAGAATCTGAAGAGGTTTTGGCCAGTAGACTCAGGGCTGTATTGCACAGGCTACACAATGCAGGCCTTAAATTGGAAAGAAATAAATGCAGTATAGGAGTCACTTCAACAGAGTTTTTGGGATTCCGTATAGATGCCAGTGAAATCCACCCTGCGGAATCAAAGGTAAAGGCCATCAAAATGGCTCCTAGTCCCAAGAATAAAGCTGAATTACAAGCATTTTTGGGGTTATTGAATTTTTATCATACATTTCTGCCTCATAAGGCAGCTATAGCAGAGCCCCTCCACAGACTGCTTGACAAGAAGGCTGTCTGGAATTGGACTAATGTACATGAGAGAAGTTTTCAGGACCTTAAGGACCTGTTGTCAGACAAATCTACTGTCACACATTATATAGAATCTAAACCTGTTTGCATTGCTTGTGACGCATCTCCTTATGGAGTGGGAGCTGTTCTAAGCCACTTACAAAAATGGGAAGCAAGTCCCCATAGCATATTATTCTAGAACATTATCTGTTACTGAAAGAAATTATGCACAAACTGATAAGGAAGCTTTAGCTATAGTGGCTGGGGTCAAAAAATCCACGATTATTTATATGGGAGAAAATTCACTGTATTTACTGATCACAAACCTCTTTTAGGCTTATTCACAACAGATAAGCAAACTCCCCACATATTATCACCTAGAATGCTCAGGTGGTCTATATTCTTGTCTGCTTATAATTTCAAGATGATTCACAAACCTGGGAAGGAAATGGGCCATGCAGATGGCCTCAGTAGGCTACCTTTAGCTCTGATAGATCCTGATCCAGCCCCTGCTGCACAAATACTGTCCATACAGGAATTACCTGAATTCCCCCTCAATGCTGGGGACATTGCTGCTGAAACTGCTACAGATAGAATTTTAAGCAGAGTATTGTCATGGGTATTCACGGGATGGCAGGACAGAAGTCCTGGTCCTGAATTCCAAAGTTATTTTATCAGAAGGCATGAGTTATCTGCACACAAGGGATGTTTGTTATGGGGTAATAGAGTCATTATTCCATCAGTCTTGAGAGATAGAGTACTACAGTCCTTACATGAGGGACACCCTGGTATAGTGTGCATGAAAACATTAGCTAGAAGCTACTTGTGGTGGCCTGGTTTAGATAAGGCTGTTGAGGAGCGGGTACACAGTTGCTATATATGCCAAAGATCAAGACCTGAAATCCCTCAGGCACCTGTCCATAGATGGGAGGCAACTCACACACCCTGGTCCAGGATTCATATTGATTATGCTGGGCCTTTTCAGGGACAGTTATTCTTAGTTGTAGTGGATAGCTACTCAAAATGGCTGGAAGTAGTTCCAGTCCCCAATGACTACTGCTAGGACCATCCAGGTACTGAGGAAACTTTTTGCTACACATGGGCTACCTGATGTCATGGTTTCAGATAATGGGGCTCAATTTACTGCTGCTGAGTTTCAGGCTTTCCTCAGAGCAAACATGATCAGACATGCCACATCTGCACCATTTCATCCATCGTCGAATGGACAAGCAGAACGAATGGTGAGAACGACCAAGGACGCACTCAAATGCATCATCACAGGTGACTGGCACCACAGACTAGCAGACTTCCTGCTTTGTCAACACTCCACACCTTGTACAGCCACAGGAAAAAGTCCTGCAGAGCTTCGCTGGGGCAGATGCCTCATCACTAAGCTGGACAGACTTCATCCGGACAGGATGGCATCAGATGCTGCTCAACCCAAACCCCCGAGGGGGCTACAACTGGGTGACTTGGTCTGGGCCAGAAATTATGGGCCGGGACATTTTTTTTAAAAATTCCATTTATATCCCGCCCTTCTCCGAAGACTCAGGGCGGCTTACAAGCTTAGCAGTACCCTTTATTCTATGTATATGCCTGCTTATTAGGGCTTTCACACACACCCCAAGTGGCATTATTACAAAGTCAGCTTAATTGCCCCCAACAATCTGGGTCCCAGGGAAGGTGGTTGACAAAACAGGGCCGCTATCTTACACAGTAGGGGTGGAGGGAGGGCGTCTGGTAAGACGGCATGTGGATGAACTAAGGAAGAGATTTCCAGAACGGTCACTAAGTGAATATGGGGGTACTAGTCCCTCTCGTAGTTATCAAGCTGACACACAGGCTAGCTCTTATTCTCCCTATCAGCGCTTTCAGTACACAGCAGGTTTCGAGTCTGAAGAGGACCAGGACAGCACGGAGGTGCAACATGGAACCCCTGATCAGTCAGTTCAGCCAGACCCTAGTGACCGCTGTGCTAACTCTGCTTCAAGCTTTGACTCTGGGGTGGGCCTACCGGGTGAGGCCAGCCAGAGCAATCTTCCATCCTCAGATTCTCCAGCACAGGAGAGCATGAACTCACCTGGCGTGCCAGATAACTTGGTACACCACAAAGTGGGTGGAGCTCAAAGACGTTTCTCACGGCCTCACAGGCCACCTGCATACCTTGCTGACTATGTTGTCAAATAAGACAAAGTATTGTAATTGGATTACCAGCTTGTGGGCATGCCCATTGTTTTTTGGATTTTGTTAATCAACATGTAATGGCTTGCAATTGCATACTGAAAGGGAATTAACTGAGAGAGAGTCTTTTTCAGTGAGATGTTCTTTTATCTCTTTGTAGTCTACTATGTACTATTAGGTAGTGCGATACTACTGGCAGAACAGTAAAACTGTCTTAGTCTCATTGGATGCAACCTATGCATTGCACGTCCACGAAGGTTGCGTTATGAATATTCTATCTTGAATGGGGTCAAACATTCAATTAAACAATTGGAGGTTGGGAGTGAATTATAATCCTTAAATGTCAAGGGTTATATTGTCTGTTCCTTAAAAGGGGAAGGGGTGTTATGTATTGAGCTTTGGGAAGACCTTATCACGTGTATGCTGGAATGCTAACGGTTCTCCAGCAACACAGGTGGGACTTTTCAGTCCAGGCTGCAGTCAACTTGGCGGGAATGATGGGTTCAATCTGATTGGTTGTTAAGTCTATAGGAAACTATATAAAGACTGCATGGATACCCCTACCCCTCAGTACAGTTATAGTTATGAATAAAACAACAGTTCTTCTGTACTCATCTGCCTGGCGTCTTTCCTGCTCGTCTGAACCCGAAACATAACAAAACTCACTGGTGATTTTTGTTCTCAGAATAAAATGAAGGAAGACTCTCCTGGGTGTCTCACCCCCCTGCTCTCCAAAGACAAGGCAAGATAGAAACGCAATAAAACTCTCCTTGGTCTTGCTGACAATTCCAGTTTAACCTAACGTCTGTTCATCTGAGACTCTCCCACTGAGTTTTGGGAAGCAACTTTATAGCAACTGTCTTGGGTATGCCAACCGAGTTGATATATCTGCACAACTGCATGCAGATACGTTTTTTTTAATTGAAAAGTTTTACAAAATTTAAAAAACATATAAATTGAACCCCCCTCCCCATCACCCCTCCCCCCGCCAGACTTCCCAAAGCAGAATACAGGGTATTGTGTATAACAATCTTATACAAACATATGCTAAATATCTATTAAAGCATTAACAAACCTTCCACTCTTTAACTCCCTTATAACAAAACTATAATAACTATAATAACACATCTTTTTAATTACTAAAAATTATTCATAAGCTATTTGAAACTTTTTAGTCCCATATTTATTTTGAACATAATCAATCCATCTTCTCCATTCTAAAATATATTTTTCCTGTGATTGCTCTTTCAAATATGCTGAAACTTTTGCCATTTCAGCCATGTCCATTACTTTAAATGTCCATTGTTCTATCGTAGGTAAATCTTCTTTCTTCCAATATTGCGCCACTAGAAGTCTGGCTGCCGTTATTAAATGTAACATCAATTTGGTTTCTATAGCAGAACAGTCCAAGATAATACCCAGTAAAAATAACTGTGGAGTAAATCTTATCTTTTTCTTAAAAACTTTCTAAAGAATCCACCATATTTTTATCCAAAAAGCTTTAACATTTTTACATGTCCACCATATATGATTATAAGTTGCCTCTTCACTACCACATCACCAACACTTAGGTGGTTGATTTGGATACATACATGCTATTTTTTTAGGATCTAAATGCCATCTATAAAACATTTTATAAAAATTCTCTCTTAAGTTTTGCGCTTATATAAATTTTACATTTGTAACCCAATTTTTTCCCCAAGTGTCCATCATTATAGGTTCTTGAATATTCTGAGCCCATTTTATCATACAATCCTTAACTAACTCCGTTTCTGAATCAATCTCTATCAATGCGTTATATAGCCTTTTTATATGCGATTGACTTTGATCTCTAATTTGTTTTATAAAATTTTCATCAACTCTTGTTATACCAATTTTCTGATCTTCTTTCCATCTAGCTTGTAATTGTATGAACTGAAACCAAGTCTGTACTATCTTTTCTTTTTTTAATACATTTAAAGGTTTCAGTTGCAAAATATTCCCTTCCATTCTAAGAAGCTCTTTATAAGTAATCACGTCTTGTTTCTGATCCACATTTATATTTCCTATTGCATGTCTGGGTATTCTCCATATAGGTATTCTGTTATTTAATATATATTGATATTTTTTCCAAACTCGTAACAGAGCATTCCTTAAAATATGAGTCTTAAAAACATTGTCCACCTTTTTATCATATAATAAATATGCATGCCATCCATACAATAAATCATACCCCTCAATATTCAATATTCTTTAATCTGTTAAATTAAACCAGTCACTAATTGTTGATAATACAACTGCATCATAATATAATCTCAAATTGGGCATCTTAAGACCTCCTCTTTCATGTACATCTTGCATAATTTTAAACTTTACTCTCAGTCTTTTCCCTGCCCAAATGAATTTATTAATACCTTTTTGCCACTCATTTAAATTTACATCCTTCTTAAGTATTGGTATCATTTGAAACAAAATAAAAATTTTGGTAAAACATTCATCTTCACAGCTGCAATTCTCCCCAACCAAGACAACTGTAATTTTGGTCTATAATTCTTTGGTTGACTAAGATCTTGATCTTCCTTTGGAATCAATGTTATAAAAGCTGTTCTCCATGATGGAGGCACTACTCCCCCAATTTCAATTGCTCTAAATAAATCCTTTAGAGGCTCCACCATTTCTGACTGTAAATTTTTATAATAACTAGCTGTCAGTCCATCTGTTCCTGGCGATTTACCCATTTTCAACTGTTTAATTGCTAAAACAATCTCTTCAGAGGTTATTAACGCTGGCGAAGCCCCTGCACTCCTGGAGACCACAGCTTTCGATGGTTTCAATGACATCTTAAACCAGTAAAAGTCAGGCACTATCAGCTTTTAAGTTGTTATTCTCTGTTTTGATATAATATTAATTCCTTATCGAAGAAAGGGAAAAAAGGGATTCAAATAAAAAAATTAAGATCTTACTATTCTCTTCTTAAAATTCTTATGATTTCTTGTGATTTTCTTATAGTCCTTATAATTTTCAATATCCGAACAATCGCTTTCACTTTAAAAAAAAAAACACCAGCCAAGCACTTTCGATTCTTGTTACAAAGAATCACTCAGGCACCATCTTCCCCTTTCTTTTAAGACGATCGTTGAAACAGAAGAAAGTTGAGATTCCAGAGTTAAAGTCTTATACTTGCTATTTATACAGCTCCCACATCCGCTCTGCCTGCTTCAGTTGCTCAAGATAACAATCAAATCCAGCAGGAGTGGATTCAGCGTCTTGCTCTGCTTGAAAGCAGAGAAGTCCTCCGATCTGGAGTATCTCCGGGCTTTGGGGGAGCTCTCACCCTTCAAGCCCAGAATAAATATTCTAGGGCTCTAGGGGAGCTCTACCCCTACCCAGAATGCTCCCCTTCCCCTCTTTGCCCAAGGGGAAGGGTTTTCAAGCCGCGGAACAGCTGATCGTAGCTGCTCCACGGCTTTAACGAGATCGGGGGGCTGGCGGTCGATTCCGACCGTCCGTGCTGCTGAAGAGCCACCCGGAAGTCCATGCAGATACGTTTTCTGTGATCGTCCTACTGAATCGCAAGCCTGCCCTTTCTCAATGCACATTTCATCAGCATTAATAAAGTGCCACTGTTAAAATTAATCCACATTGTACATAGAATGTAAGCTACAGAACCAGAAAAGTGAGGGGGGGAAAAGATACTTACAGCAGGGCCAGGAAGGCCCTTTTCTCCTTTTTCACAGTCACACACAGGAGGCTGAGGACACTTTGGGGGGCAAAAACAACCAAGCAAATGAAACTTCAGTATAATCGAGACAGGTTGTGTGTTTTGCTTATAACTATTTTTATATTTTCGGTTTTTAATCAATTTATATCCTACACTTGTAATGCCTCCACACCTTTAAGGGAGGGCTGTATTGATTAAAGAATACCAGTAATAAAACTACATAACATTTTCACCAACGTGGATAATTATTTAACTTTCATGTTCATTTATCAGGCAACTAGTTTTAAACACAACCCACCCATTCATTCATCTATGCACAAATATGACTTACCCCTTCTTCTGCCAGGACTTTCTAGAGAGATAGATATAAATGGAAAGAAAATTAGATTTTTACAGATAATAAAGCACAGTTCTTTAAAAAGTGAAAAAGCAAGCTCATGGGAAGATAATCCCAACATAATAGTACTTGTACTATGCCATTTCCTTTGTTTTATTTGATAAAACCTCTGTATAATTAATAGTTACATAACAGAGTGGACAAGGAAAGGTTGCTTAGTTGATTCATAATATACTGAGAACATAAGACAACATGTATTAATATCTATATATTTGAAGTTCCAAAGTGGTAAAGCTTTTTGGAAAAGGTGGGAGATACATTTAGCTCCACCCCCAGCATGGTGAGATTCCTCCTGTCCTCGTCCTCACCACCCTGAAGCCCTACCTACCTATTCTGGAACAGAGGGAAACCTCAGTCCACAAAGGCCCACATGCAAGGGCTTTCCTATCCTGGATATCTACAGGAATGCATTATGGAAGCAGAGATTGGAAAAAAATGTAATGTAGGACACCAACAACATACATAACTCTAGCGTCTTAATAAATCAGCATGGAAGAGCGGAACATGTTGTTAATGGATACATGGTTATATTATTGGCCCATAACATGACCTCATTCTCACAAACAAAACTTTTTCCCCCTCCATGGTTTATTATTATTATTATTTACTCGTATTTATGTTTCCTTTCTTTTGTATAGCTCAAGATGGTGTACATTTTGAGCTATACATCTCCTTCCTCCAATTTCTCCCTCTTCCTTCCTCCTTCGTACATCTCCCTCCTCTTATTTCTCCGACCACAAACCTGTGTGGTGGAATGGGCTGGGTGCAACTGGCTGGCCAAAGTCAGCCAAGGAACTACTGTAGCTGAGGATGGACGAGAGTCATGATCTCTGAGTTCCTAATCCAGCACCCTAATCTCTATACCAGACTGGTTTCTGTCATCTCCTTAAAAGAGTAATCAACCCAGCTCTCAGCTCATCTTTTCCAACTGATTACGCAGCACATATTCAAGTCATTTGACTAAACTCTAATATGCCATTGAACAATTAGCATTTTGACAGCCACTTTGTGAGGAAGGATATAATTCTGGCTTCCTGAAACTAGGGACTTTTGGAGCCCTGTGTTCCAAGTGATATTCCATCACAGAACATTTGCACATAACCCACAGAAAAATTCCATCTGCATAAGGGATCTATCCAGTGTATTGGCCCAACTGAGGTATTTGCCCCTACCATTTCTTTGAGGATTCTTTCCACCACGTCTTTTTCCTGCAGATTGAAGACAAACCTAGAGGCTGGAACGCTGGCCAATAGCCGGAGTTTGGCAGCATTGGCCACCTCCTCGGCTACTCTGGTCATTCCCACAGTGAAGAACACGATACCTTGATGTTTAGCGTCGGCGGTAGCTGAAAAAATATCTGGGTTTCTCGGATGGTCTGCCCCATCAGTCAACAACACAGCAACTTTCACGCTACCGTGAGTTCCCTCAGTCATATAGAGCTGAGTGAGATTTGTAATGGCATAGGTGGTATAGGTCCCGTGGCCAATGTATGTAATGGGAGCAATTCGAGACTTAAATGCCTCGGGGCCCTTCCAGTCTCTAAATGCTTGCTCAATAAGGACAGTGCTGCTATACTGAAGTAAGGCAGTCCTCCAGCTGAGTGCGCGGCCAGAGCTGAGCTGCAGGCCTTTCATTCTGTCTACTGTCTCCAAGACAAACTTTTTCTGCTGCTCATGATTGAAGTTCTTAGCACTCTCTGAACTGTCCAGGAGAAAGGCCATTTCCAAAATGCAGCCTTCATCTAGAAATCCAAAAAGTCAAGAGGAAGAAAATAGCTCAGGTTAGTTACTTGAACGCTAAAGACATGGCCTCTTTTGTATCCTTCAGTCTTCCACAGATGTTTGAAAAACTTACTGAAGTTGTTGAACTCGTTTTCCTCCAACACCCACTAACACAGTTCTGCACAATTCTATACAAATCTACTTGGAAGTCCTGCTGAGTTCAGAGGGGTTTATTCCCAAGTAGGCATGGGCCTTGCCATAGGTCTGTGTCTGGGAGAAAAGATGCATCTGCCCATACCACCTTCAGAGCTATTCTGGTCTAGTAGCTTCCGGATAGATTGTAGGCCCCAGAATTCCCAGCTGGGGTGGCTATTAGGATGGCAAAGGCTTTTCTAGAGTTTTTCAAGAGAAAGCTGAATGCTGGAGAATGAGTTTCTCATAAAGAAACTTTAAACAAGGCGTGCATAATAGGCAAATGTGGGCATAGTTATTTAAATGTCAATATTTTCCAATTATCTCGTTTTTCCAGCTTTTCAGACATACTCAATATTTTTGAGGAAAATATTGAGTATGTCTGAAAAGCTGGAAAAACTAGATATTTTTTTCCCCTGAGATAAGCCACTCGTTTGTATATAACAGAGGTTGACGACCTGTTGGCTCCTGCCTTTGAACCATCCATTTTGCAGCCTCTCCCGGAAACAGAGCTGAATATCTGTGCTTTATCTTTCTGCCTCTGTGGTAAACCTAAAGAAATGAAGTTGTAGCCAGACATATTACTTTGGAAGTGGAAGGTTTATGTGTCTACTTACTTGTTTTTGATCTTCCCCAATCATTTTATCTTTAAGGTAAATTGGACAAAGTTCCCATCACTTCCAGTTAGTTGGGCTAGGTCTGATGGAAGTTATAATGTAACAATCTGGATGGTATCATATAACACAAAACCACACACAAAGGGTGTGATAATGGCAGAGTCATTCTTCACCCTGTGGCCTTCTTCTGTGCCAATGAGCTATTCATTTGGCTATTCATTGAACATCAAAAGATCACTAAATCTACATTCAGAAATAGCCTCTCTGGCAAATCACAGGTGCAAAACACTTGTAGCTGGGTTAAACTTCCTGTTCAAACACCCAACTGCACTCAGACAACCCAGCTTCATCTCCCTTAAGGAGAGTAAGTGGTGCTCGATTGTGATACGTAAGTCCAGCATTCAGACTATTGCACTTGCAGAATACAAAATAAATTTTAGACTCTGACAGATTAAACTATTCAAAAATAATCACCTTGGTCGCTTGAATTGGGATATTTTTCTACTGCATTTGAGACAAATGGTTTGCTCTTCTGCTTTCTGATTCCATTTCTTTTTTCTTCATTGGTGTTTTCTACTAGAAATGCATGAAGATCCAGCAAAAACAAAGGCCACAATAATCTAGAGATCATGATTTGCTGTTTTACTGAAAAGCACAAGGAACAGTGAATTAAATATAGTCCCCATTTAAGCAAAAAGCGTGACATGCAAATAATTCTTTTTGCATGTGCACATGTGCAATCTATAAAGTATTCATTCCGTGTTCTTCCATTAAAGTAGAGGTAATCCTCAACTTATGACCAGTCATTTAACAACTGTTCAAAATTATGATGGGCCTGGAACAAGTACTTTACAACCCATAAAGCCGTTTTGGCCATTTTAAAATGTCGCGCCCATGTAGTCACATGACTGCATTTCAGGCACTTGGCAACTAGCTCACCTTTACAACCAGTTGGAATGTCCCATAGACACGTGACCATGATTTGTAACGCCTCTTTGGATTGGGTTTGCGCTTGTGATTTTAAAATATGCGGACTTCAACCCCCCAGAATTCCCCAGCCAGCACTGAAGATGTTGAAGTCCACACATCTTAAGGTTGCCGAGTTTGAAAAGCGCTGCTCTAAATCAGCCAAAATTCCAAACTGAGCAAGGCTTTAAGTTTGATTTCAGTGAAATAATATTTCAGCTACTTCGGTGTATTGAATTATTTTGATAACTTATATCACACAGCAGAACGAGAACAAGAAAAATGATGAAAAGGGTAACGAGGAGGTCTAGACTAGAAGCGATAAAACATGCAGATAGAATTGTCCTTTACTTTTTGTAGGATGAGTCTGTGCCTTGAGATTGAAACTTGCTATGCCCAGCTACATCCACAAATTAAGATGTAGCAATACGCCTAATTGAAAGAACCATTGCTAAAGAATAAAATTGTCTCCAGGACTATTGTACAACTATTAAATAAAGGTTTTGTTTTCAATTTCTACAGTCTGTAGAGATAAAGAAAAAAGAAATGAGATGAATGAAATATAATCTGCACCATATGCCCTGGGTTCCCTGCAAAAAATAACAGGATTAAAAAAAAATTCAGCATTTAAAATCTCAATTAATGTTAAGAACTAGAACCCATGCTATGGTAAGCTCTGAATGCAAACCATTTTAAGTGGCAGGGTTTTGCCCCAAGAAGCCATTCATCAACACTGTGTTGTGGTGGAAAAGAAATAGCATTCCCACAATTGTCTTCAACTCTTACCCTCAATTACAGATTTGGCCGAATCTCCTGCAGGCTTGTCACAGTTGGCTAATGGCAGTCTTTAACAATGCTGAGAATTTCTCATGGAGCTTGCTGCACTCCTTGTGGGCTGCCACATTCTCTGTGCCAATCCCAGAAGAACATCCATTAAGTAAAAGTTGCCTGAGAAATATCAACAGCCATAAATATTGCTAGATAAGTATAAATCAACAACCTAAATCGAGATAAAGTTGTTTACAAGTTCTCACTAGTCTCAGGATGACTAAGAAGGGCTACACCAATCTAGCATCTGGCTGAAACTTTGGGCAAACTTTTAATTCTTGTCTGTGGACTTACCTCTCTTGGTAAAATGATATGGATGCAGTGGAAGCTGGATAGTGCTTCAGGAAGAATGTGGCTTCTTCTGCCTAGTGTAGTTCCTTTGCTAATTTAGCAGCTAATATCTCTTGTCTGGAACAGTGAAGAGGGGTGGGACTAGGGGAGGGAAAGAGGAGAAGAAGAGGGGAGTGGGACAAAAAACAACAACAGATCGCTGCTCCATTATCTAGGTTCCCCCTCACCACACTCACGATGCCTGAAATCCACACTTCCAGACACATTTATTCACACTTCTATCAGTGCAAAAGCTGAGTACATGTCATACATCTAAAGCTACATTTCATGATGACCAAGTTAGAGAGGAAGCTATATTTCATGATAAATAGTTTGAGAGAACAAGTTTTTTCCTTCCCGTTTTCTTTTACTCTTTCACCTATGATAAGAAACAGTATAGGAAGAGAGCTGTGTTAATCTAGTTTGTTTATTTATTTGAAACATTTGTATAGCCGCCCATCTGAAAGACAAACTCTGGGTGGCTTACAATCCAAGAATAAAACAATATGCACAATAATACAAACGCAGAAACCAGTAAACCAAAAGAGAAAAACCACATTTCTCTGATGCCATTTACTACGTTCTCATCTCACTCACTCAAACCTCACCCTATCATTGCATGGGTAAAGAGCCAGGTCTTCAGTGCCCTCTGGAAGGCTAAAAGGTTGGGGTCCGGTTGAATTTTATTCTATGGCGAGCTTCTTAACCTTTTTTGTACCATGGAGCCCTCTGAAAATCTGATGAAACCTAAGAATCCCAATTATGCTCAAAAACGTATTATAATAGTATATGAAAATAAGATTCTATTTTCCCATCTAAGTTTCCAGACACTCCCCCCCTCCCCGAAATCTGCCTATGGACTGCCAAGGATTCATGGACCACAAGGCTAAAAACCTCTAGCCTACGGTATCCAAAAATCAGAAGGAAGATAATAGCATTGTTTCAGACTTACAAATTTCATTAAAAAAATAAAAGCTTTCATGGGCTATAGTTCCTTCATCAGATGCAATGGATAATTGCAAAAATGAGACCATCCTCCTCCTAATTTTTAGGCAAGGAGTAGAGGAGGGAAATTAAGAATCAGACAGAGGAAGAAAAGAGTTTGGACTGAAGGTTCATTTTTGTAAAATAAATAAACAAGTATTAGGCTGTCCAGATGTGTTGGACTTCAACTACCATCATGCTGTCTCTAGAGAAGATAGAGACAACGGGGAGTTTCGGGAAAAATAAAATAAGCAACAATCATACTGGCAGCAGGTTAGGGGAACTCCGAAGTGATACCATATCTGGGATTTTCTTCAATCGTACAAATACCTAAACTGGATGACCAATGAGTTTATGAAGCAAAATCATAAGCTTCCTCAGCTTTGGGTCCTCCAATATGGTGGACAATTCCATAATTGCCATCAGCATGACTGGCTAGCCAAGGGGTCTTCAAACTTGGCCCTTTTATGACTTGTCGACTTCAACTCCCAGAATTCCTCAGCCAGCGTGCCTGGCAGTTTCATCGTGATGCATTCAGCCCGCGGGCCAGCAGTTTGACATGCCTGTTGCAGAGCCTCTCTTCCTTTGGTGATCTAGGCCTACAGCGTGCCTGGCTGAGGAATTTTGGGAGTTGAAGCCCACAAATCATAAAAGGGCCACGTTTGAAGACCCCTGGGCTAGAGTTTCTGGGAGATGCTCAGGACATCTGAAAGTTGCAGGAGGCCAACTACATCCATTCCAATATGTTATGTGTTCAGCTGCCAACTCATATTTGTAATTGATTGTATTACTTATGATTCATGCTATCATGTATTTTTTAACCTCTTAAAGACTCACAGCTTTTGTATTCCATATTACATTATTTTTGAGCAGTGCTTCCTCAAAGATATTTGGGGGAGGAGCAGTTTTAGAGTAGGCCTAGATCACCAAAGGAAGAGAGGCTCTGCAACAGGCATGTCAAACTGCTGGCCCCCGGGCTGAATGCATCACGATGAAACTGCGCCCACCCCATTGCCGGCAATGGGGGGAAAGTCATGATACATCACGCGACATCATGTGACATCGCGAGTTTGACATGCCTGCTCTATAACCTTTTGCCCCTTTGATGCTTCACTTTGTTGCTCCACTTTTTTTTCTTTGTGGCTGCATTTTGTTGTTCCACTTCCCTTCCAATGGTTAGCCATGGGGGAGTTTCAGGAGGGAGAGATGGAGTGGGCCTGCAGTGTGCTGGTGTGGACAAAGTAGCTAATAATCCTCCAGCCCCAGAGATTTCCCATGTTTCCTTATCATTCATAAAGGAGTGCCTGTCTTTTTTAGAACTCTCCAGGATTACTGCATTTCACAATGTTCTTACAGTATACACCATTTAAGACTAAAGTAAACAAATGTACTACCTATATGTACTCTGCACATACCTCTGCCTTTCCTCAAGCTTGGAGAATCTGTATTTTGTTTTTGTTTTTTTAAAAAATCTCCATCTATTCTTGTGTTTTTTTTCTGACTGCTGGCCTTCTGGCTGCAATAAAGATCTCATTTGATGCATTTTTTTAAGTCAAAATCCTGTCAGTAAGCTCTATGTAGCTCAAGGAAATTTATCAGGTTGATAAGTATTGGATTACACTGGAGACCCACTACATGTTACATATTTTGTGCTTAATAAATATGTTTCTTATGAATTGAGTGGAGCTATAAAAAGATTTGTGGATTAAATATACTAAAAGAATGTGTGAGAGAGAGTGAAAGAGAGAGAGAGAGAGAGAGAGAGAGAGAGAGAAAGAAAGAGAGAGAGAGAAAGAAAGAAAGAAAGACAGAAAGAAAGAAAGAGAAAAGAAGGGAAGAAAAGAAAAGAAAAGAAAAGAAAAGAAAAGAAAAAAGAAAAGAAAAGAAAAGAAAAGAAAAGAAAAGAAAAGAAAAGAAAAGAAAACCAGTTTGGCCAGTTTGGTCTAGCTCTAGTGATTAAGGCACTAAGATAAAAAGCAGGAGACTGTGGGTCCAAGTTCAGCCTTAGCCATGAAAGTCTGACTGACGTTTGACTAGTCACTCTCTCTTAGCCCAACCTACTTTACAGAGTTGTTCCAGGGTAATGCAATACAGCTGATTACCTGTTTATTTATTTTTCTTGACTTGACTTGCATTGCCTGCTGCAAAGTCCCTCAGATTTTTTTTTAAAAGGCAACATAATACACAGTGTACAGAATAGTGCTACTCAACCTTAACAACTTTAGATTGTGTGGACTTCAACTCCCAGAATTCTCTAACCAGCAAACTGGCTGTGGAATTCTGGGATTTGAAGTTGATACAACTTACAGTTGCTAAAGTTGAGAAATACTGGTATACTTCCATTACCACAAAATGTTTGAAAATGTATAAACCAAGAAAGTGTGTGTGTGTGTGTGTGTGCGCGCGCGCATTTGTTTGTTTAGCATTACTAAGTCTAGGTCTTACTTATGATTGTATGTGCGTGCATATCTATTTATTTAGTAGTAAATTCTTAGCTGCAGGCTGATTACATTAATAACTAACACAATTACCTACAGGACACTATTTCATTTTGCCCAGGTGTTTTTCCTCCAGTTGGTTAGTAGATTTCTTAGAAGCTTTAGAGTCAAGTATGAGCTTCTTGTCATCATCCTAAATAAAATTTATGGTATGTGACAGGTTGGCTGCTATATTGGGCACTTCTAGACTTGTAGCAGTTTAAAATTGTAATATAAATCAGAGTTGAAATGCATTTCGGAGTGTTGGGGTAAGCAGAATTGAGATTGTCTATATTCACCCTAGACATTAAGCAGACAGCTTGATTTAAAAAACAACAAGCAAAATTAACAACAGAAATGCAATATTTATTTTGTCACACACAACAGCATAATTAAATATAGTCTTTACCTACTCTAAGGCAGAAGTTCAATTTCTGATCCAGTTGTTCTATCGTAGAATGAGCTGCCTAGTCATACAATAACATGACACAAATAATTCATCCTGGATATTCTTCAGCGTTGAGTTATTTATTTGCTTTTTTTAACAGCCTATTTTTCAGTACAGACAGTCTCAATGTAGCTCACGATGTAAATACAAAGCTGTGCAAATGTAATTAATTCAAATAGTTCAAACATAACAATAAAAAAGAAGGAAAATCACAATTCAAAAGATCTAAGGACTGTGGAAAAAAACAACAAAAAAAACCCCCCTCTTGTTGCACTCTTTGGAATAAAAGGTCCAAAGCTAGCATCACCAACCAGGTCTTGCTTTTAGTTGCAAATGGACAAACCCATGACCCATCATTTCAGAGATATTTTCTTACTCCAACAGAGAAAAAGAACGAACATGGGTGAGCAAAAGACCAATGGGAGCAGGAGTGACTTCCAACTTCTTGCCAGCTTCCCCAATGGCGTTCCTTGTAGGAAGCTAGCAGGGAACACTGGAAATGGTCATGTGATCATGAGTGACAGTGTTCAGTAGCATTGAAGTGGCCATGACTTTGCCAATTTCAAAAAGTTGGTTCAGTTATTGCCCTCAGATGCACTCTTTTGCTCAACAGAAGGTTAGGAACAATGAGACCCAAGAGTTTTAATAGTATATAGATCTGTTTCAAGCAGAGCTATATAAATTTGTCACTGTATGGATCTCTTGAGTCTGAGAGGTCTATCTAATGCAGACATGTCAAACACAAGGCCCGGGGGCCAGATCCGGCCCGCGAAGTGGTTTCATGTGGCCCGCGAAGCCATCCTGGAAACAGTGAGGGAACGGCCCCCACTGCCTTGGTCCTGGCCCAGAGACCCTCCTTCTGCCAGACCCCCAGATCTGTCCCACTCCTGCCCAGGCCCCCATAGGCACCCTTGATAAAAACAATGTAGAGCTGGCCACGCCCACCCAGTAGGCCATACACACTCTAGCCATGCCCACCCAGTAGGCCACGCCCACCCAGGCCACACCCACCCGGCCCCCTGAGGGCAACTGCAATGCTGATGCGGCCCTCAATGAAATTGAGTTTGACACCCCTGATCTAATGGATTCACCTGAATATTTGAAATGATTGGTAAATCATCATGAATATTACTCTCTAACCTGTCTTGTCAGAGATAATGGGTGTCAGAATATTGCAGTATTCAAACATTCCTAATTTATGTTGCCATGCTGGATTATATCTCTGACTTACTAAATGGTAGTTAAGAAAAAAATCCTGCGACTACTCAGCAATAAGAGGGGATCGAGAACAAAATCTTTCTGAGGTAGAAACTGTTTGGTTTTATAGGGTTTTTTTAACTGCAAAAATGTGTTTTCTCAAGGCTAAAGTAATTTTAAAAAATATGCCACTGAACCCGCAAATGACTGGAGGCTCTCTGAGTTAACGTATCCATCCATCCAAGTTGAAAACCATTTTTTTTAAAGATAAGAATGTTAGAAATCTGATGTGTTGATATGTTGTTACATGCAGAGTATTTTCCAATTGTTGAAGGGGCCTAAGGCATCACTCCCATAGAGAAGGAATGACATGATAATTAATGTCTGACAATTATTCAGGTCTATGCAAAAATTTATATCCATAGCATTGAAGATTTGATTTGCCTATAAAAGGTCAAGAAATTATCTATATATTGTCTGAAACGTATCTCCAGATTGAAGCATATCCCCAAACTGAAAATAATTTTAAGTCTTTTAAAGATTTTGACCTCAACACTTTTGATTGAATTATACTAAATTGGAATATATTTTAGATGCCCTTCATAGAGTCTAGCATTTGTGCTCTACACATCATAATTAGGTATATACTTCTGAGAATGTTTTACTTTTGTAAAGCTTCTAAAGCATATTTTTCCCATTTCCATTCACGTTTGTTTAGGGAACAGCAACATCCAAGTTAGATAATGGTAGCTTAGTAATAAATCTCCATCAGAATCAGTTTGGATTCTGGATCCCTATGAATTTGATAGTCTTATGGAGCAAATGATTGAAAGCACCTGAAGCATCAGTAAGAGGGAGACTAAAATATTCCTTACTGCCATCTGGTCATAACTCTTTCTCAGTAACTGATAAGGCTGTAAATATGAAATTAACTGTCTAGTTAGGTGACTTCCTCTAGGTAAAATTGGGGGATGTATAAAAAACCGGTTGCTATCCTAAAGAAAACCAGCAGGTATGATGTTTCAAAAAATTGTCCCATGTTCAAGTTCCTATTCAATTTTGAGTAACTTTATGCCACTTTCTATCGTTAAGGCTGGAGTCCTAAATCGTGTCCTATCATGTCACTAGCATACCTAATAGCCTTATATTCTTCAGGTTCCATACTCTAAATGATTTATTTGCTTTGTGGCTGGACAAACAGCCATAAAAGCCATTGTGTGAATGGCAACTGTGCCCTTGGTGGCCACAGCACTCATAACATGCTTTTAACATGCCAAATGTGGCCATTATCCAGAAAAAGGCAGGACTATTTGTCTAATCTAACTTACTTCATAGGGATAAAAATCTTTTCAGGGAGAAGAATTCCACTCAGAATTCCTGGAAAAAATAAGTGCAATAAGTAAATATATAAATAAGGAAGCCCCCCAAAGAGCTGGCCTCTTGGACATCCTGCTGTAGGCCCATGACATAACTCAGATATCTTCTTGACCTTCAATTCTCCCTTTTCATCTCCCTGGGACCTCAAGAATGAAGGTGGCAACAGTCATTTGGTGTGAATCCCAGAACCAGTTTAAGAAGCTCTACCTGTGGTAAGGTCTGAAAAACATCTGTCTAAGACCTTAGAGAACTGGCACCTTTTAGGGGGAAATAACAGAAGAAAATCACGATATCACAAGAAGGAAAAGGTCAGAGAAGGTTCAGTTGTAAAACAGCACAGCAGTTCCTCGGGCAGACCGAATATGAGCCTCCTAACTTCTGCTTATCAGTGAATTGCTTCCAAAAGCCAGAACTAATATTCTGCTAGCACTAACCCGACTGGCGTTCTGGTGTAGAATGACAACAAGGATGGACTTCTGTAGCATTCAGCTAGGACCAAGTGCCAATGAAGTCAGTGGGACTGACCTCTGCATAGCTATGCCTACGATTATGATACCAAGTTCCTTGAACCTTCCTGTTATGTAGTCACATGTTAATAACGTTCGTAATATATATAAACAGGGCTGAGGTAAAGCCGCGGCAGCTTTTGACAGCTGTCAAAAGCTGCCGGACAGAACTACGCTGGCGCCAACCGACTGACAGCTCTCGGCTGTCAAAATCACCTGGCAACAGCACGCGCTACCGATGACAGCTCCGAGCTGTCAAAACCAGCCGACTCCGATTGGCGGAAGCGAACGGCGCGGGAAACCGGCTCAGCCCTGATTGGCCAAACCTTGACAGCTGCTAGTATAAATAGGAGCAATGTTCTTCTGTTGTTTGCCTCGTTCGTAAATAAAGTTAAGTTGCTTAACTTTGCTGTCTCGCCTGCTTCTTCGCTAAAGCACTGGCGACGAAGGTGGGATGCCTGCTTGCATAGCTGAAGTCACCGCCTAAGGGGAGAAGAGATTTTTCCCCTTAGCCTGAGCTAGTCACTCGCTGAAGTCACTTGGGAGCCTAACTTCCACACAACGCAAGCAGCTGCACCCACGACTAAACAGACAGCATGACGAACCACGGCCACATTTGCGAGTTCAACACTCGCCACCCAGAATGCTGGGAATCTCATCTAGGCCAGGTAGAAGGATACCTGGTGGTGAAGAAGATTACGGACGACCGGGCGAAGGCAGCCGCCCTCCTCTGGCTCAGAGGGCCCGCTGTCTACGATGCCGCTGTGGGACTCTTCAGTCCAGAACCAATCGCCACAATCTCCTATGCTGATCTCACCGAGGGGCTGAGTAGACACTTCATGCCCACGAAGTCAGAGCTCTTCTGGAGGGTAAATTTCGCCCGAAGAATACAGCTCCCTGACGAGCCCGCCAATGACTTTATAACCCGGGTCAGACACGCCGCACGGCGATGTCGGTTCCCGGATTTAGAGGACCGAATCCGGGACCAAATTGTCATTGGGCTTAAAGATGAGCGGCTGAGGAGGAAGCTGATCGCCAAGCCCGCACTGACACTGGCTGAAGTGGCAAGGGAAGTCATCGCCTACGAGGACAGCCACGGTGACAACCAACGTTCCCCTGACAGCGGGCCCAGTGGGTCCGTGCACCAGGAGGACGGCGGTTTCAGCGGTCCAGAAGATGACAACGTCTCCATGGACATCGATGCTGTGCAGCGGCGATTCGAAAGGCTCAGGCTGCAACGCAACAACCGAGGGGGCCCTGCCAACAACCAAAAGAGCGCTAACTACCAGCCAAACAGGGCTAAATGTGCCAGCTGCGGCGGAAGCCACCCGAGAGCAGTGTGCCGGTTCTGCAGTGCCAAGTGCCATGGATGCAGGAAGACAGGTCACCTCAAAGCCGTGTGCCGCAGCCGGAGCCGAGAAAATCTGCATGAACTGGAGGTGACGTCCGCAGGTATGAACCAGCACACACCCAGGGTCAGGCACAAAGTCAAACCCCTAGTACTAAACATAAAGGAAAAGGCAAGGGAACACACAGTCCACAGCACCCTTAAGCCCAAAGTCAAGGTGGACGTCCTGATTCACGGAATTCCCTGTGAAATGGAAGTGGACTCTGGGTCCTCCGTCTCACTTATTTCTTGGCAAACTTACAGGGACATTTGTAACCGCAGCAGAAAACGGCCCGCCCTGCGCCCCACCAAACTCCACCTAGCGGATTTTCAAAAAACGCCCATTAAACTCCGGGGAAAGGCTTCCGTCCCAACGGAGTTTAAGCAATTTAAAGGACCCCTTACTATACTAGTGACCCAGGAAAACAGGACCAGCCTGCTAGGACTGGACTGGTTGGAGGCGCTAGGGATAGCGTTGACAGGCGTCAACGCCACTCAGCTGTCAAACTTAGAATCCGTCTGCCTTCAATTCGCGGACGTCTTTGACAGCTCACTAGGGAAATACACAGGGCCGCCTGTATCATTAAAACTAAACCCGAATATAATGCCTGTCAGAATCAAGGCGAGAAGAGTTCCCTTCGCCTTAAGAGAAAAAATAGAAAATGAACTAGACCGATTAACTAACTTAGGGGTCCTAGAACCAGTAGAAGGGGCTGAATGGGAGACACCCATAGTGACCCCAATTAAGCCCAATGGCCAAATCAGATTATGTGCTGACTATAAAGCGACCCTAAACCGCGCATTAAACGCCCATGCCTACCCGGTCCCGGCTGTCAAAGACATCCTCGCGGCCATTAAGTCAGGCGCCATTTTCGCTAAGTTAGACTTGGCGCAGGCGTATTTACAGCTGCCTGTCACCCCTGACACCGCCTTAGCACAGACAATCGTCACCCACAAAGGAGCGTTTAAAATTAACCGCCTTCAATTCGGCATCTCTGCAGCCCCAGGGATCTTCCAAGAAATCATGGAAAAAACACTTAAAGGGATCCCTGGGGTCTGTCCATATTTCGATGACATCCTAATTGCAGGGAAATCAGAAAATGACTTAGCTGACAAATTAACAAAGGTGCTCCTTAGATTCAGGGAGGCTGGCCTTAAATTAAGACGAGACAAATGCTCCATAGGGGTGCCCTCAACAGAGTTTTTAGGGTTTAAAATTGACGCAAAGGGAATTCACCCCAATGAAACAAAAATTAAAGCCATTAAAACTGCACCAACCCCTAAAAATAAGCAGGAACTGCAAGCCTTCCTAGGTTTAGTTAATTTTTACCATACCTTCCTGCCTCATAAAGCCTCCATCGCTGAACCCCTCCACAGGCTATTAGATAAAGGCAAACCCTGGAATTGGTCACCTCAGCACGATAAAAGTTTTAACCTACTAAAAAATTTACTGACTAGCAATGCTACGGTGGCACTGTTCAACGAACAGCTACCCTTATGTCTGGCTTGCGATGCTTCTCCCTACGGCATTGGAGCAGTCCTAAGCCACTTAACTAAGGAAGGTACGCAAACCCCTGTAGCGTTCTATTCTAGAACGCTGTCAAAACCTGAGCGCAATTACGCTCAAATTGATAAAGAGGCTTTAGCTATAGTTGCTAGCGTAAAAAAGTTTCATGACTACCTATATGGTTGTCCATTTACCATTTTTACGGACCATAAGCCCCTATTAGGAATCTTTACAGTAAACAAACTAACACCCCAAATATTATCTCCCCGCATCCTGAGATGGTCTACCTTTTTGTCAGCCTATTCATTCACCTTAGAATACAGACCAGGGAAAAGCATGGGCCATGCTGACGGGCTTAGCAGACTGCCCCAACCAATAATCGACCCAGACCCAGCACCAGCTGGAAAGATACTGGCTATCTCTGAACTACCTGAATGCCCACTATCTGTCAAGGACATTTCTGCAGCCACTGCTGCAGACAAAACACTGGGCAGAGTCTTAGGCTATGTCACGTCTGGCTGGCAATCCACACCCCCAGACCCAGCATTCCAACCTTATATTTTAAAACAAAAAGAATTATCCACCCATCAAGGATGTTTATTATGGGGCAGCAGGGTAATCATACCTGAAAAGCACAGACTAAAGGTGTTAGAAAGCCTCCATGAAGGTCACCCAGGGATCGTCAAAATGAAGGCTCTGGCCAGAAGCTACGTCTGGTGGCCAGGATTAGACAAGCAGATAGAAGCACATGTAGCCGGCTGCTATCCCTGCCAACTTGTCAGAGCAGCCCAGCCCCAAGCTCCCATACACAGATGGGAAACTACCAAGACACCCTGGTCACGCATCCACATAGACTTTGCAGGTCCATTCCAAGGACAAACATTCCTAATAGTCGTGGATAGCTATTCCAGATGGCTTGAGGTGGCCCCAGTAACAAGCACAACTTCTGCAGCCACAATACAGGTTTTAAGGGGGTTGTTTGCCACACATGGGCTTCCGGATGTAATAGTCTCCGATAACGGCCCCCAATTTACTTCCTACAAATTCCAGAGCTTCACAACGGCGAACTCTATTAGGCACACCACCACGGCTCCGTTTCACCCATCCGCTAACGGCTTGGCAGAGGTGATGGTGAAGTCGACCAAAGAGGCACTGCGGAAAATCATCACCGGCAACTGGCACCGCAGACTTGCTCAATTCCTTTTGGCACAACACACCACCCCCTGCACAACTACAGGGAAGTCTCCAGCAGAACTCCACTGGGGCAAGAGACTAACTACCAGATTGGACCGTTTACATCCCGACAGATCCCCTCTAGACACAGAGCTTCCCCTCCAGTACAGAACTCTCAGCACAGGGCAAGCTGTCTGGGCCAGAAACTATGGAGGGGGCAATAAATGGACACAGGGGGTTGTCATTGAACAAACAGGTCCCCTATCATACGTCATAGACACGGGAAACAACTCCCACATCCACAGACACATCGACCAACTACGGCGTCGCAGCCCACAAAATATGGGGGGAAGGGGGAATGACGAAATGCATGCAGAACCCCTGCCGCAAACATTATCACACCAAAACCCCCCCGAGCAAATTGCACCACAGCAAGACCCCGCACAGAATGACTCTGAAACGATGGAGCCAAGTCCCCTGCCCCCCGAGCCAGATCCCAATACACCTGGGGAAAGGGAACGACCAGCAGAGACAACCCCCCGGCGCTCCGAAAGAATTAAAAGACCCCCCGCCTATTTGGAAGACTTCGAATGGGGAAACCCAAAAAAGAAACAGTTGGGAAATCATCAACTCAATCAGAGGGAGGGGTAAGGGGTGTTATGTATTCACATGTTAATAATGTTCCTAATATATATAAACAGGGCTGAGGTAAGGCCGCGGCAGCTTTTGACAGCTGTCAAAAGCTGCCGGACAGAACTACGCAGGCGCCAACCGACTGACAGCTCTCGGCTGTCAAAATCACCTGGCAACAGCACGCGCTACCGATGACAGCTCCGAGCTGTCAAAACCAGCCGACTCCGATTGGCGGAAGAGAACGGCGCGGGAAACCGGCTCAGCCCTGATTGGCCAAACCTTGACAGCTGCTAGTATAAATAGGAGCAATGTTCTTCTGTTGTTTGCCTGGTTCGTAAATAAAGTTAAGTTGCTTAACTTTGCTGTCTCGCCTGCTTCTTCGCTAAAGCACTTCCAAAGACAGATGAAGCACTTTTTATTTAGTAAAAGCCACATTATTTTATGGTGATAATCTATTGGAAATCGTGTGTCAAAATTGGGGGGAGGGGCCAAAGGAACACAAGGGCAGGGCCAAAGTCAGAATGGATATAGCCTCCCCCCACCCCAATTATCTCACTTCCCAATATCCTTTTCTCTCTCCTTTTTCCCTTCCCGGCATACATCAGAGAAGGCTGTTGCAAGGTCTCCATTGGTTCCTTGATTCCTGAGGGTGTCATGAAAAGGTGGTAAGGGTTAGGTGAGAATCCACCACCTTCTGTCTTTCAGTCATGTGAAAACAGAGAGGGACAGTGGGAAAATTGAATTTTAAGAGCCAAAAGATCCCTCACCGAGGAGAGGATAAGTCTCCTCTCCCTTGTACTCCCTACCCTTCAGTTGGTTCCTTGTAATTTAAGAAAAAAACCCCACTAATGCATACCTAAATTGCAAGATGTGAGAGAAGGAAGTAATGTATACTACATCGAGCCTGACTCCTCTTGGTGTAGAAAAAGAGATCCATACTTCCAGCAAGAATTGTGTCCATTTTTACACAATATTTTCTGGGAATTTAGCTATTTCAGCCAGTGCTGCCTAGCTCTGCTCTCTCTTGGCTTGCAAATTAGTCCTTCTTTACTTGGTGGTTTTGAAAATCATCTACCCCATTTGCTGTGATAACTCTGGAAGTCACAAAGCAGATCCAAACGATTAAAAAGAAAAAAAGAAAAAGAAAAAAGGGAAAGCTGAAAATCGCTAGAGTAATTTCCGGTGCAATAAAGCAAAACACATTGTAGATAGATGCCGCAACGGGGAATTGGGAGGATTCCTCTTCCTGAGTTAATCCACATTAAAATTAGACCTTAAATTATTTTTCTCCGTGATTTGGGCGATTTTAGATACACACACACACACACACACACAGGCACATATGCACGCACGCACACACACACACACACACACACACACACACACACACACACACAATGTATCTTACCCTCAGACTAAAAACTCCATTGTCAATTGTGACCACAGGGTGTCAGCCTTTACCCATATTTAAATGGAAGAGGAGACTAAAGGAGGTTGTGAAAATAATTTTCTTTGTGGCTCTCATTGAGGTGCATTGACTTCCTAATTTCTTTCTTTTTAGAAAAATATATATATACTGCTCAAAACAATAAAGGGAACACAAGATAAGACATCCTACTATTAAATACAGTACATTGTGTTGTTTAAGTGTTCCCTTTATTTTTTGAGCAGTATATATATTGCACCCGATCAGTGTTGATCTTATTTTACAAACTTTCTTTTTTATATTACATGCAATAAATTACAAAGGGAAAGTTTTCTCTTTTGGTACTGTGATCTAAGAGTGATGCACAGGAAATTAGTAAACCAGATGCTGAGCTTCAAATAGTAGTGGCCAATAGGGCAAATGGAGGATTGGTGAAATTAGAAGAGAATGCCCCCCCCAAAAAAATAAAAATAAAAATAAATCAGAGTTCACTTCATGGCATCTCAGTTGGTCTAGGACAGTTATATGAAATGTCTGGATCAGTTGATTGAGCCAACAACAACAACAACAACCCTTTTGCAGAGGGAATAAGAACTAATGGCTGCCATACTGATCATTTCCTGCAGCATGGGCCAATACTCATAGCCACCACTAGAGGAATCATATGCCAGAAGCCCAAGATTTCACAGAGAAACCTTTGCAGTTGTTTCTCCTTTTGGCAGTGACAATCTTCACAATCTTCTACTGTAGTTTGTGGATTGGGCACTTCCAGAGACAATATAAAGTTATTCGGATGGGGGGAAGGAGTGACGTACCTGCAACTTTTTCTCCTGTTCTTGGCTGAAGCTTGCGAATGCTCGCTGACTATACTGTATTGTCTGACAAGAAACCAGGACAATCAGCAGGCCATCAGGACCGTGGATAGCTCACTATGGGATCTGGAGGCACACAGGTTCAGCTGAAGAACACGAAACGTAACAAATGTTAACCTCAGACTAGGCTGCTGCTAGCTAGGGTCTAATTGCATTAAAGAAGTGTGGCTCTTTCAGAGGCTGGGATTCTTTTCTTGAAACCAATCCCTCTAAACCAGGGGTCTTCAAACTTGGCCCTTTTATGACTTGTGGACTTCAACTCCCAGAATTCCTCAGCCAGCGTGCCTGGCGGAGGAATTCTGGGAGTTGAAGTCCACAAGTCATAAAAGGGCCAGGTTTGAAGACCCCTGCTCTAAACCTCTGTATTTCCAACTCTCAATGACAAGGAAGGAGGATGGGTCATGATGGCCTGGAAGAAAGAATTAATGTATACCTGGTCTTCATCCGTGTTCTTAGTGTTCATTCATACATTCACATTGTCCAATGTCAATGAATGAAAGCACCTAATATGCAGTCTTCCCTAGCGTACACATCTGGTGAACGTTTCTTTTTTCTGTAAATGGATGTTTGTACGTATCTTCTATCATATGCCCGTTTTACATCGTAACACTGCAATTGTTCTAGAAATAAGTAGCTTCCATGATAACTGCGCCCCTGTA